>NW_024063418.1:600000-923215 GCF_006381635.1 Hibiscus syriacus
ATCTAGTTTAGAATCATAATATAAATAATGCCCGATAGAATGTTCATCCTCAAACTAATCAAAACTAGTTCTAAGTTAAAAAATCAATAAAACAGAGGTTTTTGTAATATTATCTTGAAAAATTCGGATTAAATGGAATGTAGTGATGTTTTGCACGAATTAATGATTGAAGCAGGATTTGGAGTTGAAATATGAACGAAATCCGTCAAAAATACGTTGATTTGAGGCAAATGGAGAGATTAGAGAGAGAGAGACAAACGACACAATGGAGTGTTTGAAGAGTTTGGAGAAAATGAAGAAAATCAGGGGTTTTATCCAAAACCCCGATGGTTGCATCGATGCACATTCAAGGAGTGCATCGGTGCACCTTCATGGTGTATCGATGCACATTCAAAGGGATGTATCGATGCACTGTTTAGTGTATCGATGCATTAAGCACAAAAATGTCAAAAATTCGTTTTAAACATTCAAAATGCTAAATTAATGAGCTCTAGTGGTATTTGGCAACTCATATATTGAATGATCATGTTCAATCAATCAATTTAATCCTTAAACTACATTTGAACATAAAATTAATTTTCACTAAGAATCATAAACTCCCCCTAACTAATAGCAAAGAATGCAATCAAAAATTATTATTATTATAAGCATTTTTCATTTATTCTTAAAAGTGCTAAAGTTAATTTAAACACTAAGTGAAGATAAGTCAGCTAAACCAAATTCTCTCATAAGTGTCCAAAATATTTCTTTGTCTAAAGGTTTTGTAAAGATATCCGCTAATTGGTGCAAAGTATCAACAAATTCTAGAATTACATCTTCCTTTACGACATGGTCTCTAATGAAGTGATGTATAATTTCAATATGCTTAGTTCTAGAGTGTTGGATGGGATTTTTAGTGAGACAAATAGCACTAGTATTATCACACTTGATAGGAATGGTACCTACTTCAATTCCATAATAAAAAACTTGTTGTTTCATCCATAAAACTTGTGCACAACAACTACCAGCTGAAATGTATTCCTCTTCAGTGGTAGATAATGCAACACAATTTTGTTTCTTTGAAAACCAAGAAATAAACATATTTCCAAGGAATTGGTAAGAACAGGAGGTGCTTTTCCTATCTAATTTGCATTATCCATAATCCGCATCAGAGAAGGCATGCAAGCTAAAGCTAGAGTCTCTAGGATACCAAAGTCCTAAACTAGGAGTGTCCTTAAGGTATCTAAAGATTCTCTTAACAGCTAGTAAATGTGATTCCGGTCTACTTGCAGTTAGATAAAGCAAAGAGCCAATCATTGACCTATATAATTTAACATCCACACATTTACTTCCTTCATCTATGTCAAGCTTTGTTGATGAGCTCATTGGAGTGTTATGTGGTTTCCTATTTTCCAGTCGAAACTTCTTGAGCATATCTTTGATGTACTTAGCTTGATTGATGAAGATGCCATCTTTTCTTTGCTTGATTTGGAGTCCCAAGAAAAATGAGAGCTCCCCCATCATGCTCATCTCGAATTCACTTTACATTAGTTTAGAAAATTCTTGGCAAAGAACATCATTAGTAGAACCAAATATTATATCATCAATATAAATTTGAACTACTAATAAATATTTACCTTTATGCTTTAAAAACAATGTAGTGTCAACTTTCCCTTTTGAAAAACCTTTTTCGATTAAAAAATTTGACAATCTTTCATACCAAGCTCTAGGAGCCTGTTTTAAACCATAAATAGCTTTTGTCAATTTAAGAACATGATTTGAAAATTTTGAATCTTCAAAACCAGGAGGTTGTTCCACATATACTTCTCCTTTTATAAAACCATTTAAAAATGAACTTTTAACATCCATTTGATATACTTTAAATTCATGAAAACATGAAAATGCTAATAACATTCTAATTGCTTACAACCTAGCTACAGGAGTGTATGTTTCATCATAGTCTATGCCCTCTTCTTGAGTATACTCTTGAGCAACAAGTATAGCCTTGTTTCTCACTATATTACCACTTTCATCAAGCTTATTTCTAAATGCCCATCTAGTACCTACAATATATTTATTACTAGGCCTTTCAACTAGTGTCCATACTTTACTTCTCTCAAATTGATTTAACTCTTCTTGCATAGCCATAATCCAATGTTCATCTTTTAATGCTTCTTTGATGTTCTTAGGCTCTATGCATAAAATAAATGCAACATAATTACAAATATTTCTAAGAGAAGATTGAGTAGTTACCGCTTTGGATGGATCACCTATAATTTCACTATCCTTGACATAGTTGTACTCTCTTGGATAAGATACTTCCCTTTCTTCAGTGGTTGGATTCTCGAGAGGATCATGAGTTTCATCTTTTGTTTCTTATTTTGATGATGATTCTCCAACATCATGTCTAATGTCATTTGCTTGCATAATACCTACATCATCATCAACGCAATAATCCTTCCTCGGAAGGGGATTATCATGGAAAACAACATGTATAGACTCTTCTACAACTAAAGTTATTTTATTAAATATTCGATAAGCTTTAGAATTTAAGGAATAACCCATAAAAATTCTTTCATCGCTTTTAGCATCAAATTTGCCAAGGTTTTCATTATCGTTGTTTAAAACAAAACATTTACAACCAAAAGGATGAAAATAGATAATGTTAGGCTTTTTATTTTTGAAAATTTCATATGGAGTTTTCTTTAAAATTGGCCTAATCATTACTCGATTTACAACATAACAAGCGGTATTTGTGGCTTCCGCCCAAAAATATTTTGGTAAATTATTTTCACAAAGCATGGTTGTAGCCATTTCTTCTAAATTTTGATTTTTCCTCTCAACAACTCCATTTTGTTGAGGGGTTCTAGGTGCTGAAAAATTATGGCTAATACCATTAGAATTGTAAAACTCAGTAAATCCAAGATTTTCAAATTTAGTGCCATGATCACTTCTAACACTAGTGATAGAGTAACCTTTTTCGTTTTGGATTATTTTTGAAAATGTGATAAATGTTCTAATGCTTCATCTTTAGTACTTAAAAATAGAACCCAAATATATCTAGAATAGTCATCTACCAAGACAAAATTCATATTGTTTTCCACCCAAGCTAGTAGTCCTGGTTGGCCTAAAAAAATCTATATGGATCAATTGTAATACTCTACTAGTTGATACATCATTAATGGATTTAAAAGAAACTCACTTTTATTTTCGTTTAGCACAAGCATCATAGATTTAATCATTATCAAATTTTGGTTTAGGCAACCCTCGTACTAAATCTCCTTGAATTAGCCATTGCAAAACACTCATACTAGCATGTCCTAGTCTCCTATGCCATAACCAACAACCATGCTCATCCTTAGCAACTAGGCATAAATTAGTCATATCTATAGAATCTAAATTCACCATGTAAATGTTTCCTATTCTATGACCAACAAGCATAATCCGATTAGATGCAATGTCAATAACTTTACAACCATTAGTTTCAAACATGACATTGAATCCCTTATCACAAAATTGACTAATACTCAAAAGATTATGCTTTAATCCATTCAAATATAAACCATTCTTAATTTGTATGGAAGAGGTATTACCTATAGTGCCTATACATTCCATGCGACCTTTTGAGTTATCACCAAAAGTCACCTCTCCTCCATTTTTGGCGTTGAGCTCTATGAACCGACTTTTGTCTCCAGTCATGTGTCTTGAGCATCCACTATCAAGGTACCATGAGTTTGAGTTTGTTTCCATGCCTTGTAGCAATGCTCCTTTTCCTACAAACATAGATTAATTTTTTATTTTTGGTACCTAAATGCTTTTGGGTCCATATTCATTAGTTTCCAAAATCCTAGTCCCCTTAGGTATCTATTTTTACAGGATATCCTTATCTTTAGTAGTAATGAGTTCTTTAGGAACTCATATACTTCTAATGATTTTTCCATTAGAGATTCTTCGGGGACCTCTATGATTTTAGTTTCTAAAACTTTTTCTAACAATGTTGGTTTTTGAATTTTCTCCTTTTTCAAAACGTTTTTATCCAACTTTATCAAAAGAAGCTTTAAGATCATTAATTTCCTTTTGATGACCATCATTGACTCTTAAAAGTAAATTTTGAAAATTAGTATTTTTCTTTTCAAACTCTTCTAGTTTGATTTGTAAATATTTGATTTTACTTTCAAGATCATTGTTAGTATTGGATATGAGATTATTTTCATTTTTCAATTTTGAAATATCATTTTTGTATTTTAAAAACAATTTTTCCTAATCTGAAGCCAACCCATTATATTCCTCTAATAACTCATCATAAGCTAAATCATCTAAATCAAATGAGTTAGAGGTTACCTTAGAATCTTCCCCGAATGCCATCAAGCACAAGTTTGCTACTTCTTCATCGAAACCTTCTTCATCGCTCCATGTAGCAACATGAGCCTTTTGCTTGTTCTTTGATTGATATTTTCTCTTCAATTATGGGCAATCATATTTTACATGCCGTGGCTTTTTGCATTCATAGCAAATTATCGGGTCCTTCTCTTTTGGTTCATTTTTGAAGCCTTCATTTCGTTTGAATTTTCTTCCTCGGTTAGACCTTATCATTTTTCTGAACTGTTTGGCAAACAATGCCATTTCCTCGTCATCGTCATCTTCATCTGAATCACTCTCATCTTTTGTGGATTTGAGAGCAATTCCAATGTTTTTCTTATTCTTCTTCTCTTTTGGTGTCGTGTCAATCTTATCGAGGTCTACCTCATCTTTAAGCATCATTTCATGAGTGAGGAGGGAACCAATTAGCTCTTCAAGAGTTAAGGACTTTAGGTTCTTAGCCTCGATGATTGCCGTCTACTTTGATTGCCATGATTTTGGAAGTGAGTAAACTAACTTGCTCACAAGCTTTTCGATTGGAATGATTTCTCCATATGATTTGAGACCATTGACAATCGTTGAAAATCTATCTGTCATAGCTTTGATATCTTTATTTGGTTTCATCCTGAAATTTTCATAGCTATGTGTTAGAAGACTAATTTTATATTCTTTTACCTCGTTCGTTCCTTCATGAGTGACTTGTAGTTTATCCCATAATTATTTGGCAGTTGTACAAGATGAAACTCTTCCGTATTCATCTGGTCCAAGAGCACAAAATATGATATGAATGGCTTTGGAGTTGAGCTGGAACATTTTTGTCTCTCCTTCACTCCACAATCTTAGATGAGTGAGAGGCTTGATATATCCGTCTTCTATAACATTCCATGCTCCCATGTCACTTGCTTGAATGAAATACATCATCCTATTCTTCCAATAGGCATAGTTAGCTGCATTTAAGAAAGGAGGCTCGTTGACTGGCATAGAATCGAGAGCAGAATCGAAGTTTGAAGTAGAGACCATTGATGAATTAATTATCGATATAACTCTTCCCGAATCGACTCAAGAGGTGATTAAACCTTCAAATGAGTGAGGCTATGATAAAAATTATTGTGTTAATCGATTGATGGAATCGACCAAGAGGGGGTGAATTGGAAATTAAAATTTTGGTGGAAGCTTTTGCAGAAAATTGAAAGTAATTGCACAGCGATTTAGAGTGGTTCGACTTTCTCAACCAAAGTCTATGTCCACTACCTTAGCTATACACACTAAGGATTTTCCAACAAATTCACTAATTTGTTCTTTCTTTTGAGGCCAAAGAGATAACCTTACAACTCCCTCAAGAATATACCTCAATTCTGGAGAACACTCTTTCTCAAAGAGAATATTACAAATTTGCAAACTTATAAGGAAATCCTCACAAGGTAGATTGTTTACACAATTCTATAACAAAGAAAATAACAATAAAAAATGAATACAATTGAGTACAAGTAGTGTTCTTGAAAGCAAAATGAATATTGAATGAAAATTAGGCTTGAAATGCTCAAACTTGAGGATTGATGCTTTCTCTTTGATTCTCTCTTAATTCTTGATTCTTGTTGTTTCTTGTTATTGATCAATGACTTCTAAGCTCGTTTAAATACTCCTTCAATTGATTCTGAATGTTGGGGATGATTAGTGGAGTCAATTGAGCCGTTTAAGTGTGAAAACAAATAATAAAATAGTTGGGAGCGTCTGGTGCATCGATGCATAAGGCTAGTGCATTGGTACACTATATGTAAAATTCAAATATATCGACCGTTGGACCCTTACTGAATTAGTGCACTAAGAGTGCATTCGATGTATCAAATGCATTCAATGTTTTCATAAAAACCTGAGTGCATCGATGCATGGTATGTGCATCGATGCATATAATGTGTTCGATGTTTAATTTATTCAATGGTACATCGATTTATGGATTGGTGCATCGGTACAGTCTTTTGAAAAATTTATTTTAGGCTCGTTTTTGGTTCGAAATACTTTGTGAAAATTGTTTCAAAAATATTTTAAGATTAAACCACAATTTTACACTTTAGTAAGGATTTAAATTGATCTTTGAAACACTTGGAGTAATATTTTGATATTCAAGTAATTAAATCGAATATACTTAGAAAATTATTTGTAAATTCTTAAAATTCTTTTATACTTAATTTGTTATATCGAAACATCAAAATGTTTTCAACAACAGTCATAAGCAAAACATACTTCATTATTCATAAACATAAAAATATTTTTAAGGAAAAACAAAGTTTAACACCAAGTAAAGCATTCATGGTGCTATCAAAGATCATCCAAGATTCAACGTTTAATACAACCCCAAATAGATAAAGAGTTAAGTACAAAGGAAGAACGACTCCCAAAACCGGGGGCTCCGTCGCGACAATCCTGATCACCACCATGGCTGCCTTGGTGATCACCCTCTCTCGAGGCCTTATCACTGCTCTGATATCGTCTGGCTATGAAGGACACCAAGGAAGGTTGATGGGTAGATGGTGGGAAATCACTGCAATTGCTTGCTCATGCCTTAGGTAAAGCTCTTCTATCTTCTTCCTTGCCTTCCCTCTTTGACGGCTGCGGTTGATTATTTATAAGGAAAGACCTCCTAGGTCTTTTTCTACTTTTAGAGTTTTCTTAACTAGCCGTTATTAATTGCCTGTACTTAAAAAGGAAAGGTGGTTGGCGGCTGTCAAAATAATTTAGGCTTGTTTGCACGTGTAGGAGGTCATCCAGTTGGCGTGTGACATAGGAGGTTTAGCCACACCTGCTTCAGACTTCCTCAAATAAATCTTGCCCTGGTGAGATAAATCTGCTCCTCACGTTCTCATCTATTCCGTTGGCCTCTGCACTTTTACATTGTCACGGCTGAAATGATCTTCCTATGTAGGATTCCTGCACAAACACAACCAAAACAACCCTTTCTCTTCAGCAGCATTAGTCAAACCAAATAAATCTTGCCTAACCAAAACTATCCACCACAATATAATATAACCTATATGCAACTAAATGCAACTAAAAATGCAGTGCATACTTTGTCTAGACGAGTAATAACTTAAGTAAAAAGACTAGTAATTAAGTCTTTTTACGGAGTTATCAGTGCTCAATGTGCTCGAGGAATTACGTATCAAACTAGAAATCAGGACATTGGTTAAGATGACAGAATTTTTAATGTCGAGGCATTACAAAATGTTGGACCTGTTGATAGGCCTCCGGTTATTCGTGATCATTTAAATACGATGCTAGATGATTTGAATCATGGAATTATGGCACCCAAAATTCAAGATGCACATTTTGAGCTTAAACCAATCATGTTTAATATGTTGAATTCTATAGGGAAGTTTAGGGGCATGCCAACTGAAGATGTCAGGCAACATATTTACAATTTTTTGGAAGTTTGTGATTCTTTTCGCCAAGAAGATTGCATGAGGATGCGCTGAAATTAAAGTTGTTTTCGTATTGTTTGCATGACCTAGCAAGGGCTTGGTTGAGTGGTGATCCATCTGGTTCGATGGAATCATGGGTCGATATTTGCAAGAGTTTCTTATTACGATATAACCCACCGAACATGAATACTCAGCTAAGGAATGACATATCATCCTTCCTCAAGGCTTAGGTGTGGCAGGAAATCACTTGGAACATTTGAGTTAGATACCAAGGATTCAGTGTCCGCTCAACTTTACCAAGAGTCCATCAACTTTATAGGTAATTTTAATCAAGGCAATAATAATCCTTATTCTAACACTTATAATGCAAAATGATGTCAGCATCCCAATTTCTCATGGGGAAATCAAGAAGCCCACAATGCTAGTCAGTCCACTCGGTAGTATAATCACAATGATTCTCAAAGTTACCAAAATGCCATGACATAATTCCAACAAATGAGATTCATTTTCAGCGCGCATTAGTTAATTAGAAGCTATAATTCAAGATTTCACATCTACAATGTTGTAAGACCATTCTACTTCAATTAAGAATCAAGGAGCTTTACTTCATAGTCAAGGCGCGTCAGCAAAGACGTTGGCCAAGTAACACTGAAGTCACTAAAACGTATAGAAAATAACATTGTAACGTGTTAACTCTTAGGAGTGGAAAACAAATTAACCAAAAGTCAAGGTTAGTGGGACACAATATAATGATTCTACTTACACTACTAAAATGGGTGAAGCTGAATTACATGATAATATCATTTCAAATAATGACAATGAGGAGAGTTCTACTAATGAGTCTGCCAAGGTACAAAATTTTGATACTAAGGCAAAAGCAATTCCTATTCATGTACTTAAGGAAACTAGATCCCCACCACCCTTCCCGCAAATATTGAAGAAGCATAATGATGAAGTTCAATTTAAGAAGTTTATGGAGATTCTTGATCATCTCTATATTAACATACCTCTCTTGGAAGCTATTGAACAGATGCCGACGTATGTCAAATTTCTTTAGGAAATTCGTATCAAGAAGAGGAAAGTAGAGACTTATGAGAAAGTTGCCTCGATAACAGAATTTTGTTCTTCATTGAGTAAGTTACCACCAAAGCAAAATGATCCGGGCAGCTTCATTATTCCCTATTCTATAGGAGATAATTTCATTGAAAAGGCACTATGTGATATTGGTTCAAGTGTAAACTTAATGTCGAAATCTATATTATTGAAGCTTGACATAGGATATGCAAGACCCACTTCGGTTATTTTACAACTTGCTGACAAATCCCATGTTAAACCTGAAGGGAGAGTCGAGGATATCATAGTAAGGGTGGATAAGTTTGTGTTTCCAATCGACTACTTAATTCTGGATTGCAAAGTTGATGCCAAGGCAACCATCATTCTGGGAAGACCATTCCTTGCCACTGGTTATATTTTGATAGTGAAAAAGGTGAACTCACCATGAGAGTGGCTAACTAGTGTGTAACTGTTAATGTGTTTTGAACTCTCAAGTATGTTAATGACACTGAAGAATGCCAAGGTATTTCTGAATTGAACTCAGTAATTGAAGAAGAAACTGAATAGCTTTGCCAGAACAATTTTACTCAACTAGCAGAAAATGACTATTGGATAGATGATGAAAGCTTAGTGCAGTACGACAACTTCCCAATTTTGGAGGAGCAATCTAGCTTACTACTAGCTAGATCAGGTATGAATTTTGAACCTTTGAATTTTTATGAATTTATTCCTCCTAAGCCATCATTATTGCATGCACCTACCCTAGAGCTTAACACTTTTCTATGGCATCTTAAATATGTTTACTTGGTAAGTAATAAAAATTTACCAGTGATTATTTTCGCTAACCTTACTGCTAAACAAGAGAAAAGTTTGTTAAGTGTTTTGATACAACATAAGAAAGCGCTTGGTTATACTATGGCTGACTAGAAAGAAATTAGTCCCACGATTTGCATGCATAAGATTATACTCGAAGATTGCCATAGCAATTCGATAGAACAACAAAGAAGACTCAACATTGTTATTAAGAAAGTGGTAATGAAAGAAATTTTGAAATGTCCTGATGTTGGAGTAATTTACTCTATATTAAATAGCTCATTGGTGAGCCCTGTACTATATGTAACGAAGAAAGAAGGCACGAGTGTGGTTACCAATTAGGATAATGAGCTATTACCCACTCGCACTGTTACTTGATGGAGGATATGCATGGATTATCGTAAACTTAACAACGCTACAAAGAATAACCATTTTCCTCTACCTTTTATCTATCAAATGTTGGATCAATTGGTAGGCAAAATATTCTATTGCTTTTTTGGATGGGTACTTAGGGTAAAATCAAATTGCCATCGCACCAGAGGACCAGGAAAAGACTACATTTACTTGTCTCTATGGAACTTTTTCCAGTAGGAGGATGCCTTTTGGACTATGTAATGCCCTGACAACATTTCAGCGTTGTATGCAAGCTATATTTTCAGACATGGTTGAGGATTTCCTTGAGATATTCATGGATGACTTTTCTATTTCTGGAGACGATTTTGAGTGATACCTTGGCAATTTGGAAAAATTTCTTAAGAGATGCGAGGAAGCTGATTTGGTTTTTGAATTGGGAAAAATGTCACTTCATGGTGATTGAAAGATTGTGTTAGGCCAAAAAATATCTCACAAGGGCATTGAGGTAGAGAAAGCGAAAAT
Source organism: Hibiscus syriacus (assembly GCF_006381635.1). NCBI lineage: Eukaryota > Viridiplantae > Streptophyta > Magnoliopsida > Malvales > Malvaceae > Hibiscus > Hibiscus syriacus. The sequence continues at coordinate 610,497 of NW_024063418.1, forward strand.
TGAAGTAATTGAAAATTTGCCACCACCAACTTTGGTCAAAGGTATAAGGAGTTTTCTTGGACATGTTGGATTTTATAGAAGATTCCTCCAAGATTTCTAATCCCTTGTGCACATTACTTTAACAAAACTAACCCTTTATGTTTTATGAGTTATGCCTCTGTGCATTTACTGAGCTAAAACAATTATTGATCTCAACACCTATTGTAGTTCCTCCTGATTGGATATCACCATTTGAGCTGATGGTGATGCAAGTGATTATGTCGTAGGAACTGTTTTGGGGCATCACTGAGGTAAACTTTTTCATGTTATATATTACTCTAGCCGTACATTGAGTGAAGAACAATTGACCTATACTACCACTGAGAAATAATTACTTGATGTCGTATTTGCTTTTGATAAATTTAGACTATACCTAATAGGCACTAAAGTAATTGTTCACACTGATCATTCGACTATAAAATACTTAGTGAATAAAAAAATTGCAAAGCCTAGACTTATTAGGTGGATCTTACTTTTGCAAGAATTCAACTTAGATGTTTTAGATAGAAAAGGTACTAAAAACCAAGTTGTTGATCATTTATCTAGGATAGAGAATAATTCTGAATGCCATGACACTATAGACACTCAAGAGGAATTTCCTGATGAGAAAAGTTTATATGCCACAGTAATCTTATAGTAGGCTGACCTTGTTAATTTTCTTTTTAGTGGAATATTGTCTTTCGATTTGGACAGTCAGGGTAAAAAGAAATTCAAGAACGATGCAAGGTTTTATTTATGGGACGAGCAATATTTGTATAAGCATTGTGCTTATCAACTCATTAGACGATGTGTACTTGAAGAAGAAGAAAGCGACATTCTATACCATTGTCATTCAGCCCCAAGTGGAGGCTATTATGGAGGACCAAGGACTACTACTAAGGTCCTACGGTCAGGCTTTTACTTGCCAACTTTGTTCAGAGATGCTCAGGCATTTTACAAATCTTGTGATCGATGTCAATGCACTAGAAACATATCTAGGCAACACGAAATATCACTGCAAAATATTTTTGAAAAAGATTTTTTTGATATTTGGGGAATCGATTTCATGAGACTATTCCTATCTTTCGAAGGAAATCTATATATCTTACTTGCTATGGATTATGTATCCAAGTGGGTAGAAGTACTAACAACATCAAGGAATGACTCTAAAATCGTACTCTAGTTTTTGCACAAGCATATTTTCACTCTGTTTGGAGTACCTCGAGCTATCATTAGTGATGAAGGAACCTATTTCGATAACAAGTTGATTGCCAAGGTATTAAGGATATATGAAATTCATCATAAGATTGCCATAGTATATCATCCACAGACAAATGGTCAAGCAGAGATATTCAATCGTTAGATCAAACAGATTTTATAAGAAGTGGTGAACCCAAGGCGAAAGGATTGGTCACCAAAGTTAGATGAAGCACTTTGGTGTATAGAACAGTGTACAAAACTCCTCTGGGCATGTCACCATTCAAGATGATATATGGGAAGGCTTGTCATCTCCCGGTTGAACTTGAACATAAGGTGTACTGGGTCATTAAGCAATTGAATTTTGATGCTCAGTTAGCTGGGGAGCAGAGATTACTGGAACTTAATGAAATGGAAGAGTTTAGAGCAAAGCATATGAAAATGCACGAATATACAAGGAAAAAACCAATAAGTGGCATGACCAAAAACTGATGCTAGGGCATTTTCATGTTGGCTAGTAAGTATTGTTTTACAATTCTAGACTTAAACTTTTTCCTGGGAAGCTTAAATATTGATGGTCATGACCATTTGAGGTGCATTATGCTTATCCCCATGGAGCAATTGACATCAAGAATATAGATGATGGGACGATTTTTGAAGTTAATGGCCAGCGTCTGAAAGCTTACAATGGAGTTCCACCACTGCATGACAGGGCAATGTTGTACCTGCACGATGTTGAAGTGTGCCCAATTGAAATCTAAATTTTAATGCCATGACATTGAATTTCGTTTATTGTGCATAAATAATAATTTATTCTTTCCTTTATTTTTATTTTTTATTCTTATTTTGTTTTGTATATAATTATGGTTTGTTTTTTAGGGGACCCACACTACTGTACCCATGCATAGAGCGATTATCAAGGGAGGAATGGACAAAGAAATTAAAAGGGGAAAATATTCTTTTTGATATATTCCTTTCTTTTTTATTTATTCCTTTCTTTTAATTTTACATTTCTCTCTCTATTGTCTTGTTACGTCACATTTAATTTTACAGTTACTTTTTCTTTTTCCCACCTACCCATTTACCCCATCCACTCATTTCTTTTTAACCATCCACTAACTCCATTTTTCTTTTACTTTTTCCTTTAATATTTATTCTCATCTTCTTCTTCCCTCATTTTCCTCCATAGTCAAAACTCCTCAAGTTTTCCAAGCACACAAAGCTCACTCCTTTACATTTTTCTTTCTTAAAAACATTGAGAAAAAATGGTGCGTACAAGACCCACCGAGGCAGAAGCACCTATGACTCAACAGTTCGAAAATGATGAAGCAAAAGCGAGGTATCAAAACTTCAAAAATAGGAAGCTTTTCTTTGAGTTAGGGTTTATCTTTACATATGAAGAGGATGGCGGTTTTGGACCAAATGTAATGGATATAATCATTCTACACAAGTTGCACAAGTTTTCAAGGCACCCTGGTTCAGTGATGAATCATTGGTGAAAGATTTTATGTTAATATTTTCAAACCGAACCAGAATGAAATTTTTGTATGAGGTAAATATATTCTATTTACACCAACTGCTATTAATCGATACTTTCATTTGTAGGGTGTTGAAGACCAAAATGTAAAGTTTGACAATGACACTGATAATGCCACTTATGATAGAGTTTTGGAGGATTTATGCTTTGTAAATACCTCTTGGAATGTCCACCAAACTAGTCGATACTCGGTTAACCATGAACACCTCCAACCGCTACCAAACTGTGGAACCATTTCCTGAAGCACAAGTTAATACCCACAACCCACAATACGACGATATCTCTTCTCCAATTAATACTCTTACATTCTATTATGGTAACGTGTTCTATTGATGTGGGTATGAATATTTTTCAACAAGTACATGAATACTTAGGTAAAAAGGCTAGTGTTTTAGTTTTTCCAAATTTGATTATTACTATGTGTCGCAAGAAAAAGGTATGTGATAATTCCTTTGATGAAATTTTATCTGGAGTTTCAGGTATTACTAGGGCCCGATTACCATTATTATTGTGTTTTGAAAACTCAAAATCTAAGGCCCCTGTTAATGAAAAGTCTACAGATGATGTACAATCAAATGCCAAGGAAAGAATGCTTGCTCTCAAAGAAGTTGTTATACAAACTCAAACTCATTTACACGCTTGACACTGTGTTATCAAAAATTTCTTTGGTTATGTGGAACACATAGATTCTGTGGTGGAAACTAGTTTCAAGAAATACTTTCCCACGTGTAATAGAATTTTTGAGGTTTTCCAGATAAAATTCTATTGGTATTCAATGCCGAGACATCTCCTGAACTAGATGAAACAAATCCTCATGTTGAAGAACCGAATCCAGACCCTCAACGTTCCCAGACCCTGGACTCACCTGTTATTCCATCTGAAAAACCCCCATTCCAGTTCTTGTGCCTAAACCCTCTCCTGCAAGACTGGCAGTAGTCGATGTACAAAATATCGGATGAACAAATCAATATCTCACATTACTATTCTATATCTTCATATTTCAGCCCTGCACTACTTTGCAAGTGTACAAGACGAGGATCTACCAGTACCTCCACAGAACACCACCACATAAAACATTAGGTACCTCCATTTGCATTCTTTTTGCATTTCATTGCATGGCATATATTTTTATTTCTTTTACATCTCTTTAAGAATTGAGGAAAATGGTTCCTTTAAGTTTGGGGAGGTAATGTTCTTTGTAGAACATGTGCATGATAGTATTAGCATAATATTATGCCATGGCATCAGTAATTGGTAGGACAGTTAGATAAAATGTCTTGATGATACCCGATGATGATGAACTTGTTAGGCTAGAAATTGAATATAAATTACTATAGAGAATAATAGGACTGACTACAGGGCTTGATGCTTTGTGAATTATTCTTACACTATTTGTATGTTCTCTATACTTAAGAAATTTAGAAATTTTTATGAAGGAGCTCTACTTAGTCTTGGCATCAAAATTTAGTATTGTGCTTGAAAGATAAATAAAAAATAACTCCCTTATATCTAATATTTTGAATAAATGCTTCGGCATAGTTGTAGAGGGACACTCCTCTTTGGCGTGGCATTTCTTGGAACTATCTTTAATAAATAGCAACCACGTGCATATGAGTGAATGAAAGTAGTCACAGGATGACTATACTTAACTAGATTGGGGGTGGAAGGTATGCTCCCTTTCACCTAGAGTGTGAAAAAGTAGGTGTGATAAGATGACTCCCTTCGTAGCAGCAATTTTGTAAAAAAATTTGTAGTAAGTAAAAAGGGAGTATAAACGTTCTTAATGAATGAATAAATATCATGGAAAAAAACTAGGGGACTTGTTTAGAAATTGTTTAAATTTTTTAAGTATAGATTGGATACAATCATGCACACACACTACCATAAGGACTCTTGACCTAGGGAAAAGTACTTGAATTCTTGATATATCTAACATGTTGAAGCCAATTTTTCTGAGGGTTGAAATTCAATTTTTACCCTGAAGTCCTATTGTTGAAAATTGCCATGACATTTCGATTGTGTTAATTGCTATCCATTGCTTGAGGACAAGCAATAGCTTAAGTTTTTGGGTGGGATAACTTCCTAAAAAGGGCTACTTTTAAGGCCTTTTTCACTTATGTTATTGTTTGTTTAAAAGCTCATTTTAGTCATTTAAGGATCAAGTAGATGCATATAGTAGCATTAATGGTGGTATTGCTAATTTATCTTTTAAACATGAAGTGTGAGAGAAATGATACATGCACCAGGGTCCATAATACATGCTTCTTAGGACTAATGTTTCTACTCGAACCTATTAGAAGAACAAAGTCTCGAAGATTCAAAGCATATCTATTCGGTAAGCATAATGTGAATGAATTATTAAACTATTCTAATGTTTCTCCCATTAATATTTTAGATTCGGGGTTGAATCTTTTTGAAGAAAGAGAGGATGATAGATGCATCACAAGGCTCACATCAAAGGAAGAAGTAATAACTCTTCCAAATGATCCACTTGTCCAAGCCTTGGAAAAGAAGACTAGAACAACAACAGACTTGAGACGACTTTTTGAATGGGATACTTATCTTATTTGGTCAACATGTCTTCTGTACATACAACCGGTTGTCTCTTATATTTCTAACTGTTCTTGAATCGGATCAATCCGATATCTAAAACTCAAGATATAGTCATTTTATTGAATACATTGCATGCAGGAAATCATATACGAGATTAATACGTGATTTTGTAAATATTACGAATTTTCAATATTTATATTGATTATTTGTAATATAATTTAATATAGGATGATGAATTATCTTTTAGGATCAGATTTATTATTTTATTAGGAATTAAGGTTTGGTTAAAATAATATTTTTAGTTATTATTATTTTATTAAGAATTAGAGTTAAGACATGTTTAGTTTATTATTATTTTATTCTTTAGTTATTTAGAACCTTTAGAACTCAGTCCCTATATAAAGGAGGCTTCATTCAACTTTGTAAATAAGATTTCTTTGATTAATAATACAACGAGAGTTCATTTTTGCAAGTGTTGATTGCCTTGTGCCTTCAAAGCTTCTTCTCCTTGAGTTATTTCAAGTTCTTGTGAGGGAGATTAATCTTAACACTCCAATTTGTCTTTTTCATTAAGACTAGGAGGGTTGGTTAGAGCCATATTATTAAGACTACGAGATTAATAGTAGACTGTCTACCTGGAAAACAACTTTGGAAGAAAAAGGTCTAAGGATCAATATTGAAAAGACAGAATATTTATGTTCAAACTTCAGTGGGAACCAAAATGATGAAGATGTAGAAATATGCATAGAAGGACACGTTCTCCCCTCAAAGGATTGTTTCAAGTACCTAGGGTCTATGATACGTAAAGATGGGGGTGTAGATGAAGACGTTTCACACCGTATAAAGGCGGGATGGCTAAAGTGGAGGGCTGCTACTGGAGTTTTGTGTGACAAGAAGGTACCTCTAAAACTTAAGGGAAAATTTTATAGAATGGCAATAAGACCAGTGCTGTTGTATGGATCAGAATGTTGGGCTATCAAGAAGGATCAAGTAAGGAAGATGGAGGCCGCAGAAATGAGAATGCTTCGATGGGTATGTGGTAGGACTCTATGGGACATGACACCAAACTCTGCTATTAGGATGTCCTTGGGGGTGGTGCCTGTATCCAAAAAATTGAGGGAGGGAAGACTACGGTGGTTTGGGCATGTCCAAAGACGACAACCATCGGATGCGGTTAGGAGGGTGGAGTCGATTTCAGTCGACGGTACCAGAAGGAGAGATCGACCAAGGCGGAAATGGGAAGACTGCTTGAGATCTGATTTGAATGATTTAGCCCTTACTGAGGACATGACCTCTGATAGGAAATTATGGCGACTTAAGACCAGGGTAGCCGAGTAGGGTGAGTCACATCCATTGGATGTATCATCTTTGTCTTCTTTTAATGCCTTTGTAGTAATTTCATCACTTATACTTTTTATATGTTTCTGTCATTGGAATTAATGAAGGACTAGAACTAAGGTAGCGGAGTAGTGTTACCTTAGTTTTAGGTTTTAAACCATTTGAGTTTATCCCTTCTCGAAGCTTACTATCGTTGAATTCTGTGTATACTGCTCTTCATGTTTCCTCTTTATAATTTTATTCGGGTCTTACGTTTCTGTCTATATGCAGATATTTTTACGCAGAGGTTTATTTGTAGGGATTACTTCCCATTACAGACGTGCATATGAGGACTGCATATGAAGATTGTTCACATATGTATTTTATTTATTTATTTAAACATGCATTGTATTTTTTTTACTGCCGGAGGTCTTCCACGGAAGCTGCTCTCAACCTGGCGTTGGGGGACAGCCTACTACCCTACCTCCCCCTTACCCCATTACATATGGGAATAGGGTTTTGTTGTTTTTGTTGTTGTTATCTTTTCATTGTGACTAGGAGAGCTCGATAGGACTTATCTATGTATTTTCCACAAATCCATCTTCACCATCATCATCTTTACCGTTCACCTTCATAAGGGAGATCTTTTGATTTCTTGGTTATCATACTTTATTTTCAATTTCTTTTTTTATTTATCTTGTTTTAATCTTGTTTCTTACCTTGTTTCCAGCACCTAAAAGAAACCCTAAGAACCCTACTTGTTGCTGCCACCTTCCCCTGTTTATTTACCACTGTTCTTCATCGAGTCTAGATATTTCTAAGTTTTATTCTTCAACAAGAGCAATTTTCATTAACCTACCACTACTTCCCTATCAATTTGAATCAGATTTGGGTCGATTCTTGGAAAGAATCAATCAATCTTGCTTCTTCTTGCATACAAAACCATCAAGGTACCCCAACGAAGCTAGTTCACAAAAGATTCATCGTCTCAGGTTCTTTTTATTTAATTTTAATTTAGATTCAAATCCTTCTTGTTAGTTTTTTGTTTTTTCAAAAACAAAAAACAAAAACAAAAACAAAAACAAAAACAAAAACAAAAACAAACAAAGCCAAAATTTCAAAAAAATTGAAAAAGAAGGAATTTAGGGCTTATTTTCTCCTTATGTCATTTAAATCATAATAGTAATATCCAGTCCAAAAATTCACCTCAATCAGACTTCGTTAGAGCTTTCAAATACATCATTCAATTTTCATCGGCTGATTCAGTCTAGAATCATGTCGAATTGCTTCAAAATTCTTCAGGGGAAATTTCATGGTGAAAATTTTCATATTTAATCTTCATATATTGAATATCATTCACACAAAAAATCATAATTTCTGGAGATCTAGAACACCTTCGAACAAAATAATCAAGAAAAATAGATTGTTTGAGGACTCACTGTTCAAAAGAGTCTTCTGGATACTAATGAAAGTATTTGGTTTTGAAAATTTTCATATGGTTTCTTGACACATCGAAAGACATTCAAGAATTTTTTCCAAAATTTTTGGACACCGGTAACCCCTAAAAAATGTTGCTCAAGTTGATCCAGTGTTTTCTAGGTTTCTGGGTTGGTTCTTTTTTTTTTCTTTGACTCTTAGTGTTTTAGGTTCTTTTGTTTTTCCTTTTTATTGTTCTTTTGCATTATCTAACACATTATCTTTCTTGTGTTAGTAGGACTAAAGAGTTTTCATACTTCTTCCTTCTTTGCATTCTCGTTCTCTTGGAGTCTAGCCCTTGTTTGGCCTCTTAGAGCTTTTAAGTTTTTCTGATCGCCTTTGCTAGCAATCAAACTCCGATACGAATTGTGGAAGACTACTTGGTAAAGTGAGTTTTAAAGAGTACAAGATCGGCTTACTTGCCTCTCGTTGTATTACTTTATTGGAGTGACTTGTGAGGTTTCTTGCTTTGTTGAATTTTCTTTCTTTTATTTTACTTTAAAATTTTCTTTTGAGTGTTATGATTTCAGGATGGGCGACAATAACAACAGGACACTTATGGTTATCTTAGCCGTACTTTCCCGACTCACAACTCAAGCTGAAAGATTTGATGAAACCATGAGAGAAGGACAAGAACCAAAACTGGATCTACCAAACTAGAATCCAAGACCAAACAATGCTGAACTTTTGGTACCCAGGCGAGAACAACCACGTTTCCAAGCACTCGAACTCTTTGCAAAACCAAAGTTCATGATCCCGTCTTTCAAAGGAGACAACGATCTGGATAGATACATTTATTGGGAAGGAAAAGTTGATCTCATGTTCTTATACCATGACTGCCCCCAATCTAAAAAAGTTCCCCTCATCACCATGCAATTCGAAGGATATGCTCTAACTTGGTGGATGCAAACAAGGAAAAAGATCCAGAACTACCAAATTCCAACAATCACTTCTTGGACTGACCTCAAACAATCCATGAGGAAATGATTCCTACCGATATATTATACACGATAAGTTAAACTACGACTACACCCACTTCGACAAGGTAGAAGTTTAGATGAAGACTACTACAAGGAGATGCAGTCCTTATTCAATAGGGCTAACATAACCGAAAAAGAAGAGGTCATCGTGTCAAGATTCATCATCGGCTTGAACTCAAACATCACTGATCTTCTTGACCTCCATGGGTACGAAAGCCTTGAAGATACACTAAAGAAAGCAATGACAATCGAAGCACAAATCCAAAGGAGATTTCGATTCAGAGAACATTACCAAGGTACTTCATCCTCTTTCCAAGATAATCCTTCAAATCCTTCCTTATCTTCTACTCCATATTCTCTGAAAAAGCCAAGAGATGACAAACCTCACAAGGAGAAAGAACGACCAGCAAAGAATGACACACTTCCATCCCCTAAAGATCAAATGATAATTTTTGAGGAGGTAGGGAAAGCAAAAAAAGAAAAAGCTGAGAAAGAGGAAAAAACAAAAGAGGTCACTAGTTACAAAAGCCAAAAGAACAATGACCCATGGGAGATGAGTGAACCTAATTGTGAGAAGAAAAGAGTGACTCAAAATCTATGTTTGAGCACAAAAGAATTGAGAGAAAACCTTCTTTACAAACAACCTTCCATCATTGTTTGCTTTAGGGAATCAATTTTTTTAATTTCTAACATTAACAAGGATTTGCCTAGTGAGTTTTCATCTTTTTTACAGGATTTTCGAGAAGTGTTAGGTGATCCACCTAACAAATTACCACCGAAAAGAGGAAAACAACATCAAACCAATCTAATTCAAGGTTCCATCATACCTCGTCAAACATACAATATCGAAGAAACCAAAGAGTTAGATTTGTTACAAAAAGACTACATCCAGGAAAGCCTTAGTTGTGATGCCATCTTAATGATGAAGCATGATTTAAACAACTCCACAAGCTTTATAGTTCGTTCTCAAGGAACCCATGTAAATGATGAAAAATTAAAAACAACACGAGACTGGGCCACACCATCTCCTATCGCCAAGAGTTGTCAAATAGTGCTAGGTAGCCCTCTGATAGGTTACCACCTGAAAGCCCTAATCACTATTCCATATCAATGAAGAGTCACGATTTACGAGAGTCCAAAGGTAAGTATTTTATTACTCATTTTAATTATATTGTAACGTACTTGTTCTCCTTTTTACAAGGTAAGACTCTTGAAGTTGTCATTCATACCAAACACAACTCCTTTAAGTGCGTAACATATTGAGGTTAGCAAAACATAATAGACGATGCTTTACCACGAAGGTATACTCTTAAGCATACTACTATTCCGAGAATTGAACATATCAAAGATGTATATCACGATAACTCGGATATTTCTGATATTTCTGTCCATACTTTTAAAAGTGCTTTTAATGAGCTTTATCTTGTGTATGAGTTTCCTTGCCAACTAAACAAGTTCTATATTCTACAAATCTACTCCCGAGAATTCTTAATTCATGAACCACACTTAGGAGACTTAAGTTATTACTTTAACAAACTAGTTGACATGGTTTTTAAACACTCAATCTCGCCACACACGAATAAAACCATGGAGAAATTATCTGAAGCAATCATACAAAAAGCCAACAGTGGTCGACGCCATGTTGAATTTCAATCTGAATATTAGATTACAAGACTGGTATGCAAAAGAGAATTCTAATACTACAAGAAATCAGTTCCTACAAAGAAGAAACCTCGACTAAAACGCATAAAGACACATCACATTGATCCTGGTAAATGTTTCACAAGTTTTTCTTTCAACACATCTAATTCTCTTTATTTTCGATTTTCATATTCGAGGACGAATCCTTTTGAGGAGTGGGGGAATGATACATGCACCAGGGTCCATAATACATGCTTATTTGGACTAATATTTCTACTCAAACCTATTAGTAAAACAAAGTCTCGAAGATTCAAAGCATATCTATTCGGTAAGCATAATGTGAATGAATTACTAAACTATTCTAATGTTTCTCCATTTAATATTTCAGATTCGAGGTTGAATCTTTTTGAATAAATGGAGGATGATACATGCATCACAAGGCTCACATCAAAGGAAGATGTAATAACTCTTCCAAATGATCCACTTGTCTAAGCCTTGGAAAAGAAGACCAGAACAACAACAAACTTGATATGACTTTTTGATTCGGATACTTATCTTATTTGGGCAACATGTCTTTTTAGATACAACCGTCTGTCGCTTATCTTTCCAATGGTTCTTGAATCACATCAATCCGATATCGGAAACTCAATCTATAGTCATTTTACTGAATATGGTGCATGCAACAAATCCTATACGGGATTAATACGTGATTTTGTAAATATTATGAATTTTCAATATTTATATTGATTATTTGTAATATACTTTAATATAGGATGATTAATTATCTTTTAGGATCATATTTATTATTTTATTAGGAATTAGAGTTAAGACATGTTTTGGTTTATTATTATTTTATTCTTTAGTTATATAGGACCTTGACAACTCAGCCCCTATATAAAGGAGGCTTCATTCAACTTTGTAAATACGATTTCTAATTAATAATACAACGAGAGTTCATTTTTGCAAGTGATGATTGCCTTGTGCCTTCGAAGCTTCTTCTCCTTGAGTTCTTTCAAGTTCATGTGAGGGAGATTAATCTTCACACTCCAATTTACCTTTTCATTATGACTAGGAGGGTTGGTTAGAGTCATATTATCATGTTTGCCTTTTCATTGCGACTATGAGGGCTCGATAGGACTTATCCATCTATTTTCCACAAATCCATCTTCACCATCATCATATTTACCGTTCACCTTCATAAGGGAGATCTTTTGATTTCTTGGTTATCATACTTTATTTTCAATTTCTTCTTTTGTTTATCTTGTTTTAATCTTGTTTTTTACCTTGTTTCCAGCACCTAAAAGAAACTCTAAGAACCCTACTTGTTGCCGCCACCTTCCCCTATTTATTCCCTATTGTTCTTCATCGAGTCTAGAGATTTTTAGCTTTGATTCTTCAACAAGAGCAACATTCATTAACCTGCCACGGCTTCCCTATCAAGAAATGTGCAATTGTGTATAGAGTGCAAGAAATAGCAAGAAAAAGGTTCCACTGGGAAGGAATGCCATGACATCACACGTTGTTGAAGTACATTGAAATGTCTTGGCATTTCTGGCGTAGAAAAAGGCAAAAATATATTTTTGTGAAAGGACAGCTGGCAAGGCACGTGTCTAATGGTTATAACCACCTCCTGGGGACCATTGCCACCTGGGAGGATACGACTCATGCCCAAGGAGTGACTCTAGGGGTATGATGGGTATTTTGAGTGTAAAATCCCACTAATACCCTTAGATATTTTTATTATTTAATACACCTCACATGAGAGAGAAAAAAGAACATGGAGCTAAATTTTCTTACCTTCTTCTCTGTATCATTCTTTTCATTCTCTAGTGGTGTTTATCCATTGACGAGTTCCAAGGAGTGGTGAGTTAGGTGTCCGAGAGGAGCTAGTGAGCTAAGGCGAGTCCTGGTAATTGAGGAGAGCTTCGACTGCGTGCGTCGAAGGCTTCTTTTCCCTTCCCCTTTGCTGCTATTTTTCCATTTGATATTGGGTTGTTCGGAGCGAATAAATTTCATGTCTTGTTTCATGGATGATTTAAACCCCACCATAAACTAACCTTATTTGGTGGTGGTGTTTTTATGGATGTTTAACATTATTTTAATGGTAGATTTATATTTATCTTTTGTATTTACTTGTTTTGCTTATGAATACTTCATCATCTAAGATTTTAGGAGGCATGATAGTGTAAATTACTTAGATGACGGATAGGTGTTCGAGAGAAACTTAGCTAATAATACTTGTAGTATTTGAGAGAAACACAAGCAAGATCCACATAAGCAATGGGTGTAGTATTTTCTTAAGCTTTGAACTGGTCTAGTAATACTATATCCTAATCCTTTAGTGTTTGAGAGACACTAAGATAGGATTTTAATGAATAAGAGGGGTAGTTTTTATCAATAGTGTAGGCTTCCATAGCTGAGAATAAGAGGAGATGTTGTTGCATTTTATTCTATTAGGTTCCTTTGACTGGAGATAGCGGGAGCATTTTCAACAAACCCTGTCGAACAAGTGGAGTTTAGATAGATTAAATATGTTTAAGAGATAAGTTTTAGCATCCTTAAATCAATCCCTACCATTCATTCCCGTGGAAGCTTGTTGTGTGAGGACAAACTATCATTTATTTTTTGTTTTACAATTTTTCATTGCCTTGACATTTCCTTCATTTTCATATTATAATCTGCTCTTGCCACTATATTTTCATTTGCTACCCCATTAGATTTTCAATCCATATCCACCAATATACACTTCCCATTACCGTGACATTATCTTTTAGTACACATCAACACTAACTATATTTAGATAGAGTAGTGCTTTGCTTTGGTTAAACTTTGTAATTTCCACCAATCCCTGTGGAGACGATACTCACTCATCACTTTATTACTTGAGCGATTGCGTATACTTGAACAATATTTGCATATAATTTTATAGTTTTCACAAAATGCAACAGGGTTGATTTTTGAAACTAATTCAAGCTGTTTGGGAGATGGCATTCAATTCACTTTGATCAGTAATATGAATAAGGTAATGATATTATGATCAATATTCTTACTAAAAATTTTATTTTATTTTATTAGAAAGGGATTGATTGAAGAAGTTCAATTGTTGTTGCCAAATGTTGAACATGTATTTTATGCTAGGCATATGTATGCTAATTGGAAGAAATCACATAATTGTGGTGACCTACAGTTATTATTATGGACATATTGCAAGGCTACTAAAGAAACACAATTTCATAGAAATGGAAAGCATTGGATGATATTATAGCAAATGAACCAAAACAATGGTCCAAAACTTTCTTCTCTACTAAATCTAAATGTGATACAATATATAATAAATTTTCTGAAGCATTTAAATCTATAATTATAGGGGCTAGGTTTAAATATGTTATATCAATGTTTGAAGATATTATGCACTATGTTATGTTTAGGTCAGTTGAACAAAAAAATCAATTAGTTGGAGTGGTGAACTGTGCCCCATAATTGAAACAAAACTTGAACTACATAAATGCAGTAGTGCATATCGTCATGTAATTTGGAATATGGTTGAAGGGTATAAAGTCATGTGTCAACGAGATACATTTTTTGTTAATCCTATAGGCTACAAATGGACTTGCATGGTATGGGACCTAACTGGAATTTCATTTCCTCATGGTATGTGTCCTTTTATTTTAGGAAGAAAGGTTGGAATACTATGTATTTAATTTATACAAGAAGCGTGTATACACTTATTTATATAGTGTTACCATGCCCACCATACAAAGTTTAAAATTTTGGAAAGACATTAAAATAGGCAACATAGATCCACTATTGAAGAGAAACTTACCTAGAAGACCAAACCAAAAAAGAAAGAAAGAATACAATGAAATTTGTAGTGGAACAAAATAGAGAAAACAAGGACGTAAAATGAGTTACAGTTTATGTGGCCTTTTGGGACATAAAGTAAGAACATGTCCAAATAAAAGACAACTAATGTAAGTTAAGAGTATTTTTTTTTAATATTTTTTAAGTTATACTTTAAAAATATTTTACTGATATTTTTAAATTTTTTTATTAATAGGTTGCGAGCCATGGTGGCCAAACAAGATTTGCTCAGCCAATGCATATTGACTCTTATCCACCAATTCAAGTGTTATTATGTTATTGATAATTTTTTTATGTCATTGATATATTAAAAATTCATGAAACAATGACTAATGTTTTTCTATTATGTTATTGATAGATTGAAACTGAAGGTGGTCAAGCAGGATCTGCTCAACTAATACACAATGGATCTTCTCTAGCAATTCAGGTGTTATTTTTACCTATTCAACAAATGTATAGTTTATATATCAAACTTTTATCACATATTGACTAATATTTATATGAATTAGGTAGGCCAAGAGGGAGAACAATTAGAAAATATGGATTGGATAGGTCAAGAGGGAGAACAATTATGCAAGATTAGACATATATACAAATGAAGAAACTGGTATTCAAATTTGAAATGTGAGTTGTTTTGTTTGCTACATTAACAATTTTCATTAATTTTAAATTGTAAAAATTTTGTATACTTTAATAGCCTGGAAGACTAAGTCAGGTCCTATTTTCTCAACCTCTAAATAGGGCTTATCAGTCAACTGCTACATCACTACAACCTTTTGTATTTTCCCACCCACTAAAACATCTTCTCATAAATGGCTGTCCCTTTTTCCCATATGTATGGGGTAAGGGAGAGGTAAGATAGTAGACTGCCCTAACATCTTCTCAGCATTCAATAATTTTTTTCGAGCCCGGAAGAATTCCAAAGCTGGCCCATAAAGAGGACTAATCCAACCATATGGATACCTTAGAAAAACTTTGATCATTCTATCGAGTCTAGTATTTTTTTTCTGTTGTTAATATTTCAAAAACCTTTGGCCAATCTACTTTTATTAAATTGTTTTGTTTCCTAGTACTGATATTTTGTATATAGACATATTTTGTTTGTTATGGCTGATATTTTTATGTTACGTTTTCCATGTTGGTTTTGAATGATATGGGTCAATGGGTTATTGAATATGTTATTAATTGTTCAATTATAAATTTAGAGTTGTTAACGAATGTGTTAAATAATGAGAGATTTTTGTATGTAAGGTTTTCCGTGTTGGCTTTGAATGATATGTGTCAATGGGTTACTGAATATGTTATTAATTGTGCAATTATAAATTTACAGTTGCTAACAAATATGTTAGATGATGGGATATATTTTGTATGTAAGGTTTCCGATGTTAGTTTTGAATATGTTATTAACACAGTTATTAACAAATTTGTTAGCAACTGTAATGTGATAAAAATTTCTATTTTATTTGTAGTTGTTGAATATGTTATTTAATTCTTCAATTATAAATTATTAGCGAAAAGAATGTGTACTTATTAACACAGAATGCAATTAGATAATTATTTTCCAGGATGCACAGTTAGGCACATTATTGTGACCAAAATTAACTTTAGGCATCGTATTGAGACCAACAATAAACTTTAGGAACCTTTTTAAAACCAAAAAATAACATTAAGCGTTTCAGGAAGAACGAGGGCCGAGGAGATTTCAAAGGGAATGGGGGACGAGGAGAGTTTCAGCAGAGAAGGGGGAAGAAGGATCATGGAGAAGGGGGGAGAGGATCGTGGTAAATTTTAGGTTTTTACTTTTAGGTTAAAATAATAGTTTTATTAGTAGGATTAAAATATTAATTTTAATATTTTTTATATATTTAAATTTTATATAAAAATGAAGAAAAAAAATTATCAGGACCACGGTTTAGAAAATGAATGGATAAGGATTTTTATTTAACAGTTATTACGATTGAAGCGCCTAAAGTGGTAACGTCTGTAACGTTATGCACCTGGATGATTCAAAAAATATTGTCGACGTCTATTCATGAAAAAGGGTATAGTTTAGGAACTTATTTTATATTTAAGCCTATTATGGTATGATCATTGAGGTAAAGACAAGTGAGGTTTACATGTCATTTATGAGTGCATTCCTTTAGCCTTGATATGTGCATCATTTTGGAATGTTTATTCATTCACTGAAATTCTAGCTCACAATCGTTGTTTAACATTTTTCAGAGGATTGTTTGTTCTTTTCGGGGAAAGGAATGAGCATGCAATGGTGATCAAACAAGGCTTGGTTTAAATACAATGTATGTAGACCTATGTTGAGTTTTAAGGTAATATAGGGAACTATGTTGGGTTAGGTTGGCTATTGAGATTTTGAATATGTTTTGGAATCTGTAATTTCACGTTTGATACTTTTAGATTCATAATAAAGTAGAAGAGGTTATCTTTAATATTGATGTACATATGTTCTTTAGTGTACAATGCTTCTTGAAATGACCATGCGTTTCTATATAATTTAACCAAGTGTTTATTTTGTTTAGACAAGTGACAATAAGTGTACATAATATGTTAGACTCTTAGGATGCACGAAATGACCAATAAAGCATAAAATGTCTAGGTAACTTGTGTGGAAGTTGACCTTTTAAACAATATTTGATTTTGGATGTTTGATTCTTGTATGAGGTATTAATTGATGTTATGAAGCATGCTACATATTTGTTTGGACATGTTCTAAGTGATTCAAGTGTGTTCAGGCATTTTCTTAGACCCTAGGATCGATTGCATGGAATTTTAGTGGTTTTTTCATGCATGTTCATATGAAAATATGCAATTTTCCAGTAAATGGATCAATCCATCGTGAAAAGAGATCGATCCCTTTATTTTTTGTTCAATGAAAAATGGTAAAATTTGGTTTATTAAAGTATCTAAGTGTTCCCTAAGTCTTAGTTTGACCCTAGGTTGTTTGTTTGAGTTCAAAATGATCCATAAAATGATTCTATAATTAATACTTGGTTTTAAGTCAGAATTTGATGAGATTTTTTTCATCCTTTGATATACGAAATTATATAATATAAGTGTTTATTGCATATTTTTGGTTCATATGTAAGTTTTAAATTGTTTACATTTTGGTCCTTAGATAATCATGTTCAATTAGGTCTTTGGATTATGTCTGATTAAGCTAAAAATTTGCATATGACTAATTAAAGATTATTAATTAATAGTGGCAAGTTTAAATTTTATTTTTAACATGTAATCGAAAATAATGTGTGAAATGACTATTTTACCCCTATATTGTTATTCATGTTTATCTTGCGATGTTTGATTGTTTGAGTGAATATAAGAATGATCTATAATATCCCACTGTTGTGTACCATGTGATAAATGTTTTTTAATTGCGTACACTTAGTACACATGTTTAGGGTTTGTTTGTATATTTTACTTCATTGTGTATTGTGCACTCAGAATATTCGGATCATTACATGGTTGGGCAAAAGGTGTTATCTGACAAATAATCCTGGCATCCAAGATGTGTTGCTTCCAAGCCTAAAATTGAGCCTAAAAAGTTGGGTCCTGATTTAGTTGGACCCAAATTGAATGAGTAAATCAAATTGGACTAGTAAGTTGAGTTAGACCAGTTAGCCAAATCGAACCAGTGACCCAAACTAGACCACCAATTCGAAGAAAACCAACTACCCAAATTGGTCATGTGATCAAACCAAACCATTGCCTTGACCCATTGACCAACCCAACCTAGTTAACATGACTTATTGATCATTAACTTGATATCAAACTCAACATCAGTACTGATACCAAACTCAATCTGAAGTTTGAATAAATCCCTCTGGTATCAATGAAAAGTCCTCAATATCGATACCATAAGAACAATATAGGTATCTTGATGAAAAGTATTGATAATCCAAGCTAAACTTGCCTAAATTTCTACACCTATTCAACTAGTGTTGGTACTAGATGAATAATATTGATACCTACTGCAACACCCATAACCTGTATAATTATACCTATACAAATTATAGATGTCACATGAATTTCTAAAAACATTTTCAACTTAAAGTGATTTAAAATTTCTTTTCTTAAATATGGTAAATGATATTATAAAAATATCATATCAAATTATCATATACTATTTAAAATATATATTAATATGGATTTATGCTATCCATATTGAAATATAGTAAAACAATTTAGTTTAACCATTACAAACCTGTTGCAAAATAATTTAATAGAGCAACTAGAACATTAATAATTACATGCCACTATCTAAGTCAAATTCCATCATAGGATGTCTTACTGATACTATAGTATATTCCTTGATGTTTGGAGTGCCTTGTACTCATTACTCTACTCTTGACTTTTTACCTACACATGAAAATCATCACACGCTAAGTATATACTTAGTGAGTCAATTAAAACAATAAACAGTGCAATACAACTAATGCATGAATTTCAATGTCAAAATCAAAATGCCATAAAATCATGTTACCAGCATAACCAATATTTTGCCATGATCACAATAATATCTCTGAATATAAAATTTCTTACCAATATACTTGCCATTTATTCCATAAGCTCGTAAGCTTATTTGCATGCTTAACATTTATTAAACAATATACCATAAACCATAGACATTAGACAATAGCCCAATATAAAACCCTGAGGACCCTGGGTATTCGAGTAAAATACCTGCACCGTAGTGCTAAACCCGCACTAAGCTTACTCCATAGTGCTAATCCGGATATGACACATACGGTCGTGCCCACCACCTACACTAAGCTTATGCTATAGTGCTAATCCAGACATGATACATAAGGTCGTATCCACCTTCCTCCACTTAGTGCCCTTACACACTATAGTGCTATTATAAACCTACAACTGCTATACTCTATGGCATGCCAACTATACCTTGACATTCTTCTTGATCTAATTAAACCATTGAAGTTCACCAAGGCTGATTCAAAGGGGGTTCTACCTTACTTCATCCTATACCTTCTTATTTATGCACTATATTTTATCATATGTTTTTATATACCTCTTAGGATATGCTTATCATATGATATCATTCATTGCATGACATTCATTGCATTTAATAAGTATGTTGTTCTTTTAAGCATGCATTGTATTTAAATCATCTAGTTCATTTAGGGAAGTAGTTCAATTATACATATTTAGATCATCTAGTAAGATACTTCATTCATGCATCTAGTTCATTGAATAAAGTTAGTTCATTAATCAAACTAACTCTTAATTATCCCATGCATATTTACATGTTATGATTGAATAAAGTTTATCTTTGTGTTATGGTGCAAGAGGAAAGTTGAACAGTCTCAACAGATGCAAGAATATCAATCAGAATGTATTCTAATTATGGATGTGATACAAATATTTTTTGGGTCCAGAAACCAATTGGACATTATTCCTCTATCTCTTATCTTTACAACGCCTTTTGAATCACCTCAATCCGATATCGGGAGCTTGAGATATGATCGAATTACCAAAGAAATTGTAGGCTAGAATTTTCATTACGAGAATTTCATGCATGGATTATTTGGATGACTTTGAACCAAGGAAGAGTCCTTTCATCTTCTACCAAGAGACAAGCAATTGATGGTCATCTTAATTCATCAATTCAAGGCATTCAAGGTTGATTTTATCACCCATTGAAGGCCATTTATGTTCAAGCAAGGGGACATGCAAATAACCATCATTCAAAATTTAGTATTCAATGCATTTATCATCTTTTGAAGGCTGATCATATTCTTTAAGGGAACAAGCAATGAATTCTGATATTATTTCATTTAACCACCAAATTAAGTGATAAAAGAAGCAAGGAATTTGAAGAGGCAAGCTGATTTGGACATGTAGGATGTCCACATTCATCTTATAACTTCATTTAACCTTTTTCCTTCCATTTGCAAGCAAAGCAAGGCAGGCCAAGAGTCTTCCACCCCTTGGACGAAATTAAGGCCAAATTCAGCTTCAAATTGTCTAGATTCATCCCCAAAATGATCTAGAATATTCATCCAACTTTGAAGATAAGAAGACAAAGCATTGAAGTGCATTTTATTGCTAAATTGATGAGAATGTTTTCATCTTTTGAGTCTTTTCATATGCTACTTAGAAACACTATAAATAGGCACCTTTGGGATCATTTGTATACACAATTTGATTTATGAAAATACTTTGAAAGATTGCTTTCATTTTAGTTCTTGGATTAGAACTCTATTGGTTTCTTGTCGGTTTTGAAGCCTTCATCCATTTCATCTTGTTATAGCGTTGGCTCCTAGCTCTACTATAGCTAGTGGGTCACGTTCCACCCTCTATCACTTCGATTCCATCTTTATTATATTGTTGGTTCCTAACTCATATATAGTTAGAGGGTCACAATCCATCTTTTGAATTACTATCATTCTCCACGCCAATCACAAACATCCTTCACCATTTTTGTTACATCCATTCAACCACTATCACCACCACACTTATTTCATTTACAATCCACTTTTACTTCATTCTATCATTTCCATTACTTTCATACACATATTTATATATACATATTTTCCTTTTTTATAACGTTATTTATGCATTTTCAGTCTTCAATCAAAGCACTATGAAGGCAACATCGTATATGACTAGGAACACATAACCGGGATCATATCATTTGGTATTAGAGCTAGCCAATTCTGTAAGCGTATCATTTCATTTTCTCTCTCCTGGTTAGTAAAAAAATAAAAAAATCAGAAAAAAATTCAAAAAAAAGAAAATTTTTAAGAGGACGAGAGCAATTCTTTTATCTTTGAAAAAAAAATCAAGAAGATTTCATATTCGTTTCATCATTTCTTTCACTATCTTTATGATTTCGTTGCCTATTCTCATATTCGTTCTTTATTGTAGCCAATTCTTTCTTTACTCACGTCATTCTTCCTACCAAGCCCCAAATTATTTCAACCGAAGTCTACAAGACACCTTGTAAACCTTGAGGGAGTTCCATAAGAACTTTAAAGGAAGGCAAGAAAGGTAAAAGGCAAGAGTGTGCACCAAAGGTAAATGCCATCCCGAGTGAAACACGAGTGGAGTGACATTATTTTTTTTTCTTTGGAGTGTATTGGTGAGGTTTGTTTTGGTGAGGTCTATTTTTTATTTTTTTATAACTAATAATGTCTCATGCTTCTAGAGACAATTTTTATATTTCAGGAGGTGACGACTAAAATGATGGTGGTGCGCCAAACTTGCAAATGCAAGCAATGACATGAGAGATAAGGAGTTTGTTTCAAAAGCATCTCAACACAATCTCAAAGAAATTGGAGCGAATGATTGAACAACCTTCTTGTTCACAAACACGCCCATAAAAAATCGAAACACAACTAAAAATAAGAGATGATACTCGATCCTTTTCTAGTTCTGCACCTAATTGCAGTAGAAGATCTTACAAGGAGGACCCCAATTTTCTAACAAGAAGCAATGTCAAAAGTTCAACGTGAAGTGAGACAAGAAATTATGCATCTTTTAATCATGAAAGTCTAGCTCGTATTCAAGAGTGTTTTGACAATTTTGTCAAAGAAACACAATTACAAGAACAACTAGAAAAAGGAAATATTTGCAACAAAGAAAGAGATATAAGAG
The DNA here is from genome assembly GCF_006381635.1 of Hibiscus syriacus. Taxonomy (NCBI): domain Eukaryota; kingdom Viridiplantae; phylum Streptophyta; class Magnoliopsida; order Malvales; family Malvaceae; genus Hibiscus; species Hibiscus syriacus. The sequence continues at coordinate 632,706 of NW_024063418.1, forward strand.
TTGAAAAAGACATTGAGAGCAGAGAAAAATAATTTTGTGAAAAAGAGGGGAAAGAGGAGATTTTCGAAGAAAAAAGAAAATAGTGTCATTGAAAAAGAAATTCAAAAAGAATATGAGAGTGAAAATGATGAGTTTGAAATATAAATTGTTTGTGCAAAAGAGAGAGTGTGTCAAATTTAATTTTGCATTAACAATCTTAACCATTCTTCTTTTATTCTTGAAATTTCATTGTTGCAGGATGATGAGAATATCACTTCAAGAGACAGTTTAAACACATTGCCATTCCTAAAGATGATCGAACATCATCCATGCTTTAATAATGTTTCAAAGGAAGATCCAATGAAGTTTTCTATAACCAAGGAACTGGTGCCCAATAAGATCATCAAGCATCCTCTGTGGTTTGATTTTTCCATTTCTTTTGTAATTGAATTATTTACTTCTAACTTTGATTTACTTTTTAGAGGGATGATTCAAAAACAAGGAATTGATGTTTTGAGTTGCGAGGATAAGTTTATTTATAATCTTGAGATGAAATGACCACTCTCCTTTTTGCAAATAGATTATTTGAAGCAAAGGCTATCCATCTACTCAAGGGCCATCATATGGAAGGGTACGAATATTAAATTTGGCATGGCTTACCTACTTGAAGGAATCCAAGAGAATTGTACACATTCAAACCCAAAAAATTTATTCATATGGAAGGGTTTACACAAGCTTCATGCATTAACTAATTGGTATGATGATTCCAAGGGACACCATGAAGAAGGATCCCATGAACCAATGAACATTTTTATGAAGAACCTCAACCATCGACCACTATCTCTGAATATTCTTGGGTTTGTTTTCCTTATCTCTTTAAATCTTATTTCCTTTTATACTAATCTAGTTTTGATTGTAGGAAACGAAAGAAGCCATTCTTTTGAAAGAGAAGAACACCGAAAGATAAGAGGATTTGAAGAGAAACGTTCTTTAATCAAAAGTAGTAACCTTTTAGACCAAGGAATGATTCAAAGGACAAGTTCCTTCATCAATGGAAGTGATGTTTTGAATCAAGGCAGGGTTCAAAAGACAACTCTCGTTGTCAAAGGATATGATGTTTCGAAAAGAGAGATCAAAAAGGCATGTTCAAATTTGAGAGAACCATATGAAAATAAGGTTTACGAGCGTGAAGATCGTGATATTGGAAAATGGGTTTTGTGTAAATCAAAAGTAAAGAAGTTCCCCACCCAAATGAAATCAAAATTGTTCCCGTTCATAGCAAGTGTCGATTTGGGGACAAATCGCATTAAAGAGGGAGGAAATGATGTGATCCCAATCAGCCCTAACTTTCTTCTTGATCTAATTAAATCATTGAAGTTCACCAAGGCTAATTCAAAGGGGGTTCTACCTTACTTCATCCTATACATGCTTATTTATGCACTATATTTATCATATGTTTTATATACCTCTTAGGATATGCTTATCATATGATATCATTCATTGCATGAATTTGCATGACATTCATTGCATTTAATAAGTATGTTGTTCATTTAAGAATGCATTGCATTTAAATTATCTAGTTCATTTAGGGAAGTAGTTCAATTATGCATATTTAGATCATTTAGTAAGCTACTTCATTCATGCATCTAGTTCATTGAATAAAGTTAGTTCATTATTCAAACTAACTCTTAATCATCCCATGCATATTTACATGTTATGATTGAATAAAGTTTATCTTTGTGTTTAGGTGCAAGAGGAAAGCTGAGCAGTCTCAACAGATGCAAGAATATCAGTCAGAATGTATTCTAATTCTGGATATGATACAGATATTTATTGGGTCTAGAAACCAATTTGAGATTATTCCTCTATCTCTTAGCTTTCCAACGCCTTTTGAATTACCTCAATCCGATATCGGGAGCTTGAGATATGATCGAATTACCAAAGAATTGTAGGCTGGAATTTTCATTACGGGAATTTCATGCATGGATTATTTGGATGACTTTGAACCAAGGAAGAGTCCTTTCATCTTCTACCAAGAGACAAGCAATTGACGGCCATCTTAATTCACCAATTCAAGGCATTCAAGGTTGATTTATCACCCATTGAAGGCCATTTATGTTCAAGCAAGGGGACATGCAAATAACCATCATTCAAAATTTAGTATTCAAGGCATTTATTATCTTTTGAAGGCTGATCATATTCTTTAAGGGAACAAACAATGAAGGCTGATATTATTTTATTTAACCACCAAATTAAGTGATAAAAGAAGCAAGGAATTTGAAGAGACAAGCTGATTTGGACATGTAGGATGTCCACATTCATCCTATGACTTCATTTAACCTTTTTCCTTCCATTTGCAAGCAAAGCAAGGCAGCCCAAGAGTCTTCCACCCCTTGGACGAAATTAAGGCCAAATTCAGCTTCAAATTGTCTAGATTCATCCCCAAAATGATCTAGAATATTCATCCAACTTTGAAGATAAGAAGACAAAGCATTGAAGTTCATTTTATTGCTAAATTGATGAGAATGTTTTCATCTTTTGAGTCTTTTCATATGCTGCTTAGAAACACAAAATGGTCCCCAAATTTTTTAAAGCTTGCAGAATATTTCCTACGTAATTTTCAGACCTTATATAATTTTTCCATAATTGTTGTCACTCAAATACATCATTATCGAATACTTTATCCTTTAAAACTACGTTTTCATGATTTTGCTCGATTTTGATTCGATTCAAGCATGAAATCAACTTTCAATCAACCTTATAACATCTCTGCAATCAAATCCCTTATTAAATCTCATCATAACACAAAGTTCTCCAACTTATAATTTGGCTTAATTTTAAAGAATTATTTCTAGAAAGATTGAACATGTTTTAACCATAAATCAAGCTTGAAAATGAATCTACAACCTCTAAATCATCAAGATTTATCATCAATTTCATGAATCCTATCATTAACATAAACCCTTAGATTTGAGATCTTTGAATTCCAGCAAGATTATAAAGAAATATTGGTACCAATTGATAGTGTTTTACGCGTAGATCATTTTCCTATTTCACGACATAAACCGAATTCCAAAGGAATTGGCTCAAAATTGAAAATAAAATATTTTCTTACCATGGAAGCTATCTCACGTCCTTTGCTGGAGAATATGAACATCTTGACATGATATTTTAGATTGATATCGTGCTTATCATCCTTTAAATTAATATTTAATTCATTAAATGTCAAATTACCACTTTACCCTTAAAATCAAAATATCCATACTAATTTATCCTTAATGAACTTGATATTTACATTAATACCAATATACAATAACCTTATCACCTTCCAATAGTCAAATATGAACAAATATTTTCTTACTTTACCATTTACCCTTGCAATTTCCAAAACTTATAATCTAGTCACTTTAATCCAACTAACCAAATTAAACATGGAATTAAACCCTTAAATATTATTTTCCAACATTTAAAAATGTGAAAATAATATATATTTTCTTTTATTTTCGAAGCCAATTGTAACTTTTAAAATTACTATCTAGTCTCTGAACTTTTCCAAAGTTTATACTTTGATCACCAAACTTTAATAATTTATATTTTGGTCCCTAACCAAATTCATTTATGGAATAACATTCTTTTTGGAAAAATTACCACTTAATTCCTTAAAATTTTCCCAATTTTCTACTTTGACCATCAAACTTTCAAAATTTTCATTTTGGTTATTATCTAAATTTTTGGGGTATTACAATTCTCCCCTCCTTAACTAAAATTCGTCCTCGAATTTTAAGACTTTATGCTTTTTCCAAAGTACTTTGACTAGAGGAATCGTCCTGCTATGCAGTTCTTCAATTTCTCGAGTTAAGATCCGAAGTAATTCTTCTTAATAAGTCAAATCTGGTCGGATCTCAATTTCCTATGATGAAATGATATGTGAAAGATCCAATCGATACTTTTTAAGCATCAACACATGAAAAACATTGTGTACTTGTCCAACTCTAGATCTCAATTACCTCCAGAGTTAATGCTAACTAATAAGCTATCAGTCCAACTCTTTTTAATATCTCATAAGGTCCCATGAATCTTAGACTTAGTTTTTCTTTGCGCCCAAAACGCAATTTTTTTTCCAAGGCGAAACTTTAAGAAAATCTTTATCCGCTTCATGAAATTCAATCTCTTTTCTCTTTAAGTTTGTATAAGATTTCTGTCGATCAAATGCCATTTTGAGATTATCTTAAATTATCTTTACTTTATCCTAAACCTCTTTCAATAAATTTGGGCCAACAAGATTTTGATCTTTTAACTCGAACCAATTTAATGGTTTTACATTTCCTTCCATATAAAGCTTAATACGGAGCCATCTTGATGCTCAATTGATAACTATTATTGTAAATAAATTCTTATAGAGAGAAATAGTTTTCTTTTCCATGATTCCTTTAACTCAATCACACATACTCTCAACATAACTTCTAATATCTAAATAGTACTTTCTAACTTATCATCCGTCTGTGGATTAAAGGTCGTACTGAAATTCAATCGAGTACCCAAAGCTTTTTGCAAAGAATTCCAAAATCTTAAAGTGAACTTTGGATCCCTATCGGATATAATGCATACTGGTACTCCCTGTAGTCGAATATCTCCTTGATATACAACTCTGTATATTTATCCAATGCATAGTCCATTCACATCGGAATGAAATGTGCCGATTTAGTTAACTATCACTATCACCCAAATGGAATCCTTTTTATTTGATGTCAAAGGTAGTCCATTAACAAAATCCATAGTGACTCTTTACCATTTCCACTCTGGAATATAAATCAGTTGCAACAATCTTGAAGAACTTGATGCTTTGCTTTTACTTGTTGACATGTCAAACATGTGTCAACAAACTCAGTAATGTTTCTTTTCATACCCGACCACCAAAATCGACTCTTTACATCATGATACATTTTGTTCCCACCTAGATGTATAGTCAGTAGACTATAATGTGCCTCGGAAAGAATATATTTCTTCAATTCATCATCATACGGAATACAAATTCTTCCTCGATAAAATAGGCACCCATCAGAATTGTCTTCAAAGTCTTTAGTCTCACCTTTTTCACAAGTGAAGTATTTTTTAAGCATATATCATATTTTTCCTTTTTTCTTGTTGTTATTTATTTATTTTTCTTCTTCTTCTTTCTTTTTTTCTTTTTTTTCTTTTTCTTCTTTTTTAAGCTTTTTAGCTCTTATGCTTTCTTCCGAGACAATAAGACAAAGAAAAACAACTTCTGACAGCCAAAACTCATACTTTGACAGTTTGGCATATAACTTTTTATCCTTAAGTATCTCTAGCACAGTACGAAGATATGCATTATGCTCTATCTTTTCCTTTGAGTATAACAGAATTCATCAATAAATACCACCACAAACTGATCTAAGTAAGGTTGAAATACTCGATTCATCAAATCCATGAATGTTGCAAGAGCATTTTTCAAAACAAAAGGCATTACTGCGAACTCGTAGTGTCTATACCGTGTTCTGAAAATTATCTTTGGAACATCTTCCTTAACCTAATCAAATAAGTCATCAATCATCGGAATAAGATATTTGTTCTTGATAGTTACTTTGTTTAACTATCGATAATCTATGTATAATCGCATAGATCAATCTTTCTTTTTCACAAATAACATCGGTGTACCCCAAGGTAAAATATTCAGTCTAATGCATCCTCAATCTAGCAATTCTTGCAATTGGTTCTTTATTCTCTTAACTCAATCGCAACCATTTGATATGAATCCATAGATCCAGGATCAATGCCTTGATAACTATAAATATTGAATTTCCACCTCTCAATCTGGAGGTAACCCAAATAATAAATCTAAAAAGACATATGAAAATTCACTAGTTATGGAAATATCATATGATCTTACTTCAGATACTTGAGTATCTATCACCTTATCTAGAAAAGGATGCATCCTTTTTACATCATCTTAATCATAACCATTATTGATATCAAGTTAGTGATGATTTCACTTTTTCATCGATCATTAAATTTTTTAATTTCTCCGTATTTTTCTAAATTAATCGCTTCTTGCGACCATTAACCCAACCTTAATGCAAAGACAATCAACTCATGATATAAAACTCGTAAATGATAATCCCATAAGATTCACAGGTAATATAAGCTCCTGAATCTTTATTAGACATTTATTATTTGTCCGTCTAACACTTGTATCATGACCCATAATTCTTTCGCTATAATATCACTTGATATCAAGTAGAATTGAATATTTCTACTTTGGAATTCCTTATTTCGTTATTAAGGAAATGTGTATAACTTATCCAGATCCATAGAAATTGTTTTCGAACAGTTGAAACATTTTCCATCTCAAATGAAAGTCTAAATCTCCACATCGTTCATTAAGAAAACTTGATAAATTTATAGCAATATCTTCATAGCAGTTAATGCTAAAATCACACTATCAAGCAAATTTACTATTTTTCATCTCCCTACGAACTTGAAACTTTTCAATTTCTTGAGAATCAATCTCAATCAAAACAATAATTCATTATAGCATGGAATGGTATACAATCCATTTTCACAAATTTACCTTCACAAGGTAACTCTAACTAGTTTTATGGACTTGATATCTATTCTCAATCCAATTCATAATCATTTGATTCACTAATAACTCAGCTTTCTGTAAACTTTTAGCGGAAATCATATTTATTTCTTACTCAATTCCTCTTACTCAAATCAACAATGCTTAAACAATTTAATGCTTAACTTAAATATTTCTCACTTATTTAATCTTACCTGGAGGAACCACAGAATCATCACTAGATTCAGAAATCTCCTCTGGATCCTCATCCGATTCGACTTTTCTTGTAAGTCATTCAAACTTTTTAATCGATTCTTCTAATTCAGAAACTTTGTTGAAAGCTGGGGCATTTCTTCCACAGAATGGAGGAAAATCCCTAACCACATCCACCTTTCTAAGGCATTTTACAGAAACCGTGTTGGGTCCCTTTAGTCGATTTCAATCTCGACCTTCTTTTCAACATTTTCGACTTTCTTACCTTTTTCTATAGTTTCTGACATTTGAACACAGTCAACATCATCTTACAATAGTAAAGAGTAACTTTACTCCCAATAAGAATCATCACAGTATATATACAACTATCAGTAACTTTTGACATCCTAGTGGCATGTATATACTTTTTAACTCAAAACAACCTTAGTTTAGTCCTAGAATTGGCTAAACCTGTAGCTCTGATATCAATAAATGTAACACCCATAACTTGTATAATTATATCTATATAGATTATAGATGTCACATGAATTTCTAAAAACATTTTCAACTTAAAGTGATTTAAAATTTCTTCTCTTAAAAATGGTAAATGATATTATAAAGATATCATATCAAATTATCACATACTATTTAAAATATATATTAATATGAATTTATGCTATCCATATTGAAACATAGTAAAACAATTTAGTTTAACCATTCCAAACCAGTTGCAAAAAATTAACAGAGCAACTAGGACTTTAATAATTACATGCCACTATCTAAGTCAAAATTCAATCATAGGATGTCTTACTGATACTGTAGTATATTCCTTGATGTCTGGAGTGCTCTGTACTCTTTACTCCACTCATGGCTTTTTACCTACGCATGAAAATCATCACATGCTAAGTATATACTTAGTGAGGCATTTAAAAAAATAAACAATGGAATACAACTCAGGCATGAATTTCAATGTCAAAATCAAAATGCCATAAAATCATGTTACTAGCATAACCAATATTTTACAATGATCAAAATAATATAACTGAATATAAAATTCCTTACCAATATACTTGTCATTTATTCCATAAGCTCGTAAGCTTATTTTCATGATTACCATTTATAACCAATAAACCATAAACCATATACAAGAAACCATAAACCATAGACAATAAACAATAGCCCAATATAAAACCCTAAGGACCCTCGGTATTCGAGTAAAATACATGCATCGTAATGTTAAACCTGCACTAAGCTTACGCCATAGTGCTAATCCGGATATGACACATAAGGTCGTGCCCACCACCTAAACTAAGCTTACACTATAGTGCTAATCCTGACATATTACATAAGGTCATATCCACCTTCCCGCACTTAGTTCCCTTACACACTATAGTGCTATTATAAACCTGCAGCTGCTATACTCTATGGCATGCCAACTATACACTGTCCCTCAACGACTTACTTGGCATAGTCTATTTTATTCGATCTATCCATGGCAAAGTATATTACCATAATTTAACATTGGGAAATTGATACATGAAAACATTCATGGTAAAATATCAAATTTTCCTTAACCAATGCATTATAATTTCATACGGTGACATATCAATGTCATGTCGAAGTTATAAAAATGACATAATATCATGCTGATATAAACAAGGTAGACTTGTCACAAGTCTTCCTGATGATGTATAAAACATTCATGTATAATGTCATGCATGTATTGCACTCACCTTTACACTTTATATCTTTCAAAATATATGCCTCATTATGTTCCACAATAAACCCTTTTTATACTTCACTTATTTTAATCACAAATCAATCACGATCTGTATAAATCACAAATTCATAACGATACATATGTTAGTATTGTACTAACATAAACACATCCCATAACAACTCCAAAATATGCTTGAAACTCATTTTCTAGCAAATATTTAACTCTTAATAATTCCTTTAAACATGAACACCAAGTTTTTCAATTTACACAAAATGGTCATTCACCATTTTATCACTTAGATTCTTAATACCAAAAATTCCAACATTGAAATTATTATCATTCAAATGCTCTAACAAAGGCATAATTACATTTAAGTACTCCAACTATGCGAATGTTGTACTTAAATCACCAATCTTTTTAAACTTCCAAAATAGTCATATTTCACATCTAAACACTCATTTCACTTCCAAAACAGCATTTTCCAGTGTAGTACATTAACTATTAAACAATTATACAACCATTCACAACTTTTCTAAAATTGCTAAATTGGTCCCTTAACTTTTCAAAAATTACAAAATGGTCCCCAATTTTTTTAAGCTTGCAGAATATTTCCTACGTAATTTCCAGACCTTATATAATTTTTTTCATAATTTTTGTCACTCAAATACATCATGATCGAATACTTTATCCTTTAAAACTACGTTTTCATGATTTTGCTCGATTTTGATTCGATTCAAGCATGAAATCAACTTTCAATCAATCTTATAACATCTCTTCAATCAAATACCTAATTAACTCTCATCAGAACACAAAGTTCTCCAACTATAATTTTACCGAATTTTAAAGAATTATTTCTAGAAAGATTAAACATGTTTTAACCAAAAATCAAGCTTGAAAATGAATCTACAACCTCTAAATCATCAAGATTTATCATCAATTTCATGAATCCTATCATGAACATAAATCCTTAGATTTGGGATCTTTGAATTCCAGCAAGATTAGAAATAAATATTGATACCAATTGATAGCGTTTTTCTAGTATATCACTTTCCTATTTCACGACATAACCCGAATTCTAAAGGAATTGGCTAAAAAAATTGAAAATAAAATATTTTCTTAGCTTGGAAGCTATCTCACATCCTTTGCTGGAGAATATGAACATCTTGCCATGATATTTTAGATTGATAACATGCTTATCATCCTTTATATTAATATTTAATTCATTAAATGTCAAATTACCACTTTACCCTTAAAATCAAAATATCGATACTAATTTATCCTTAATGAACTTGATATTTACATTAATACCAAGCTACGGTAACCTTATCATCTTCCAATAGTCAAAGATGAACAAATATTTTCTTACTTTACCATTTTACCCTTGCAATTTCCAAAACTTATAATCTAACTGTCCAAATTAAACCCTTAAATATTATTTTCCAACATTTAAAAATGTGAAAATAATATATATTTTATTTTATTTTTGAATACAATGGTAAATTTTAAAATTACCATTTAGTCCCTGAGCTTTTCAAAATTTATACTTTGATTACCAAACTTTAAAAATTTATATTTTGGTCCCTAACCAAATCCATTTATGGAATAACATTCTTATTGGAAAAATTACCACTTAATTCCTTAAAATTTTTCCAATTTTCTACTTTAACCATCAAACTTTCAAAATTTTCATTTTGTTCATTATCTAAATTTTTTGGGTATTACACCTACGCTTAAAAAATAACTTCTAAAGCTCGATTATCACACCCAAATCACCTATACATGTCACCATTAAGGCCAAATTTTATTTTTAAAGTTCAAAAGGTGTGATCATTTAGCACATAAATATCCTATGTCAGACAGTGAGTCAAACAATTTAAGCCACAATCATGCGTAATACACAAAACATATTTTAAACTACATTATACCACTAGTCATCATCTTTATGATTGTCATGATGCTACAAAGGAATAAAGATACACTAACTTTCTCAAAATCGTCAAAACAAATGCTCCTTGATCAAGTTTCACCAAACTTTTCCTTTCCTCTAGGTCCAGAGGGTTCTCCTTGCTCTTTTGCTATTCAAATAATATCAAAATGCTTTTTAATCACTATTAACGAACAAATAAAGGCTAAGTAACTAATTTGGAACATAAAATTCCCTCAAACTCCCTTAGCTAGTCATAAGGCTAAAACCCAAAATAAACCCCTTAGAGATCATATCTTAAAATATGAGTAAAATGCCTCAAGGGTCCAATTAAGATCCTAGATAATCCCAAGGTTATCTTGACTCAACCTTCCTATATTGACTAGGATATTTGGGTCATTACAACTCTCTTTTCCTAAAAAGAAATTTTGTTCATGAAATTTACGTGACGTACATATGGATATTGGTTCGCATCGACTCTTTTGGCTCCCAAATGGTCTCTTCCACTTCTTGGCTCGTCCATAGAAACTTTACCATTAGATTTGCTTGTTTCTATGTTCCTTAACCTCTTGAGCAAACATCTTCATTGGTTATTCTTCCATTTTAGCTTTTATTAGATATCTTGTTGTATTTTGGCTACATCATTTTAAAATTATATATATATAAGATTCATTTACACTCTATCAAACTTACTAATATTACAACAAACTATAACCATTAGATAAATCTAAATGGATGAACGATATTAAAATTATGTGCGTTACCATTTATTTCCTTTTTCAATTTTCGTAGAACATGGAATAATAAAGTTTTAATCTTAATCATTCATTTTTTTCATGCAATGATTATATTTTCATCTAAAATTAATAGTATTACATAGTATAAATTGATTGTACCCTTTAAAATTTATACATAAATGTATAAGTTAAAAATGTATAATACAATGAATATTTGATATCCTTGTTATTGTAATTATACACAAAGATATGAATTCAGACTTAACACAAACTACTACTCTTTAAATTTTTATTTTCTTGATATTTTTCTTAAGGTTCACAACTGATATGATTATGCAATCTCTTTAAACTTGTTGTTGGAGTTTTTCCTTTATTGTTAGAATATTATTTGATTATATTATCTAGTATTTATTTTTAAATATGTTATTGTTATAAAGTTTTTTTACTATATTGTGTATAAAAAATTTACACTGGTTGACAGCTATTATTGAATAAAATAATCTTCCTTAACTTTAAAGGTTCTTCTTATTAAATATGGCATTAGTTTCTTATCTCCTTCAATGTTAGGTTTTTTATCCCAATGGCTATTGATGACACCCTCTCAACTCTCTTGACCCAAACAACCCCTTCTCCTTAGTTATAATTTAAAACTATATGAAACTCAACTCCACAAATTATCTTTTATGGAAAACCCAAATTGAATCCATCCTCATAGGTTATGATATCTTAAAATTCATCGATGGCTCGCATCCTTTACCACCTGAAACCATTACTACAAATAACAGAACCTCTTCCAATCCAACTATCAAACGCGGCTGTGACATGATAAACTTTTTTTTTGCAATAGTTGACACCATTTTGCATAACCTCGAGCTCCTCATCTTATGATGCATAACCTCGATTGACACTTAGAAAGTTCTCACCAACATTTATGCTCGCCCCTCTTGTGGGTATATCAAAGAAGTCAAATAATCTCAATAATATTTCCAGAGGATATCAAAACATCTCCAATTACATACAAGCCACTAAAATAAAAGTTGATAAGCTTGCCACTCTTGGTAAACCATTAGATGTAGAAGATCTAATTGAGAAGATATTAGATGGCCTAGATGACACCTTCAAACCAGTGATTGATGTTGTCAACAATCATGATATAATCATTACTTTTGCATGAAAAACTAATCAAAAAAGAACTGACATTATACAATTCATTGTTTAATGTGTAAACCACAACTACTCCAAAATATTTAACGCTCGAATCGATAGTCTTATCGTCCTTAACACCATCCATCTCTCAAAAAAATAATAAGCATATGAGTCCCTTTTTAGATAAGTGGCAATGGTGTTGAACCCAATTGTAACACCTATTTCTCGTATGGTTATTGCATACGAGTCCATGATGTCACATAATTCTTTCAATACAGTTCTTATTCGAAAAGCAATAAAATTTTGTTTCTTTCTAAAATAATTCAATTATTATCAAAGATATTAAAATATTTCGTTTCGATATCATTAAAGATCATTTAACTAAAATATTAATCAACTAATCTTTATTTATAAATAGTAATAAATAATACTATCCATCAAAACCAAATTGAAACATAATTATTTTTAAGTATCACAACTATTTATTATACATGCCAACTAGTATTACCATCATTCAAAAAGACATCATACTGATTCTGGAGCAGATTTCATCTTTAAAAGTTGATGTTGGGCCTAGCTCCTTACTTTGAACGCTCTTCTTTTCCTACGTACGAAAATCATCACACGCTAAGTATACTCTTAGTGAGGCATAAAGTTACTACAAAAATATTAATAACATTAAAATAAAAAAAAATAAAACATATTTATAACAAAATATAATGCATGTATAATAAAAGTAAATTTCGTTAAAAATTCATCTATGATTCAAAGAATCATAATAAAACATTTAAAATCAAAATGGAGTTCCCAAAGCAACATCATTTTCAATTCACGTCGTTTAGACAATCTCATTTTAACTTCATTCAAAATAAGCTTTTCATTTCATTCATATTATATCATATCATAGCATGTTCCATTCACTTAATTTATTTCATAGCATGTATCATTCATTTAATTCGTTTCGTAACATGTATCATTCACTTTCATCTCATAACATATACTTTTCAGTTTTTCATTTCATATCACAATGTAAACCATCGAGAATACAAGGTATGTGAATCAAACGAGTATTTGCATATAATACACAAGTATTGTAAAACACAATATCATTATGCCAATTATAAGGAATACATTGCACCATCATCACATACGTGCATGCACCATTTTCATATGCATACAATAAAATGTAATCTCGGTACTTTAGCACCACCGTCACACAGACGTCAGACTCGTGCTAAGTACCAACGCACTACTATCACACTGACTCATACTCGTGCTATAAATATAATGCAGCTGCTAGTAGCATACACATATAATGCACAAGTGTTGTAGAACACGACATCAATGTGCTAGTATTAAGGAATACATCACACCATTATCAAACGTGAGGCACCACCGTCACACAAACGTCAGACTCATGCCATAAAATGTATTCCCGGTACTTTAGCACCACTATCACTTAGACGTCAGACTCGTACTAAGTACCAACACACCATCGTTACGTAGACATCATACTCGTGCTATAATCATAATACAGTTTCTAGTAGCACCACCGTCACATACGTGACGTCAGACTTGTGCTACTTATAATGCTCTAACTCTATACCTATGACTCTCAATACATTTACAATGGGCATTTTCTTTAAATAATTTTTCTCTCTCTTATCAGAATTTTTTAAGCAACATCACAATCAAGTATCATACATCATTCACTCATCATAATATTTTTAAATATTAACAAAATAAATTATCACGCAATATAAATCTCAATATGCATACAATGGGCCTTTCCATCACATTCACATATCATTTAATTATCAAAGTATTCATAAATACGAATATATCAAAATATAATATAAAAATGCATTGGGTAGTTCATACCCGAAATCATTAATAAGAAATAATTAAACAAAATAATATGAAATATAATAAAATAAATTGAAATCAATTTATTTTCAAGTCATTCTAGGTTAACTAATCGCAAGTCGTCCTCATGCCACACTCATGTAGAATAAGTAAAATGAACTCACCTGGACTGCCTCATTAGTAAACTTAGTTAGCGATTCTAGCTTCACTCTTGAACTTTTTCTTTAGTTTTAAGCTTTCTTTGATCTCGATCTTCATGTTCATCATTTACACATCACATACATTCCAAAGCAAATATTAGTATCTTACTATCATGGGCACAATCTAGTAATAAAATTCATAAAAATTCTATCGATACTTATTCGATACTAAATCCATTTCAAACTGTTAATGCTAACCATAAGACTTAAAATATAACTTCACTCCTCTTATCATTCATGCCAACTCATAACTCAATTAATCATTTCAAATTCCACCATCTAACCATTAAAATGAATTCTTTTATAATTCTTCTCAACATCTTCAATTTATTCAAAATGGTGCTTTACCATTAACTTTAATTATGAGAATCCAATAATATATTCGAGTATTCTAATCATACATTTAATCATTACTCTTCAACTTCTAATCAATTTCCACTTCAATTCAAAAAATTCCATATTTTGACGGCTTGCACTACCTTAAAAGAATCATTATTATGTATTAATCTAAACATTGGAATTTAATTCCATTTCTTCCATTAGAAAATATTGAATATGAATTTAACCATATAAGGTACTCATAATTCACTTGTACAATTTATAGCAAATTTTCTAATCTAACTTCTAGAATTTGCTGCCTTTTTGACCTATCATCAATACAAATTCATATATTTCACTATACAATTATAAATAATTCCCCGTTTGTTTTAAATAAAACTAGATTGACACATGAACACAACGGATTAAAAATAATCTCCTAATTATTTTTATATAATTTCTGGTGATTTTTCACACATACTGCCAGATTCAAAAATCTAAACAGTTTTCATCATTTTGCATCCTTAATTCCTTCATCAATTCTTACAACTTGCACTTTTATCCTTAAACTTTAACAAACTTCAAAATTGGTCCAAATAACTTTATAAAGCTTAAATAATCATCCATTAATCAATTCTAACCTCACAAATAATTTTCCACAAAATTTTCCTTTATTTCATCTGGCCAAAACTACCATAACAACTTGACTTGATTTCCAACTTGATTCAAGCATTAATTCAACTTCTAAAATCATTTACATCCTTTAAAATCAATCCCATATCAATTTCAATTCAAACAACCAATTTCATCATAAACCATATCATGGTCGAATATGATATAAGCAGTTCTAGGTGATTTTCCAACATCAAACCACATCATAATTCATAAAAAATGTAACCTCCCCTTCATCCATCCAATTCAAGAATAAGGTTTTAAGCATGAAATCTTGAAACAAAAATAGCTTGGAAAATAAAAGAAATCTTTTTATTTCCTTTGGAGAAGCTCACAAAATGGAGAGAAAGATGAATCCAATTTCTTGAAATTTCTTCATCTTTATTTAATTAAATAAATGAATTAAATTTCATTTAATGCCAAATTACCAATTTACCCTTAAAATTTAAATATTTTTACTAATTTACCCTTGAATTCATGATAACTACTAAATTACCATGATTTCTTCATCTTTTACATCATAGTCAAATATGAACTAACATTTCTCATCTTTCAATTTTTCCCTTGAAAATTTCCAAAAATTACAATCTAATCACTTAAATCCAATGATTCATATTTAACATAGAAAATGATCTTAAATCCAATGTTCCACAATAAATCCTTCCAAATTAAGATATGGAAATGAAATTCTTGACCTTGTCTTATCATCCTACAAAAATATATAAAAAATCTAATTTGATCCAATTATCTGGATTTTCTCAAGCTTTATCGCTTTATAGCTTTTTAATTCAAAATTTGTACGAAACATTTAATTCCCAATAAATGTCATCCTTGGGGGGTAAAACTATTCATTTACAGGACCATATTACATAACTTTTTAAAATTACACTTTGGTCCCTAAACATTTTTCAATTTTATAATTTGTCAATAAACTTTCAAAAAATTTATTTTGGTCATTAGATGAAATTTTGAGGTATTATACCAAGGACATGTTGCCACTTAGTGCTCTCTCCTTTTCCATTAGTTCCTGAATGCATCCCTACCTTAATGCTTGGTCAATTACTAGACACTCGATATAGCTTCACCATTGCAAACTCAAGCTCATGTTGTCACCCTGCACTTCCTCATCATGTGATCCATGGCTATTGGAAAGTGGTCAACACACACATCACGACCAATATCTAAAATCACTTAGTTCACAACCCTTACATAGGCTCAAATGAAGTAATAATTTGTACTAATCATGTTATTCATATTACTTACATGAGTTTTACATCTATTTTCAGTCCCTCTCTCTCATTTACTCTATCTAATGTCCTTTTTGAACATACTATGAAACTTAATTTAGTTTCTACTTCACAATCATGCAAATCTAACAATTCCTCTCTTAAGTTCTTACCTTCTTTTTTTTTGTCAAAAACCTTTAGATGGGAGAAATTATTTTCCAAGGCCAACCTAAATATGGTGCCTATGAGTAGCCCTCAAACTCTACATCGATATATTCTTTTTCTGTAATAATGACAACATCATCGAAATGGCATCACAGACTTGGTGACATTCTCTCCCAACGTTTAAATACATGGTTACCTAATTTTATTTAGATGTTAACAAGTCTTCTATGTCTGATTTATATTGTAATTCTTGTCACTTAATAAAAAATCACAAATTAATTTTCTTTGCTTCCACCTATTGTCTTTCTTCTCTTGAAATTATTTTTACTATTTTTCGTATTGTCTTTCTTCTCTCTTGAAATTATTTTTACTATTTTTGAACTTCCCCAATACATTCTGTCGAAAACTTTAAATATTATATAATCTTTTTTTAAAACTCCACAAAATATATATGGTTTGGCCTTTAAAACATAAGTTTACACTTGTGATACCTTATCCTTTCAAAGTTGTTGTCAAAAATTTCTTCACCACTACAATCAAAACAATTTACTCCAATAGTGAAGGTTGGTATCAGGCCTTGTTTCATTTTTCACTATTAATGGAATCTCTATCACTTCCTCAGTACACTCTTAGACACAATGGTTTTCTAAATGTCGATGAAACACCCTCAGATTGACGTGGGTGACCAATTTGATCTGAGGTGTCACATTAGAGCCATCAGAGCTACCCACAGTAAAATTAAAGGAAAAATTAAAATTTCTGTTAAAATGCATAAAATCATGAAACAATTTATAATTAAGATACAAGTTCAGAAAATCATTCATATTATAAATAAAAAAAATCATACAAGTTTCAAACTCAGTATAAAAATCAAATGTGACCTACATGCCCCTCAATTACACTAGTACCGTACTCTTCAACCCAAGCCAAAGGAACTTCCATTACCAATGTCGATAGCTGCACTGAATCAATTCATTTAACCTGAAATGGTGATTAAAATATTGAGCTTTGGGAAGCTCAGTAATATAGAACTACCAAGTGATGCTGAAGGACATGTAGATAAATGGGAAAGCATAAATTTTCCTTATTGATTCAGATGTCTTCATATTTTCGTGAGGAGCTGAGGTTTCTCTGATATTTCTTCAAGTAAAAGATAAGAACTTACAATTCAAGGGAAGGTTCAGGAGATCGGAATATGATGTCTAGTTTGTTCCATGTAACCAGAATAAATAAAATCATAGATTATAAATAGTAATATCATATAATTAATAATATTTTATATCAGTAAAACAAATTTTTAAAATCACTGTAATATCCTCCATCTGTATACTCCATATGTAGTCCCCCAGAACTGCATCCATAAGGGCTTACCCTAAGCACAAAGAAAATGATCCACCCTAAGGGAGTATCTTGGGGCCTATAAGCCTACCCAAGGATCACATTAGGTCCGTAAGAAATTAATAGCTTGATCAGACCTAAACCTCCTTACTCTAGACTCCTACCCATAAAGTATCCAATAGAAATCAGATTTAGTAATACCCTATAAAATTAAAATCATGATCCGTATATTATTGTAAAATGACTATGTAGTTAATTTAAATCACATAATGCCCTCCACCCATACACCATATGCAGTTCCCCATAACTGCATCCATAAGGACTTACCCTAGGCCCAATGGACCTAGGAGCCAACCTAAGGGAATACCTTGGGTCCATAAGGAATTACAAACTTGATCAGAATTGAATCTCCATTCTCCAACATCCTGCTCAAAATAATTTCTCAATAAAATAATTCACACAGTAAGCAGTGAATTCAATGGTCCATAAATCGACATAATCGTATCTTACAGTGAAAAATAATCATAAAACATATACTATAGGCATAGTACATAAACAATCAACCCATACATAAGTAAATCAGTAATTCCAATAAATCACATTTCAAAATATATAAAACAATCATATAGTACGTAGGGAACACACTAGAAGATTCAGTTATTTTTCGGAGGTATTTGATCATTATCAAGAAGGAAAAATGTAGAATTTCTGTAGATTTATCGAATTTTAGGTATGTTTTCCCTACATAAAAAGGGTTCAATTAGTAACAGACCTAATCAGAAATTTAGTAATTGATTATTCAATCCCATTTAGGATTCAAGTTCATGAAGAAGGTATTTAGGAACCTTACGTCCGAATAATTTAAAATTCATATAACTAGAGTAATTCCTTACTCAGGCTCATCAGGGGCAATTTGGACATTTCATTATTGGAGAATTCTTAGTAATTTAACCTAATAATGGTTGGTTGATAATTTGTAATATTTAAGATTATATCGAATCATCGGACCTTAGCCAAGTTGCACTAATCAAATTCCATCACTGCAATACTTGCCAATCATTTGTGTAAAGATATTTCCTCCTCAATACTGATTGCAATAGTTGAATGAACTTATTTTATAATCAACATCGAATAGATCTTTACAAGACGAACAAATATTTTGGTGGTGTTTAATTTATTTAGGAATTGCAATAATATCCAGAATGGTCGATGTACCTGGGTCGTGATTCACCTTAAATAGAGATAAAACACTTAGGTTTATCGATGTTTATAAAATTTACCAAAGACATCCACGTATTTTAAGTCGTTAGGTTACATGCCACTTCAATAGTCGAGGTTTCTTCGGTCATCATAGAGTTTAAGGTATTCTAGATCTTTTAGGGTTTAGGGTATTTTGGTCAATTGAACATTTGAGGTTATTTTAGTTGTTTCGTAAATCGAGGACATTTCGCTAATTCTGATCAATCCAAACATATGTATTTTCTAGTAATTTGGTTAGGTATATCATTTTAGATTTATTTTTAGGGATAATCCTTGTCTTTTTGTAGTGCAAGGGTTTTTTATAATTTACTTTATAAGATTATTTTTGTCATTTTTATTTTGAAAGAATACTTAAAAATTAATGATAATTTTTTCCTATTAGATTTATATTAAAATTCATGATTCTGGGTCATAAGGTTGAACAGATGTCAAGACCGCAATACTCACTAATCATTCGGACTGGTATCCTTAAAAAATCACTTCTTGTAACCCCTTCAGACCGATGCGGTAACCCGATCTGATCCAGGAAGTCATATTAGGCCACCGAACCGACCCACTGTAAAATAGTAGAAGTTTTAAAACTTTTATTAAAACAGGTAAAATCATAAAATTATTTATTAATATTAAAAAATAAAATAGGTTTTCATACTCATATATAAAACAAAATACAATCTACAAGCCCCTAATCACATGTACCATACTCTACAAGCAACACCAGAAGAACTCCCTTACTAATGTTGATAGATGCACTGATATGTTTCATTTAACCTGAAATGTGAGTAATAGAGTGAGCTTTGGGTAGCTCAGTAATACAATACTACAAATTGATGCTACATGACATGTAGATAAATGGGAAGCCATATAATTTCCTTATCGAATCATACATATACCAATTTTTAGAATAATTTGGGTTCTACTTGAAGTTCATCGAGTAAAAACCATGAAGAATTCATTATAGGAAGCATTCATAGTATCACATTTTAGAATAATTTGGGTTCTACTTGAAGTTCATCGAGTAAAAACCATGAAGATCTCATTTTATAGGAAGCATTCATAGTATCACATTTTTATACAGTCAAATAGGATGTCTAGTGTGTTCCAAAAAAACCAGTGAAAAGATATAAATCTTTTAAAACAATTGTTAAACCCTCTAACTATATTCCATTATGCAGTTTCCTATAAATGCATCCATAACAGCTTACCCTAAGCACACACCAAAAGAAAGCCAACCTAATAGAGCATCTTGGAGCCTGAGAGCCTACCCAAGAAAGTTCTCAGTGCCACGAGGCCTTCTTGGGACCGTCGGCGCACCCCATGGCGCAGCGAAAACAAAACTCGACGGTCTCCCCAGCGATCCAAGTACGAAAAACCGAAATCGGGAGGAAGAGATGCGAATACTTACAGTGGGGTTCCTTGAAAACAACAAGAACAGCAGTGAATACGATGGTGTAGATTGATTCGAATCGAAAGCCTCCACGAAATCACGTCTCAGCCTCTACTCAGTTCACCCGATTGAGAGCAATATTATGTAAACTCAACAGAGTTTCCAGACTTATCCAAATCACTAACTTAATCCTCAGTCATCGAGGTTACTTAGTTCATTTAGCAATCAAGTCTATTCCAATTACTTCGGGTTTTCTAGAGTAATTCAGACGTTTCTGAATTTCGGATACATATTGGACTTTCATTCGGTTCAATTTAGTATTCGTGATTGATTTGTCTAACGAATATTCACTTCTTAGTATCGAATGTGATCTAGAGTTGAGTTGAGCTGAGTACTCCCATAATTATCATTGATCGAAACTTGAGGAGACGAACAACATTCAAGTGGTATCTATGTCGTTCAGGTACTGACATAATATTAGCGTTGGTCGACCGGCTTAAGGTGTTTTCATAACTTTTTAAGGGTAATGCAACATCCATGTTTATTTGGATTCCTTAATTAATCCAATATATTGGTTCCCAATGTTGTTCCTGTCATTTCATAGATTGAGAATATCCAATCCTTCTTGGGCTTGATGAAATTCGTGGGCCATTTATATTCTAAGGGGTATTTTGGTCATTTTATAGATACAGGGTATTTAAATCCTTTTTTTCCATCCGATCTTATTATTTAATTCAAAATTATCATATATTTCAGTCTTTTCAAACAATTCTATCAAAAGATCACCATCGATAATTTATTCTTCAGGTATTTACTCATAACTCGGAGATTTACGGATTATCATAAATTTTCTGTATAAACACGTGAACTTAACGATGAAACTAGTGATTCATCGATTTAGGCATGACTTTTTAAGTACTTTTCCATTCAGGGTCAATCTGCGATACTTTTCCCTATCAAGGGTAATTTCATAATTTCTTAACCATATAATTTTAGTATTAAAACTCTTAACAAAGATAATTATAATTTAGAGATTCTAGGTTATCGCTTTTTCGGATAACCTCAAAACTTTACATTATTCCTTATCAAACTTCTAATATCTTGTACAAGCCATCAAAGTTTAGAAATCGATTATCCTGATTTTTTGAGAAAAACAAGTATTTTCTAGACACATCAGTAGTTTCATCAGATCAATATGTCTTCACAAACTTTTTATCCAACTTCCAGAGTCAATTCTTGTCTTTTTACTACACAAGGGTATTTTCACAATTTTACATAATCGAAGTATTCTCATAATTTATCACTTAAACCATATTCGGTTCGAATCCATCCATCATCAAACAAACATAATAGACCAATCATATACATCCATTCATTTATCCATTATCAACATGTTATATAAAGCATAAAGAGACAGTAATGTATTACCTCAATTTCCGTGCCATACTGATCGACCATATAAATTCCATTTGAATGCCCTCGATCTTGAATTCAACGTCCAATAATTCCTTAATAGATAACAATAGAAATTTTATAAAAAATAGAGCATAATTATGAAAAACGGATCAAATCGGGTGATAAATCAGTGAAAAACAGTTTACCGGGTTTGAATTTAGCGAAACAGACTTCAAAAACGGTCTCAGAACGTCAAAAAATGACGAACGACGCCGATTCGTGACAAGAGACTTGAGATGTTCATCAGTCGACAATGAACATGATGGTGGTTTCGGAACGTCGAACGGTGGGCGAACGATAAATAGATCGGATCTCAAAGTAGTTGACCGGAAAGAGGAAAATGGGAAATTTTCTTAGAAAACATACGGGGAAGGGGAAAGAAAGAGTTTATAATTCAACATATAAGAAAAATGGATAAATTCAGGACTGGTTCCTTGAATTTCCTACACTTTCTAAAATGGTCTACCAACTTTGCGATTTGACATTTTAATCCTCAATTTCTTCTAGAATATCACTTAAATTCAATACTTTATAATTTCTAAAATTGAACCCCTAAATTGGACTGTGACAATTCTCCCCTCCTTAAAGGAATTTCATCCTCGAAATTCATTCATGTCATAGAATTACAGAAATGAAAATTCCATCTGTCGTTTCATATCTTCAAGTAGCTTTTACAAAAGTATGTTTCCTCTACTAATCCTTAACCAGCTGAGTATACATTCTCATTAGAACTCTCCCTCATTCCAATAAAATAATCAGAACATATTTATCCTTGTTTACAGAGTTTAGACAAAAGTTACTTGTATTCCTTTTTGCAAAGGTAGAGCCTTAACGGATAAAAACCTCGGTTTGCTCGTTATAGATAGGGACTCAACCTTGGAGTTTTGGCTTAGAGAAGTACAATTGTAGTCTAGGGGCATGTACTGATCAGACATCTTTTGAGATTTGACAGGACGATCTATTTTGAAAATTTAGACTGAAACCTAAGCTCTGATACCATTAAATGTAACCTCCTTAGACCGATGTGGTTAACCCGATCCCGATCCAGAAAGTCACATTAGGGCCACCAAAGTGACCCACTGTAAAAATAGCAGAAAATTTAAAACTTTTATTAAAACTTGTAAAATCATAAAATGATTTATTAATATTAAAAAATAAAATAGGCTTTTAGACTCATATATAAAACAAAAAACAATCTACATGCCCCCTAATCACATGTACCATACTCTACAAGCAACGCCGAAAGAACTCCCTTATTGATGTTCATAGATGCACTGATATGTTCCTTTTAACCTAAAAAAGTGAGTAACAGATTGTGCTTTGGGAAACTCAGAAATACAATACTACCAGTTGACACTACATGACATGCAGATAAATGAGAAGCCATATAATTTCCTTATTGAATCATATGTATACCAGTCTTCGAAATAATCTGGGGTTCTACTGATAGTTCATCGAGTAAAAACCATGAAAATCTCAGTTCATAGGAAGCATTCAAAGTATATCATTTTCAGATGGTCGAATAGTATGTCTAGTGTGTTCCAACAAAACCAATGAAAAGATATAAATCTTTTAAAACCATAGTTGAACCCTCCAACCATATTCGATCATGCAGTTTCCTATAACTACATCCATAAAGGCTTACCCTAAGCACACAGTAAAAGGGAGCCAACCTAATGGAGCATCTTAGGGCCTGAGAGCCTACCCAAGAAAGTTCTCAGGGCCACGGGGCCTACCCAAGAAAGATCTCAGAGCCGCAGGACCTAGCTAATAATGATCTCAGGGCCACGGGGCCTACCCAAGAAAATCCAGGGTCGCAGGGCCTACCCAAGAATGATATCAGGGCTGCATAGCCTACCCAAGAGTCACATTAGGTCCGTAAAGATTTACCAGCTTGATCAGAGTTGTACCTCCATATTCCAGTCCTATCCAAAATTGGTATCTCAAAGATACAATTTGTACAGTAAGCAGAATTTCCATAAATCTGTAATCTTCATAATCATATACCAGTGAAAATCAATAAGCAAATAATAGTCATAGTCCATAAGCCATCACCAGTAAGTCAGTGCATCAATAAAATAGTAAACCATATATATTTTGGTGTACCACATTTCAAAACAGATAAACCCATTAAGTAGTACATAGGCAACACAGTAGAGGATCCAAGTATTTTTTCACTCCCATAATTGATGCCTGTTGACTGGTCAATTCCCTGGCCTTATAGGGTATTCACTCTTTAATGCTTAAAATATATTATCCATTGATCCTCTTCATAATCATCACTTAATAGATATTAAGAGAACGAACATATATTCCAATGGCCGTTATTTTATTTTCACATTTCAACGATATTAGAAAATGCCAACATACTTGATTTATGGTTCATAACTCATAGGAATGGTACACTATGTAAACTCATCAGAGTTTCCAGACTTATCCAATTCATTTGTTTAATCCTCAGTCAAAGAGGTTTCTTAGTTCATTTAGCAATCAAGTCTATTCTAATTACTTCGGGTTTTCCAAAGTAATTAAGATATTTATGAATTTCATATACATATTGGACTTCCGTTCAGCTCAATTTAGTATTCGTGATTAATTTGTCTAATGAATATTCACTTCTTAGTACCGAATGTGCTCTAAATTTGAGCTGAGCTGAGTACTCCCAGAATTATCATTGATCGAAACTTGAGGAGACGAACAACATTCAAGTGGTATCTATGCCGTTCAGGTACTGACATAGCATTAGCGTTGGTCGGCCAACTTAAGGCGTTTTTCATAACTTTTTAAAGGCAATGCAATATCCATGTTTATTTGGATTCCTTAATGAATCCAATACATTAACTTATTCTTGGCCATAAGGGTATACTGGTTATTTTGGTGCTCAATGTTGTTCCTGTCATTTCATAGATTGAGAATATCCAATCCTTCTTGGGCCTGATGAAAATTGTGGGCAATTTATATTCTAGGGGCATTTTGGTCATTTTATAGATACATGGTATTTCAATCCTTTCTTTCCATCTGATCTTATTATTTAATTCAAAATTATCATATATTTCAATCCTTTCAAATAATTCTATCAAAAGAGCACCATCGATAATTTATTCATCAGGTATTTACTCATAACTCATAGATTTACGGATTATCAGAAATTTTCTTTATAAACGCATGAACTTAATGAAGAAACTAGTAATTCATCGATTCAGGCATGACTTTTTAAGTACTTTTCCATTCAGGGTCAATCCTGGATACTTTTCCCTCTCAAGGGTAATTTCATAATTTCTTAACCATATAATTTTAGTATTAAAACTCTTAACAAAGATAATTATAATTTAGAGATTCTAGGGTTAATCATTTTTTTGGATAACCTCTAAACTTTACATGATTCCTTATCAAACTTCTAATATCTTGTACAAGCCATCTAGGGTTTAGAAATCGGTTATCCCGATTTTCTAAGCAAAACTAGTATTTTCTATACATTTTAGTAGTTTTATCATATCATTATGTCTATACAAACTTCTTATCCAACTTCCAGTGTCAATTCTTGTGTTTTTACAATATAAGGGTATTTTTGTAATTTTACATAATCAAAGTATTCTCATAATTTATCACTTAAACCGTATTCGATTCGAATTCATCCATATCAAATAAATATAATAGACCAATCATATACATCCATGCATTTATCCATTATCAACATGTTCTATAAAGTATAAAGAGGTAGTAATATATTACCTCGATTTTTATGCCATACTGATCAACCATATAAATTCTATTCGAACGCCCTCGATCTTGAATTCAACGTCCAATAATTCCTCAGATACATAATAATAGAAATTTCATCAAAAACGGAGCTTAATTCCGAAAAACATATCGAATCGAGTGATAAATTAGTGAAAAACAACTTATTGGGTTCGAATTTGGAGAAACGGACTTTAAAAACAGACTCAAGATGTCGAAAAATGTCAAGATAGTATACTCAAAAAAAGTTAACGATCGGTAAACATCGGTCAAAGGTCTGGTCAATGGCGGTCAACGGTCAACAATCAATGGTTAGCGGGTCGGGCCCGGTCAGACAGGGTCGGTCCGGTCTGACCGGGTCAAACCGGTTCAATATTGTCCACACACGCCGAACATTCCCCACGCGTAGGGACGAGCGCGTGCGGTGGCCTGGGAGCCCAGAAAAATTTTGGAAAAATTTATAAAATTATTTAATGGCAGTTTGAGACACTTACCAAGCTCGGTTCATAATTTTAAACGACGGTGAGATCAATTCTTAAATGCCAAAAACTTAAACTTCCTCACCTCCCCTACGCGCCGATGACGACGAATACAAGAAGGACATCGGTGAACTCGGAACGATGCCAGGAACATGATGGTGTGGGATATGTCGAAAACGGGTGGTCGGATCTACCTGAATCGACTTAAAACCAATAATGATTGAGTTAAAATCGACGATACTTCTGGTTAATATTTATGGTGAACAACGATGATTCACGACGAGAGGTTCAAGGGGTTTTGTTCATCACTCGACAACGAACACGATAGTGGTTTCGGATCGTCGAACGATGGCCGGACGGTGAATAGATCAGATCTCAAAGTAGTTAACCAGAAAGAGGAAAATGGGAAATTTTCTGAGAAAATATACAGGGAAGGGGAAAAGGTAGAGTTTATAATTCAACATATAAGAAAATTGGGTAAACTCAGGACTGGGTCCTTGAATTTCCTATACTTCCTAAAATGGTCTGCCAACTTTGCGATTTTAAATTTTAATCCTCAATTTCTTCCAAAATAACACTTAAATTCAATACTTTATAATTTATAAAATTTAGCCCCTAAATTAGGGTATGACATTTCTCAATACCGATTACACTAGTTGAGCTAGTCACCATCATACCACAATTAGAACAAATCTTGAGAAGACAAACATGTATCCCAATGATATTATTTATTTATGTATTGCAATCATATCTAGAGAGTCCGATGAGTTAGGGTCGTATTCCAAGACTTTTAGAGGCAACTCAATGCTTAGGTTTAATGTATTTGATCCCAAAGGTATTTCTGACAGTTTACCGGGATCAATATAGGTTTAGAATATTTAATATTTACTCCTAGCTCAGTCATATTTATTTATGCATTAACCAATACCTAATTTGTACCATACAACATAAAAAGGGTAGTAAAATATTACCTCAATTTATGAGCCATATCGATTGACCATTTACACTCCATTTGATCGCCCTTAAACTTTAAGTCCACACCCATAAAGTTTTAGATACATAGAAAAAGAATTTATGTCAAAAGTATAATTTAATCAAAAAACCAAATTTAATCCAAAGATAAATCAATGAAAAACAGCTTATTGAGTTCGAATTTGGCAAAACGGACTTGGGATTTGGACTCAGGACGTCGAAAAACATAAAATAGGACCTTTCAAAAAATTTAACTTTTTTATCAAAGTCAACGCTGGTCAAAGTCAAAGTTGATTCTAGTCAAAGTCAACGGTCAGTGAAAGTCAATGAGTTGACTCTATCCAAGTTGACTCAACTGGTTTGACTCATTGAGTTGACTCAGCTTGACTTGGTTCGGTCTCACTGGACTGGATCCATAATACTCCTGGACTGGCAGAGGAGCCCCACGCACATTATTGGTGTGTGGCAGTGCGTACAGTGGAAACTGGGGTCGGGGTGACATCTAAGCACTCCAAGATCTCCAAAACATCAATATCAAGCCATAACAACGTTAAAAAAATAATCCAAATTCAACTAAACTAAAAAAAAAAGGTCTAAACACTTACCCTGATGGTAGACGGGCAAAACTGACGATGTCAACGTGACCCAATGGTTGGGTCTTGACCAGAATTGCATGCTGAGTTTGATGATGTAGGCGGTGTTGCATTCGGGCCATGGAAGTGGTTGGAATCGACAATTTTCAATGGTGAAAGTTTTTTTTTCGACGCAAATTTGAGTCGTTCTCCAGTGTAAATGGTGACGTTTCTCAATAAGGTAGCAGTCGGCTTTCGTTCGTAGGTCAACGGTGAACATGACATAGGTAGTGGTGATAGCCACGATGGCTGAATAGTGGTGGAGGATAGGTAAGGGCCGACGAAAGTGCAGTTAGGGATTAGGAATTTTGGAATTAGGGATTTTAAGGTTTAGGTATTATAATATGAACATAAAATGATAATATATACATATATATAATACAAAAAAATCATAAACATTGCCCTATACTAAATGGCTAAGACATGGGCGGCTACCTGGGTCAAGGTTTGAATCCCCACAACACCAACTTCATTTATTTATTTTTTTCTCTACCGATAGAAAATGGGTAAATTCAAGGCTAGGTCCCATATATGGGGTTGTTACAATTCTCTCATCCTTAAAAGAAATTTCATCCTTGAAATTTTACCCAAGTTAAAGAAATATGAAAACTAAGAATGCATCAATTCTTCAATCTCTCATGTATCTTTTATAGGAATAAGATTCCTCTACTAGAATATAACCATCTGAATAAATGTTCTCGACAAAACTTATCCTTATCAAAATTCCAAAATCTGAACAAAATTATTCGTGCAAAACCAAACATACCTTAAACGCCAATCCTTAATCAGAATAATACTTGCTTAACTCCAGTACAACATGCAGACATTAATGTTTTCTTTTAGACGTAACAGAATTGTCTCGAGATTTACACTTTTACCAAGTATATGAACAATTTCCTTTATTCTCATATATGCCAAATTATTGGGGTACAAATCTCATCACTTAATGGGTTTCAGACTCGTAAAATTGGAACAAGCATGATTCCAAAAGTTCTTCAATTCAGTTCATCACTGCAGAACCTTTTGGGGGAAAACACCTTGTCTAAGTTTGGATCAAATACCTTGTTCTCCAATCTACTTGGGTAGACAATATTAATTTCAAAGCTTTACTTATAAAGTTTGGTTACAGGCTTATCATCAGAGAACGTTTGGGGGGTAACAAAACTCATATTCAGGTCGGGAGTCGAGTCAAAATTTTTGAACAACTAACTTTTACATTACTCGCGAGGTGATTTTCAGAATCTAGACAAATGTTAAAGAAACTCTTTTCCTTCACAGATCGAACCTTAACGATAAGAAAACATATATATTTTAGAATATGACTTGACATCAGAGTTCCGACTCAGAAGAGCATAGTCATAATCTAAGAGCATGTATAGACCATATATCCTATGATAGTCAATCGATCGGTCTACCCAAAAAGACTAATCTAAATCAAAACTCTGATACCAATAAATATAACACCCTCAGACTGACGCGGGTGACTGATCTGATCCAAGGTGTCACATTTGAGCCACCGGAGCGACACACAGTAAAAATCCAGGAAAAATTAAAATTTCTGTTAAAATGCGTAAAATCATAAAAAATTAATTGAAATACAATTTCATAAAACATTCATATATTACAAAAAGAATTAAAATCATACAAGTTTTAGACTTAGTATAAAAAACAAATCTGACCTACATACCCCCAAATTACAATTATACCGTACTTCAACTCAAGCCAAAGGAACTCTCATTAGAGATGTCGATAGCTGCACTGAATGAATTCTTTTAACATGAAATGGTGATCAAAAGAGTGAACTCCAGGAAGCTCATAAATACATAACTACCAAGTGATGCTGAAGAACATGTAGACAAATGGGAAAGCATAAATTTTCCTTGTTGATTCAGATGTCTATAGGTTTTCATGAGGAGTTGATGTTCTCCTGATATTTCTTCAAGCAAAAGATATGAAGCTTATGGTTGAGAGGAAAAGTTCAGAGGATCAGGTTCAGGAAATCGAAATATGATGTCTAGTGTGTTCCTATGTAACCAGATTTTTATAAATAGTAATATTTTATTTCAGTAAAACAAATTTTTATAATCACTATAATATCCTCCATTTTAATACTCCTATGCAGTCCCCCAGAACTGCATACATAAGGGCTTACCCTAAGCACAAAGAAAATGAGCCACCCTAACGGAGTACCTTGGGGCCTATGGGCTTACACAAGGGTCACCTTAGGCCTATAAGGAGTTACCAACTTGATCAGAGCTGAACATCCATACTAAAGACTCCTACCGATACTGTATCCAGTAGAAGTTAAATTTAATAGTACCATATAATATCAAAATCATGATCCCATAGAATATTATAAAAATGACTATGTAGTTAATTTAAATCACATGAATGTCCTCCACCCAGACACAATATGTAGTTCACTAGAACTGCATCCATAATGACATACCTTAGGCCCAATAGACCTAGGAGCCAACCTAAGGGAATACCTTGGGTTCGTAAAGAATTACTAGTTAGATCAGAGTTGAACCCCATACTCCAATATCCTACTTAAAATAGTATCTCAATAAAATAATTAACATAGTAAACAGTGAATTCAATGATCTATAAATCAAAATAATCATATCTTCTAGTGAAAACAAGTAATCATGTACCATATATTAGATAGCCATGGTACATAAACAGTCAACCCGTATATAAGTAAATCAGTAATTCTAGTAAATCACATTTCAAAACAGATAAAACAATCATATAGCACGTAGGGAACACACTAGAAAATTCATTTATTTTTCAGAGGTATTTGATCGTTATCAAGAAGGGAAAACGTAAAATTTCTGTACATTGATGGATTTTAAGTACGTTGTACCTATATAAAAATGGTTATATACTAATTGATCTAATTAGACATTTAGGAATTGATACTTCAGTACCATTTAGGATTCAAGTGCATGAGGAAGGATTCATGAACCTTACGTCAAATTTAAAATTTATATATAACTAGAGTAATTCCATTATTCAGGCAATTAGGGGCATTTAGACATTTGATTCCTGAATAATTCTTAGTAATTTAACCTAATAATGGTTGGGTGATAATTTACAATATTTAAGATTATATCAAATCAACAGACTTGAATCAAGTTGCACTAATCAGATTCAAACAGTGCAATACTTACCGATCATGTGAGTCAAGATACTTCCCAGATATTCTCTCCTAGTTGTTGAACAAACCTCCTTTATAATCAACCTCGAATAGATCTTCACAAGAAGAACAAATATTTTGGTGGTGTTTAATTTATTTATGAATTGCAACGATATCCATAATGGTCGATGTACTTGGGTCATGATTCACCTTAAATGGCGATACAACACTTAGGTTTATTGGTGTTTCTAACATTTACCAAAGACATCCACTTATTTTAAGTCGTTAGGTTAACAGGCTGCTTTAATAGCGGTTACTTCGGTCATCATAGAGTTTAAAGTATTTTGGTTCTTTAGGGTTTAGGGTATTTTGGTCTTTGAACATTGGAGGTTTTTTTAGTTGTTTTGCAGCTAGAGAACATTTCGGTAATTATGATCAATCCAAATATATGTACTTTTTCTTGTAATTTTTTTAGGTATGTCATTTCAGTGTTATTTTTCACTTTTAGGGGCAATCTTGGTCTTTCTGCAATTCAAGGACATTTTTGTGATTTTACTCTATTGGGTTATTTTTATCGTTTTTATTTTGAAAATATACTTAATAATTTAATGATAATTTGTCATATTCAAGATTTGTATTGAATTATCATGATTATGGGTCAAATAAGGTTGAACAAATCTCAAAATTGAGGTGCTCACTAATCATTCAAACTAATATCTTGTAAAATATTCACTTCTCAATATTGATTACACTAGTTGAACTAGTCACCATCTTACCACCATTATAATTAATCTTGAGAAGACGAACATGTATCCCAATGATATTATCTTTTTCTTTATTACAATCTTATTTTGAGAGACCGACGAGCTTAGGTCTTATTTCAAGACTTTTAGAGGCAGTTCAATGCTTAGGTTTATGGTATTTTTAGGGTTTATCCTAGGTCATTAACTTATTCCAAGTCGTTTACACTATCAGAAGTAAATTATGTCATATTTGTATATGAAGGGCATTTTTTACATTGTACTAGGATCAATATAGGTTTAGAATAGTTAATATTTATTCCCATCCCAATCGTATTTATTTATGCATTAACCAATACCTAACTTGTACCTTACAACATGTAATGGGTAGTAAAGTATTACCTCAATTTATGAGCCACATCGATCGACCATTTAAACTCCATTCGATCGCCCTCAAACTTTAAGTCCATGACCCATAAAGTCTTATATACATAACAAATAAATTTACATTAAAAACAAAACTTGATCAAAAAACCAAATTGAATCCAAAGATAAAACCCTAAAAAAAGGCATACGATTTTAAATATGGCAAAACGGACTTCGGATTCAGTCTTACGATGTCAAAAAACATAAAATATGACTTTTCATAAAATTTGACTTTTTGGTCAAAGTCAGCGCTGGTCAAATTAAAAGTCAACTCTGGTCAAAGTCAATGGTCAAGTCAACAATTAGTCAAAGTTAATGAGTTGACTCAACTCGACCCAGTTCACTCTTATTGGACCGATTCGATCTGACTAGGCAGGTTCAAAAGACTCTTGGACGGGGGTTGGGGGTGGGAGCCGAGCACTCCGAGATCTCCAAAACATCAATATCAAGTCATATCAACATTAAAAAAACAAGCAAAATTCATCGGAACCAAAATAAAATGGTCGAAACACTTACCCCTACGGTGGACGGATGAAACTGACGACGTCAACGTGACTCACTGGTTGGGTCTTGACCGGAATTACATGTTGAGTGGCTAAAATCGACGATTTTCAGCGATGAAAGTTTGGTTTTTTGTGCGACTTGAAGTCAATATCCACTGAAAATGGTGATGTTTCTCAATGAGGTTCCAGTCGGGTTTCATTCGCAAGTCACCAATGAACACGACCGTAGTGGATGTGATAACCACGATGCCCGAACGATGGTGGAGGATTGGTAAGGGTTGATAGAAGTGCGATTAGGGGTTAGTAATTTGGGAATTAGGGATTTTAAGGTTTAGGATTATAACCTGAAATTAAAACGATAATATATATATATAATACAAAAATATCCGTAAACAATGCCCTAGCCTAAACGGCTAAGGCATGGATGGCTACTTGAGGTTAGGGTTTCAAATCCCTGCAGCACTAACTTCATTTCTTTATTTTTTTCTATATTGACAAAAAATAGGTAAATTCAGGGCTAGGTACCTAAATTTCCTGCATAAACTAAAATGGGCTGCAAATTCTAAAATTTTGCAATTTGGTCCCTAATTTCATTAAATAAATTTTTATTTCAAAATATGTTGTGACATTCGACACCACACATTATAGAAATTGGTCTCTCCTTTCTTTTTCATTCTTCGATGCCTATATCCTATTGGTTATTTATCGTTTCCACAGTTGTCTATCTTAAAATATGCCTACACCCATTCTTAATAATGAGTCTCTACACTTCAAACTTTTTGGAACACTTCCAACTACAACAAACTCCAAAGTTTTTGTTACTTTTTCTATCCATGGCTACATCCTTATGCCTCTCAAAAACTCGAACACAGGTCCATCCCTTACCTTTTTTGTTAGTTGCTCATCCACTTAAAGTGCCTATCTCTATCTTGGTACGTCTTTCACACTGCCTATATATGTTACGACATGTTCGTTTTGTTTAAATCATCTTTCCATTTACCCAAATTGCTCATACTCTTCCAAGGGTAAACCCCATCACTACTTTTGACTGGTGCCCCTTGACTCTACCAATTGTTACTTCTTCCACTACAACACCTACCACTACACAAAGCCTTGACTATTTCATAACCTCCAACACTATGCCCAACCACAACCTTCTACTACCTTCCCATAGTACACTCGACCCAACCCTTTCACCTAATATTACACTCGATTCAAACCACCCATTACCAATCATCTTCACCTCCATTCAAGTTTAAGTTCTAATCCACACCACTTACAATAATCCTTATCACATTTTGGCGTTGTTACTCGCTCCAAATACAATATTTGCAAACCCATTCAAAAACTCAACCTCAATATTGAACTACACCACCCCCGACCCACCTTAGTTACCCATGCCTTAAAAGACCTTTATTGGAGGCGTGTCATGGTTGATGAATTTGATCTCTTTTTCGCAACGAGATGTGAGAGCATGTTTTGCCTTGACCTACTTAAAATTTGGTAGGTTTTAAGTGGATATTCCACACTAAATATCATCATAATAGCACTCTTAACAGGTACAGATCTCCTCTAGCTACAAAAACTTTTATCAACACATGAGAGTGAATTTTATTGAAATGTTTAGCCCTGTTGTTAAACCAACCCCATTGTGACTGGTTCTTAATGCTGCAGTCAGTCACGGTTGGTCCCTTCGCTTCATGTCAACAATAGCTTCCTCTAAGGCACACTTTCAGAGGACTTGTTTATGTCCCAACCTCCACGGTTCATTAACTGCGACAATACTCATGATGTTTGCAGACTTAGAAAAGTTATCTATGGTCTTAAACAAACCCCGAACACTTGGTATCATGAATTACACTTCTTCTTACTTTCATTTAACTCTTTATCAATTCCTCTTTATTTGTATTTCACAACCAAGGTGTTGTCATTTATCCCCTTGTTTACATTAACGATATCATTATTACTAATAATACCTCATCAGTTATATCTTAATGTTTTCAAAAACTATTTGCCTGGTTCACATTGAAGGTTCTTAGTCTCTTACATTACCTTCTTGGTGTTGAGGTAATTCCCCATGCTAGTGGTTTATTTCTCAGTCAACGTAAGTACGTTGTTGACATTTTTCAAAGAGCTTAGATGAATAACGCCAAGCCAGTTTACACGTCTATGTCCTCAATTGTTACTCTTACATTGCATTTTGATTCTCCCTTACTTGATGCAATTTCCTATCGCACCGCTATTGGGAGTCTCAGCTATTTTTCTTTAACTCACCTTAATATCTCTTATACAGTTAATCTAATTTTTGCATCAACCCACAATCGAACACTAACTGTAGTCAAACGGCTGTCACGTTATCTTTATGGCACCTTGTATCATGGCCTCATAGTTCGTCGTCATTCTCCTCTTTCCCTTCATGCCTTCTCTGATGTTGACTAGGCTGGTGACAAAGATGACTTTACCTCTACCAATGCTTTCTTGTCTATCTCGGCTGCAATTTCGTGTCTTGTAGCTCCAAGAAATTGAAAAGTTTTTCCCTCTTGTCTAAGTTTGGCATCATCATCTCCAAGTACCTCATAATTCCTTATGATAACGTTTGAACACACATATGTGCTAATCCAATTTTTTCATTTGCGAATGAAGCATGTTGCATTAGACTAACACTTCATCTGTGAGCAAGTACAAAGCGATGTCTTCGTGTCTCTCATGTTTCCACTATTGAACAGCTTGTTGACTTCACAAAACCATTCTCTCGTCAACAATTTGTAACTATTGTCAGCAAAATTGGCCTCACTTCACCACTGTCCATCTTGCAAGGACATAATAAGATTATGCAATCTCTTTAAGCTTGTTTTGCAGATTTTTTCCTTTTTGTTAGCAAGATTATATGAGATATATTACTAGCTCTGCCCCCATTAAATTTTTCCATTTTGAGTTTTAAAATTATCTCAAACAAAATTTCCTGAAAAATCAAAAATAACAACACTTATATTTCTCTTTTACTCTTATTCTTTTACACCTATCGAAACAAATATGGAAAATATATCAATCACTTTTTGAGAGATAATTTTTTCATTTCTCTTATTTATATATGATCAAATTTCTCTCCTAAAACTATGTGTTTTGTCAACATGAGATGCAATTAATGGGAGGATGGAGTAGTATTATTTACTTTTTTTTAAACAATTCCTACCTAAGGGAGGGGAAAGAGAATTTTACTCCTAATGGGTATTGAATGCACAACCTAAAGGAGATGAGAGGTTTCACTAAGAGCTTCTAACCACATACTCTAGATATGTTGACATCTAGTATTCATTTTTAAATATGTTACTATTAGAAAGGTTGTTACTCTATTGTGTAAAAAGGTTCACAACAACATAACACACATTATTTGATGAAATATTAAGTGGAAACATTATTAACAAATATATTTTATTATAAATAAATAATCCTCAATTCATGAAGACGGACTAAAAGTAAAATAATTAGTAATTATTATCGATACAAAATTATTGGAAAAAGAAAAAAAAAATTAAAGTCATCCAGAGTGATGAAAAAAATAAGTGAATTTAATAAATGTAACAAAATTACAAAAAAAATTTAAAATAATATTTTTATGAATTCTTTATATATATATATAAATGTCCATTTTAATAAAAAAATAAAAAGGGTAAAAATATTTAGTATATAAACTATTAATTTTGTTCTATTTTGGTACCTAATATTTTTTTTAATCATACCTAACATTTAGTTTAGGTTTTATTTTACTAACCCATCATTAAAATTTAATGGTGGTGTTGACATGTCCCCATAATTTAATGACATGACATCTTTGAAAAATAATTAAAAATATACATCGGCAATTATGTTATTTTTTAACGATGGGTACCAAATTGAAACATAAACTAAACATTAGGTATGCTTTTGAGAAAAAAATAAGTTTATGTACCAAAATAGAATAAAGCAAAATTTAGAAACTAAACATGTAGTTTACCCAAAAATAACTTATAGAATCAAATTAAATAAAAACACACACATATGTATAATTATTATATATATATAATTAAATAAATAAAACATATATATGGGTTAGAATCTATTTACACACGTAAAAAAGGTTTACACATATTTAGGACCATTGGATGAGAGAAAATAGATGATTGAGATTGACTCCTTTTTTTAGTGAATATCTTCTCATTTCATATTGTTAATCTCAGTCATCTATTTCCACTCATCCAATGGTCCTAAATTTGTGAAAACTTGTTACACAATGTAAAACTCTTTTAGTTTTACACAAAATTAAGTTACACAATGTAAAACTCTTTTAGTTTTACACAAAATTAAGACTGTTGGATGAGCGAAAATAGATAACTAAGATTAATAGTAGGAAATGAGAAGATATTGACTGGAAAAAAAAACAAGAAGTTAATTTCAGCCATCTATTTTCACACATCCAATGGTCCTAAATCCGTGTAAAGCTAAAAGAGTTTTACACTATGTAAGTGGATCCTAACCCTATATATTGATGAGTGAAAATAAATGGATGTGATTGACTTCTTTTTTTAGTGAATATCTTTTCATTTCTTACTATTAATGTCAGTCATCTATTTTCACTCATCAAATTATCCGAAATTCATATAAAACTAAAAGATTGTGTAATAACATCTTATCTTATATGTGTGTAAAAATAAATTGCAACGCAAAAAATATGACTTAATATTACGGATGGACATTAGTCAGGTTGGATCAGACTGTTGGTCCACCCGACCCGACCAACATAATATATACCCTCCATCGACCCGAAATAATAAAAATATTATTTTTATTCAATAAACACAGTGATTTAATTGTAAAAATATATATAGAGAGGTGTATTATTTTAATTATTCATAAATATATAAGGTAAAATTATATTTTTTCCAGGTCGGGTCAGGTTGGGTATTTTTCACCCTAAACCTGAACCCAACCCGACCCGAACACCACCTTTAAAAAAATTCGACCCGACCCGCGATAAGTGCATTTGTTGTACTTATATGAGATGAGGAAGACTCGCGATGAGTCAACCTCGAAGGTCTTGTTAAATGTATGTTTTACAATATTTTGATATCTTTTCATAATGTGTATGGGAATGATATTCTTAATAAGTTTTAGAGTATGACCTGCTCTAAAATGAATAGATGAATGTTGATGTTGTTCAATGGTTTTCGATGTTGCAAAAATACATGTTTAAATATATGGATTTGACTTAAAAAGCCCATTGTATGTGCATTTTGACATACTTTGTGTATGATAGTATCGATCGATTTTGTTTAATGCATAACGGTGAATTTTGGCATAAAAGGTGCCACTCATTATATTCATAATGAGGTGAATTACCATTTTGACATACTTCGTGTATGAAGTTATCGATCGATTTTGCTTAATGCATAAAGATGCATTTTTTACATAAAAGGTGTCACCCATGGTATTCATAATGAGGTGAATTACAATTTCGGCACTTCGGTGCAATGCATGTACCTTGCATTCTATGTTGACATACATTGGGGAAATTAAAAGATAATTGGAAAAATACGGATAGATACGTATGTTGGGCATACTAAGAATAGTTTCGATGATTATATGAAACAAACTTTGTATAACTAAGATGGTTTTTAAATGATTCTTATGAAGTATGCGATTTATTTCGTATTTTGATAGTCATGATATACTTGTGTATAAATTACATTTCCTTTACATTATTATGCCTCACTAAGTAAATACTTAGCATGCGTTGATTTCACATGTAGGAAATAGCAAAGACTAAAAGAGTAAGGAGTACAACAGAGATCATCAATCCAAGGTTAACCCATGAGTAACTGTAGGACATTTATGCCTTCTTTTGATAATTAGATGGCATGTATTTGAATTTAAAA
Organism: Hibiscus syriacus; assembly: GCF_006381635.1. Classification (NCBI taxonomy): domain Eukaryota; kingdom Viridiplantae; phylum Streptophyta; class Magnoliopsida; order Malvales; family Malvaceae; genus Hibiscus; species Hibiscus syriacus. Next base: position 671,409 of record NW_024063418.1, read on the forward strand.
AAATGCTCTGGAATGTATTAAAGTTATACTTTTGTAATATGTTACAACGAATGTTTTATTTTATATTAAAATGTTTTGCTTTGTTTTCGAAATAAAATTTCACGAATTTACAAATAAGAAAATGTTTTTTAAAAGTCATGTGACACTTGTGACTTGTGTACGGAAGCATATACGGGAAATGGGTTATATATTTATTAATATCAAAGCTATAAGTTTAGTCAATTCTCGACCGAAACTGAGTTTATTTGACTTTAAAAAGGGTCACATGCCATTAAGATTGTCAGGGTTACTGATATGGCGTCATTAGAATATGATTCATGTAACTCCTTACTAATTTGAGTGTTATTATTATGCATGTCCTATTAGATGTCATAGTATTCAAATTCACGAAGAGCGACTGAACAAGAAATTAGGGAAGGATCGGGTAACGAAGGCTATAAGGCTAATAACAAGCTTTAGATTCCATATGAAAACGCTAGTGCTCCTTCACATCAGGTTATACCTATGCCAGAATTTGGAGATTTTATGTAAGCTCTCGATGCCATTCTGACTCAGTTCCGACCTCCTCCGCCCCCTGCTTCTCCAGCACTGCTGATGTTGATCCCAAAAGAGCTGAAGAGTTTATGAGCTCCTGAGTTCCGAGGAAAAGATGGTGATGGTCCAATGGAGGTTGACTTATGCCTAAATGATGTTATGGTAATGCTTGAAAGTCTTCACTGCTCAGATTTGAAAAAATTGGGTGGAGATGTATATTTACTTCGGGGATCATCTCGAGTATGGTGGTCAAATACTAGTGTATGAACCACCGAAGTAAGTGACTTGACAGTTTTTTTCAGGAGAAATTTAAGAACAAGTATGTTGGTGAGCAATTTAGACGGGTGATGCAACTAAAGTTCTTTAATTTGAAACAAGGTAATCTAGTAGTACATGAGTACGAGGCTGAATACAACAAGCTGAAGTGTTTTTCTACTGAGGTAGTTCCCAATGACAAGGCTCGACATGATTTGTTCGTTGAAGGTTTGAGGCCAAAGTTGAAAGAGATGATATTGGCTTTGAAATTTCCTATCATGTAAGAAGTTATAAACCGAGATAAGGCTATTGAAGAGCTCAAGATGAGACTCTAGCAACTGAACAGAGTATGTAGACGGGGAAAAGAGTTAGAATGTCTTTAATTCCCCATCATGCTAAGAGATACAAGGGCTCGAGTTTGAGATATACTCATAGAGATGGTTCTGCTGCAGCTTCGTAGGAAACTAAACAATCCCAGTCATTTTCTGCTAGATCGGGTAGAGCATTTGGAGAGAGAACTCCATGTCAAACATATGGAAAATTTCACCGTGGAGTATACTGATTTCTCAATGGAGCTTGTTTTCAGTGTGGTGAAACTGGTCACTATACCCGAAACTGTCCTAAAAAATCCAGGGATAATTCAGCACAATCTAAGAGATATGTGGCAGCTTCTAATAGGAGCAGAGGTAGAGGTATATCTAGAGGAAAATCTAAGTCAATGCCGTGATAAGAGACTTAGGGAGTAGCTAGGATTTACAACATTAAAACTAATGAGGATCATGATGACACGAAGCTCTTAATAGGTACATTCCATCTTTTTTATGAACCTGTGTTTGTTTTGGTTAACCTAATTCTACACATTTTTACATTAGTACAAAGTTGGTTAGAACTAGAGGAATTCCTTTAAAACCAGTTTTTAGTGAGATGATAGTGGTAAACCTTATGGGTCATAGTGCGAGAGTAACGCGGGTATGTAGAAAATGCCCGATAAAGATTCAAGGGGTTGTGTTCCTGACAAACTTGATGAAGCTTCTGTTTGATGAGTTTGAAATCATTTTGGGAATGGATTGGTTGTCTCCACATCATGAATGGGTTGATTGTCGCAAGAAGCAATTATTTTTTAAGGATGCTGAAGGCTCAGAAATCATAGTGATCAGCGAAAAAGCGAAACCACCATCCAATGTCATATCATCCATGAATGCAAAGGAAATGATGTCAAAAGGGTATGCAACTTTCCTAGCTAACATGATAGACACTCGAGTATCAGAAGTGAGAGTAGATGATATTCCAACGGTTAGGGAGTTTCCATATGTTTTTTTGGAAGAATTATCGAGTTTACCTCCATACCAAGAGGTGGAATTTAAGAATGAGGTTTACCTAGATACTGAACCTATTTCTATGGCTCCAGTGGATTTAAGAGAATTAAAGGCCCAATTACAGGAGCTACTTGATAAGGGATTCGTCAGACCCAGTGTTTCTCCTTAGGGAGAACCTGTGCCTTTTGTGAAAAAGAATTATGGGTCTATGCGATTATGAATCGACTATAGTCACTTACATAAAGTGACTATAAAGAATAAGTATCCTCTGCCTAGGATTGATAATTTGTTTGATCAATTGAAAGATGCAACAGTGTTCTCTAAGATAGACTTGAGGTCAGGGTACCACCAATTAAAGATAAAAGATGATGATATTTCAAAAATAGCTTTTCAAAATCGGTATGGACATTACGAATTTATGGTAATGCCATTCGGTTTGACTAATGCTCTTGCAACATTTATGGACTTGATGAACTGAGTATTCCAACCTTACTTAGATCAATTCGTGGTGGTATTTATTGATGATATTTTGGTGTATTCCAAGTCAAGAGAAGAGCAAGATGCTCATCTTCGTGTTGTTCTTCAGACTTTTCAAGAGAAGAAGTTGTATGTAAAATTATCCAAGTGTGAATTTTGGTTAGCTGAGATTGCTTTCCTTGGTCATATAGTCTTCGCTGAAGGCATCAGAGTATATCCCAAAAATATTCAAGCTATAGTGGATTGGCAACCCCCAAAGAATGTTTTTAAAGTTCGGAGTTTCTTGGGGCTTGCTGGTTATTATAGACGGTTTGTGAAGAACTTCTCAGTGTTAGCTTCGCCGCTAACTAAGTTTTTAAGGAAAGGTGTGCTTTTTGTTTGGACGGAGAAATGCCAAAAAAGTTTTGAAATATTAAAGAGAATCGTAACAGAGGCCCCATAACTTGTACAACCTGAGTCGGGTAAAGACTATGTAGTCTTTAGTGATGCATCTCATAATAGGTTGGGATATGTGCTTATGGAAGATGGAAAGGTTATGGCTTATGCCTCAAGACAGTTGAAGAATCAAGAGAGAAATTACTTGACTCATGACTTAGAATTGGCAACGGTAGTGTTTACTTTGAAACTTTGGCGTCATTATATGTACGGTGAACGGTTCCATATTTATATAGATCCCAAGAGTTTAAAGTATTTGTTGAATAAAAAAGAACTAAGCTTGAGGCAAAGAAGATGGATTGAGATTTTAAAAGATTATGATATGATGATCGATTCTCATCCAGGAAAAGCTAATGTGGTAGTTGATACACTTAGTCGAAAGACTTTGTAGCTTTACGAACTTTGGATGCATGTATGCCAATAAATGAATATGGCACCTTAATTGTTAAGATTAAGCTAAAGTCGATGCATTTAGATCGGATAAAAGAGCTGCAAGGACAAGATGGAGTATGTCTGACTAAAATTGCTCAAGTAGAAAAAGATGAGGCTAAAAACTTCGAGATAAGAAGTGATGGATGTTTGTATTATCTTGGAAGACTTTGCATTCCAGATAATGAAGAATTGAAGAAAAATATTCCTTTTGAGGAACATTATAGTCCTTTGACAATGCACCTAGGCAGAATTAAGATGTATTAGGATATAAAGAGTCATTATTGGTGGCCTGGTATGAAAAGAGTTGTATCGGAGTTTGTTGCCAAATGTTTGACATATCAGCAAGTGAAAGCTAAACATCAAGTGCCTTCCAGATTGCTACAACCAATATCCATTCCCGAGTGGAAGTGGGAACAAGTTACAATGGATTTTGTTTCTGGGCTACTTATGTCACCAAGTAAAAAGGATTCAATATGGGTAATTGTGGATAGATTGACAAAGACAACTCACTTTATTCCAGTTCGGTTGGATTACTCGATGGATAAATATGTGAAATTGTATATAAAAGAGATAGTTTAGCTGCATGGAGTGCCTATATTGATAGTGTCCGATCGAGACCCAAGATTTACTTCAAGATTTTGGAAGTCTTTGCATGAGGCATTAGGTACTCGATTGAATTTCAGCACAGTTTTTTATCCGCAAACAGATGGTTAGTCAGAGGAAACTATTCAGGTATTGGAGGATATGCTAAGGGCTTGTGTAATTGAGTTCAAAGTATCATGGGAAATTTATTTACCTTTAGTAAAATTTGCTTATAACAACAGTTACCAGTAGAGTATAAAGATGGCTCCGTATGAAGCTTTGTATGGGAGGAAGTGCCGAACACCATTAAATTGGTTTGAACTAAAAGATCGAGACCTAGTTGGCCCAGATTTGATGAAAGAAATGGAAGAGAATGTGAAAGTTATCCAGGATAATCTTAAGATATCCTCCAATCGATAAAAGTCTTATGTTGATTTGAAAATAAAATAGATTGAATTTCAAGTGGGAGAAAAGGTATTTCTGAAAGTATCTCCTTGGAAGAAAGTATTGAGATTTGGCCAAAGAAAAGCTGAGTCCGATATTTATTGGACCTTATGAGATTTTGAAAAAGGTCAAACCAGTAGCTTATCAATTAGTTTTTCTTCCTGATATGGACAAGATCCACAATGTCTTTCACGTGTCGATGCTCATAAGATACCGATCAGATCCATCCCATATTATCAAACCAGATGAAATAGAGATCTGACCAAATCTGACTTACGATGAAGAACCAATGCGGATCTTGGCTCGAGAAAGAAAAGAACTGTGTAACAAGAAGATTCTTATAGTTAAAGTACTTTGGAAAATTCATAAGGTATAAGAAGCTACATGGGAAAGACAAAAGGACATGAGGAAACAATTTCCACACCTCTTTGTATAAGGTATTTCTTAAAATTTGAGGATGAATTTTCATCAGGGGAGAATCGTAATACCCCAAATATTGGGTCGGTAACCATAATGAAAGGATTAAAAATTTAGAGGATTTAATTTTAATAAATGGTAAAGTACAAGAAATGAATTGGGAAATTGTGTTTAAGACTTATTAGTAAGAATGGATGAATGAAGGGGCATTTTGCTCCTTTAGGGGGAAATGGATTTAAAACTTTATTTTATTAGGGATATTTAAGAAGAGGAAAAGGGGAAAGTTAGCTAAGTTATCTTATTCTTCTTTTCTTTTGCTCGTCACGTGCTTTCCTCCATAGCCAAAGGTAAGTTTTCTTCAAGTTTGTTTTTCGTTTAGTTTATCGGCTAGTTTTGAAACCTTAAGTGATATAGAGGCTTAAGCAAAGTACAAGGAGGCTTAAAACTAAGAGATGAATGATTTATTTGAGATTGAAGAAAATGGGTTTTTGAGTGATATGTTGAAATGTGAGTTTTTATTGAGGTCTACAAGTATATTTGATACGTTAAAGAAGTAAATAAGAGATTAGAAGCCTTGAAAGTGATTAAAAACATGTATGAAAAAGTAGTGTGATTCTTAGTTTGGGATGTTCTTTGGGGATTTTAGATGTTATAAGAAGCTAAATGGAGGAAAGTTAGTTAGGTTTAGTGATTATAAGTTAAGGGCATTGTTGGAGGTAAAAGAAATAGAATTAAACGAAATTTGGGTAAAAATTTGAATCAAAAAATGAAAAATATGGGTAAGGGTATCAGTACTAGAAGAACAATACTGACACTATAGGTTTTAATTTGAGGAAATTCGATGAACAATATCGATACTAATGCAAATAGTATCGATATTATTGTGGGTATCGATACTAAGAGAAATGTATCGATACTATGGATTCTAGAATGAAAAAATGGTATCGATACTGAAAGGAGTATCGATACCATAGTATAGAAGTATCGATACCATAATAGGGGTACCGATACTGTTGAGCCTGGAATTTTAAGATAGGATGATTTTTAATAGAAATTGAAAATAATAGTACTTTTTAAGTATTATTAAAAGAATAAATGTTAGAAAGTATACTAACATTTGTATGGTATGTGTAATAATGGATGCTTGTGTAGATCATAACCAAGCTTAAGAGCCAAGCAAGAAAAAGGGCAAAGATAAAGTTGTCAAATAGCTAGACATCCTTAACGCATACTAGTGAGGCATATCAGGTGAGTGCATTTATTGTACTTATATGAGATGAGGAAGACTCACGATAAGTCAACCTCGAATGTCTTGTTAAATGTATGTTTTATAGTATTTTGATATCTTTTCATAATATGTATGGGAATGATTCTGAATAAGTTTTAGACTATGAATTGCTCTAAAATGAATAGATGAATGTTGATGTTGTTCAATGGTTATCGATGTTGTAGAAATAAATGTTTAAATATGTGGATTTGACTTAAAGCCCATTGTATGTGCATTGAGAGTTATAGGTGCATTTCAACATACTTTGTATGATAGTATCGATCGATTTTGTATAATGTATAACATTGCATTTTCGGCATAAAAGGTGTCGCCCATGGTATTCATAACGAGGTGAATTACCATTTCGACATACTTCGTGTATGAAAGTTATCGATAGATTTTGCTTAATGCATAACAGTGCATTTTCGGCATAAAAGGTGCCACCCATGGTATTCATAATGAGGTGAATTACCATTTCAGCACTTTGGTACAACACATGTACCTTGCATTCTCAGTTGACATACATTGGGCAAAATAAAAGATAATTGGAAAAATACGGATAGATAGGTATGTTGGGCATACTAAGAATAGTTTCGATGACTAAATGAAAGAAACTTGGTTTAACTGAGATTATTTTTAAATGATCCTTATAAAGTATGCGATTTATTTCGTATTTTGATAGTCATGATATACTTGTGTATAAATTACGTTTCCTTTACATTATTATGCCTCACTAAGTAAATATTTTAGCATGTGTTGATTTAACATGTAGGAAATAGCAAAGACTAGTAGCGTAAGGAGTGCAGCAGAGATCATCAATTGAAGGTTGACTCATCAGTAACTGTAGGACATTTATGTCTTATTTTGATAATTAGATGGCATGTATTTCAATTTAAGAAAATGCACTGGAATGTATTAAAGTTATAATTTTGTAATACGTTACAACAAATGTTTTTTTTATATTGAAATGTTTTGTTTTTTTCGAAACAAAATTTTTACAAATAAGAATATTTTTTTAAAATTCATATGACACTTGTGACTTGTTTACGGAAACTTATACGAAAAATGGGTGCTATAATATCCTTTTATTGTTACATTGACAATGACGTATCTTGCAAAAAGCACTTTTGAGAATGCGCGTTTCTAGGAAGTGTATTCTGCGTACATGATGCAATATTGGCACAGGTTGAGCTAAAATAGAAAAAAAAGCCAAAATTTTGAAACAAAGACATTATATTAATTTTGTCCGAAAAAATAAACACGCTCATTGTGTGTCAGAGATATGTAATTACACGTATGGGCATAAGTCAAACAATGATGACAACATGCATATATTAGTCTTATCTTCTACCACTCAATATTAAATATTTAAAAGACTAATTTAAATATATATTTATTGAGTGATTGTACATAAAATTAATACATGTGCATTACCGTCATCATCTAACTTGTGCTTGTGTAAATATGTGTTTTTTTGAAATGCACCGTGTATATTTATTTTTTTTGACAAAACTCTTATATTTTTTTTTTTCATTTAGCCCTCTTTTCCCTTTCTTTCATTTTAGCTAAACCCGTGCTAATATTATGCTACGTAGGAAGAGGACACTTCATATAAAACGTGTCATTTAAAAAACGCTTCCTGTAAAATACATTTTTATTTACATGACGGAAAAGGATGTCAATTCAAAAAATAATCTAAAATGAGTGTAAAATAGAAAATAATTTTTAAAGAGTGATATTTGAGTTTAAAAACCTAATTATTTAGTAACTATCTAATTTTGTATCTACAAACATAATTGTAACGTGTAAGTTGTAATTTAAAAACTAAACTAAAATTATACTAATAAAATATTTTTAACAATTCAAGTCCCAAGTCTTAAATTCTAATGCCTAATAATATAAAAATTATGCAAACTATCAAAGAATTAGATAATAACACAATAATTTAAAATAAACCTATTTGGACATTAATGGATGATTATATATAAAATAGTAAAATATTTGTATATAAATTATTTGTTTATTCTTCCATGTTTAAATAATATTTTTTTAAATATTTTAAATAAATATTAGGTAAAGTATACAAACCAAGGCGGCTATTAGGGGGTCACCCTGAGAAATCGCTTAGGGCTACTATTTTTTCTATTATATTTTTTTTTTATAATCGGTTCCTTTCATTTTCTTCAATTTTAATTTTTTACCTTTAAAATTGAGCTTCTAATTTTTTCAATCGTACTTTTTTTCTTTTATAATATAAGCCTATAATTTAATCTTTTTTACGATTTATAATGTAATTTTAAATTAATTGTTCAAAGTAATAGATGTACTTTCATTTTATAAGGGCTTTTTTTTAGTTACACTCAGGGCCTCGAAAAATGTCAGAGACGGCTCTGACACAAACCCGACTATAAGATATTACTTTATTGAGTCCCATGACTATAAGATGTTACAAAACAATCCCCGACTATAGGATGTTATTTTCTTGAGTCCTCCAACTATTAAATGTCATAAAATGTTCACTCGACTATTTATATGTTCCAAAATCATCATTTTCAGTTAAAAAAATTAATGCTCGTCTGAGCTAGACTTTAACAGTAATTGAGATATGATTACATCATATTTTAACGATGTCTATTGGCACCATCGTCCCTTTAAAGCATTGGCTCATCAGCATATGTTTCGCACACCATCTCGATAACAAAGTGTAAACAAGATTCGATCTAAAAATTCCAGCTAAAATGATTTTGTGGTCATATTTATCATATCCCAGTTAACATCCATCTCAGACGACCACCAGTTTTTAAATAGGACGTTTGAAACATATGATGGTGGGATAATCATTTGTAACTTTTAATAGTCATGGACTTAACAAACAACACTATAGTCGGAGACCACTTGTATACTTTACCTAATATTATTTAAAGTATAAAATAAAAATACTACAAAATACTTATCATATATATATATATAAAGCACCACCGAGTTAGAGATATTTTTCGGTAATAAATAATCCAACAATTTTATTATTATTCATCTAGAGTAAGTAAGTAAAAAGGTAGTATTTCTTTAAAGATAACTTTTAAACATTTGATATTAAACTCTTACACTTTTATTTGTGGTACTCGAATCCAAGATCCGAAAGGTTTGCGCTAATCCAACTTCTTATATAATCAACTTGTTATACAATTGGAACAACATATTGGTGAGGGAAAACACTTGTTGAGCATTATCTTCTTCAAAAAAAGAAAATGATGAACTTTGAAGCTCAGATTCTTTCGAAAGAACTGATCAAACCATCTTCCCAGAAATTCATCAAAAAGGCCCTTCAAAATATGTTTATTTGATCAGCTAACTCCCACCACTTATGTTCCAGCAATAACATTTTATTCCTTAACTGATACCAATCTCAACAACACTGTAAATTTTTGCCACAGCTGAAGAAATCTCCTGAAGAACCCTAAACTTATTGTACCAATTTCCCGGAATTTCCTACATGTTCATCCATGATTTCGATTCCGGAGTTCCGTTCGTATCGGCTTGAAACAGTTGTCTATTATCGGAGTTCATCAAGCATCATCAACTTATTCCTTGAACAAATTGCTCCCGTGCCCGCCTTTCTCCAAGGAATCAAACCATCAGGGTCCTCTTTTTCTTTTTCAAGTCACCATCTTTGCATGTGGGGAATAGCTTTAGGTTATGTTCGTCTCATAAGATCACTGACGCATACACAGGCTTCGTTTAACTTCTGTTTGGAGTAAAATCTGCAAAGGATCCGCCGTTGATTCGATTCCTGGTTTATCTATGGCGTGTTGATGTTTCCACCCAAAGTTACGATGCCGGAGATTACTTGTCGTTGATGGAAAGCTTGTGATTCACGAAAGGTAATTATGTTACGAGGAAATTCGTGTTCAATGCCGAAGCGATAGAGATTCTAAAGGACATGGCAAATAAGGAAGCTGTGACGAGACCGACACTGGCGGAAGCCGTTTCGGGTTTCATCTGGAAATGTTCGATGGCGGCGTCGAGGGCGATACAAGGATCCTTGAAGCCATCTATTGTAGTACAAGCAGTGAACATGAGGCCAAGAGGCCTAACAAATTAGATGGCTCCATTGGGAATGTGTTTTGGTGGGCTAGTGCACTCTCGAATCCGACCGACACCGACACCGAGTTGTCTAAATTAGTCGAGTTAATGAATCAATCTATTGCTGAGTTCGACAGCGACTAATACTTGAGTTCCGTCCAAGGTGAACAAGGTTTCGAAGCCATTTCTGAGTACCTGAACCAGCTCGAACAGTTGTTTTCCTTGGAAAAACCCGATATTTTTGCCTTCTCGAGCTGGCTCAATGTCGATTTTCACAAAATAGACTTCGGATGGGAACCTTGTTCGTTTGCATTGTTGGAAAAACTGGTACTGAATTTAGAAACCTCACTGTTCTTGTTGATACCAAATACGGACAAGGGATCGAAGCTTGGATAACTTTAGATGAAATGAGAATGTCTGCATTTCAAAAGGATCATTATTCCTCAAGTTTGCTTCTCCAAATCCCAAGATTTGTAGCTTGTGAGTGTTTTCGATCACACTGATGATCACTAAAATCTCCTCTATTAAACTTTCAAAAAATGGTTTCTTGCTTTGTATTTTGTCCTGCAGGTATTTTTGATATTTTCCATTTGCTATGTTTCCCAAATTTCCCAAATTTTATAATGGAAATAAATATTTTCTCTCTTAAATTATAATAAAATTGAATAGCACAAATTTAAGTCATCTCAATAATTAATGAATTGTTGTAATCTCTGATGTCTAGGATTCAAATATCGGATATGCAAAAGTATGACAATGATTGAGAGTCTATGAACACAGTGGTGTAAATTAGTGATATAGTTTGGAGGCCAACTCAAACTTAAAAAAATTCAGATATTTAAATTAATTTTTTTAATTTTAAAGATTTAATTTTAACATTTTTTAAAAAAATGGTATACTAAATTTTTGAAATTTTTAAAGATTTAATGAGAATTTTAAAATTATGAGAGGAAGTTTAATAAAGAACATTCAATTAAAATTTTAACGGGATAAATTATTTTTTAAAATTTTAAGGGTTTAATTATAATATTTTATATTTTGGAGGGTTATAGCTCTCTTGTATTATGTTACTGAATGTACTATCTTGTATTTTCTCAAATTTATAAAAGAAAAAATTAAACATATAAATATTAAAACGATACACAGACGAATCTTGATAACATTCCAGGGTAACTGTCTTTCATTAGTTGGTATTATATTTACTGCCTATCACTTTCTTGCATTTCCACATTTTCTCATACATGTTTTGATTAAAGGACTGTCCTGATACTTTTTGTATATATAAATAGAGTCGTTAAAATAAATAAATCAAAATTATAATAAGTATATAATTAAATATATAATTGAAATATTTTTCTATAACCATTGACATATAATTAGTCACTCGATATCATATAATGAAGGAAAATGTTAAAACTCATCTAAAAATACTCGAACAACAAACAAATACGAAAAATCTGATGCCTTCGCAAATGAATCACAACATGGAATTAAACTACTGAAAAATCACCGACAGCCGTAAATCAAAATCGAACGTCGAGAAAACTATTTACGAACAAGAACCGTGTATTAGAGTCCAATCCGAGAGGTCAACAAGATAGCAAATAAGCGTAATCTAGTCAATCCATATGCCGTCAAATTCAACCTTGAAAAAATTTAAAAAAAATGGTCAAACGATAAAAAATGTGCCATAAAAACAGAGAAAAATAAAAGACAAAGAAAACGTACCAAAAATAAATTTATTAGAAACTAAAAAAAACAAAGGAAAGTAAATATATGATATAAGTAAATGAGATACAAGGAATATAGGCGATCGACCACCCGTACCAAAGTTGATATCACCGTATGTAAAATAAAATAAAAAAGAAAGAGAAACGGCTACCTTTAAGATTTTAAGAAAAAATGATAACACATGTTTAGTACTTAAATTATCAGTTTTGTTTCATTTTGATATTTGAACTTTCATTTTTTTAAATCATACCAACGTTTAATTTTTATTTTATTTTGTTACCCCCACCGTTAAAACTTAACTTGTTTAATCTTAAATTATTTGTTTTGATTGTTTTGATTTGTTTTAGCACCTAACTTTCAAAACAAATTAAAAACTTAAAGTTAAGTTTTTAATGAAGATACTAAAGTGAAATAAAACTAACTGTTATGTATGATTTTGAAAAATTAAAACTTTAATTACTAAAATCGATCAAAATTGATAATTTAAATAAACACGTAGTTTATACATAGAACAAACCCTAATAAGGACTGTCCTACTTTTTTTTTTTTTTTTTGAATTGAAAGGGAGCAAAGTAAAAACTATTGTAGCTAAGGAGGCCCAAGGCATCCTCTGTGATTATTGGAATAACCTCTTGCTTGATTGCTTTCATAATATTGGAGAAGATATACAATAATATAAAAATAATATAAGTATAAAATTTTAATATTGTCAGCTAATCCTTAGTTTCTTGATCTGTCATGGTTTTGAAACGTTCAAACACTAGTTAATTTTTTATTTACAGATATTTATAGACTTTTTTAAATAAAGGATATTTGGACATTTTAAATAGGATAAACATCGTACAAAATGAATATTTAAAATAAATAGGTTTCACTAAAATTGTATAAAAAAATTATACGTTGATTTAGAACATAGACATATAAATGGATGATTAAAATTAAATTAAAAAAAATTACAAAATGTAACTTAAGTCTATCCTTTTAAAATAATATATATACCTAAAATATTAAAGCGTAAATTGCTTAAAATATAATTTTGTTTATTTTTCGTTTATTTTGATTACTTTTTTTAGAAATGATGTGGTCATTCATGTTATCGAATAATTACAAAATTGTCATCTATATGTTATTTTTTATATAAAAAGTTTTTTAGAAAGGATTAATTTTTAATTTCTAATTTTTCATATTTTATATTTGTTTTAATATTTTTTTTGGTGGAGGTGAAATAATAAATTAAAAAATGTATACATATTTTATACATAATTTAAATTATATAAATTAAATATAATATAAATATATATGTGAATCAAGCAACTTAGGTGGTAATGAATGTTGTTATTCTTTGAGGTCTCGAGATATTGTCTTATACTTACCTTAGATTAATAAAATATATATATAAATAATATTTAAATTTTTAAAATTAAAATTATATTTTTATATTTTTTAGTTTTAAAGTTTATTTTAAAATTATAGTTAGAAATTATGAAAAGTATTAAAATTGTATTTGATTATAATTTAAGAATTAAATTAAAAGTTAATTATTTTTATTAAAATGTCACGTAATAAGTATAACAAAAATAGTAACTAAATAATTATTTTATAGTTAATTAATATACAAAAGATCATAATCTGACTATAAAATTTAAATAATTAAAATAAAATAAAAATAACGAAAGTGGTATTTTGTACGGTTTTCCCATATAAAAGAAACATACATAAATACATGTATAGAAGTCTTTCTTTCATAAAATGTAGGTGGGCCTTTTCATTAGGATTAGGAAAGGAAGACAATAATGGATATTTATATTAGTGTTATTGTTATTATTATTATGTGTTCAATTGTAGGTCAAATGGTCCAAGTCCAAGGTCAAAGCAGGCCGAATCGGTTGACCCAAGAAGTAACAACCCCTTTATGTAAAAAACACACAAAATCGGCTAAGCAGTAGCCACGACCCAAACACGAAGTGGCCCAGTTGAAGTAGGCCTGAACCCACAATAGCCCAGGAGTTCAAGGTTTGAGAAACCCTAGTTACACTAAATCTCCATGCGCCGCTTCACTCTCTGTCGTTGGATATGGAATGATATACAGTCCCTAGTTTCACCTCCATTAAGGTTTCCCTAAACCTTTGAAGCTTTCGACCACTACTCATGCCAACATCGTGGATCTGATATGATCTAATGCTTCCCGATGTGTGGTCTTGCCCTTGACCTCGTTCCCATTCAAATCGGATAATGACGTCGCCATTGGATTCTTGCCAGTCACGAATCATAACGTAGGCGCCTCGAGGATGAAATATGTACCCTTATGCGTTGCTACCATCATAGACGAGCCCATCAGAGTGTTGCCCCTGCTAAACCATCGTCCTTGATCAGTGCCCTACCATAAAAATGGCAAGATAGTAAAGGGTCAAACCCTTACCAATAACATACAATCGAAAATGAAAAAAAGAAGAAAGAGGAAAAATCATCCCTCTTTTCGATACATATACAACAACACATCAACAGAGACAAAGGGAGAGAATACACACACAAAAATCAAAGAGTTTTAAAAAGTTTGAAAAAAACAACAAAAAACTGAAACATTTCGAAATCAAAGAAGAAAATCCTGAGTACAAAAATGATAGAAAGAAAGAGGAAATGGGAAGAATCTTACCTCAACACCAGAATCTTCAAACATCGTCAGAGAGTCATGCCATTCGAAGGTAAACTGTTAGATATAGGGAGTTTCAGGGTTTTTGGGTTTAAAAGGTTTCATATTTGGGGGTTGAGGAGAAAGAGGGGGTGTTTTGGGGTAGGTTAGTCGAACTCTGCCGCCGTGGGCAGTAACAGAGTGCTCCGATGAGCGGGTGGTTGGAGGCTTTCGGTCTCTACCCTGGCAAGGAAAGGAAGAGAGGGAAAATAATTTCATCTCTCCTCTTTAGGTGAGAGAGAGTGAAATGAAAAAATGAGGAATGTTTGCCATTTTTGCAATGTTTGGGTATTTATACCCAATCCGAAACAACTTCGTTTCGAGGGACGGAGTGATGAATTTGGGTGCATGGGAAAACCATTTCCGTAGCCTTCCTACTTTGTAAATGTTCAATTTAGTCACTAAATGAAATTTGAATCCTTTTATTTCGAGCGCCCTATTTTAATAATTTCCATTTGGTCATGAATGATTGATGTTGGTTTACTTATGGGTTACAGTGCCTAGTTGTAAAAATATTTGCAATGGTTACCTTGATTTATTGGTTTATAGTTTTATCCCTAAATCATCTTTTTATTTTGATCCATCATTTACATATTTGTTAATTTCATATAGTGTATTTCAACTTGCTATGTTGCTATTTATATTTCTACACCTGAGTCCTTGGTGCATTTTTCTTTTCTCCTTTTTATATGCATAGTATACATTATATATTTGTTCCATTTCATGTACTTCATAGACGTATGTGAACCATTTTTGGTTATTATATTTATTTTGGGGTTTAAAGCGTTTGTATATATGTGTTTTAGATACATACGTTTTCTATTATATATATTGGTTTCTTTTGTCTATAATATTTATATTGTATACGGC
The DNA here is from genome assembly GCF_006381635.1 of Hibiscus syriacus. Taxonomy (NCBI): domain Eukaryota; kingdom Viridiplantae; phylum Streptophyta; class Magnoliopsida; order Malvales; family Malvaceae; genus Hibiscus; species Hibiscus syriacus. The sequence continues at coordinate 686,941 of NW_024063418.1, forward strand.
CTAAAATATTTGTAATTGTAAATATTTTCAAATATTATTTTACATGAGAATTTATAGATACACACCTTACTGACAAGGACTGCGTTTCCAAGAATTGTTCGAACAAAATAATACCTTTTATATTGGAATGAATTTTTAAAATATAATTTAAATATGTATTTTATCTAAAAGCTAAGGTAATAATTTGTATGGGGGAATCAATGGAAACATGTCTTAACTAACAAGGAGAACGAGATGGAAAAACTATAGCTGAGTTGGAGGCCATGTGGATGGGTTCAAGAAAACAAGCAAGTGAGCTTCAGATAGTTCCATTCGATGGAGGTTTCCCAATGACGTTTTCGTTGGGGAGTAGGCTCAGAGAGAGTAAGGTAATATTATTTGTATGGGGAATCAATGGAAACATGTCTTAACTAACAAGGAGAACGAGATGGAAAACATAGCTGAGTTGGAGGCCATTGGATGGGTTCAAGAACAAGCAAGTGAGCTTCAGATAGTTCCATTCGATGGAGGTTTCCAATGACGTTTTCGTTGGGAGTAGGCTCAGCAGAGAGTGAAAGTCAGGGATGTTCATTCGAGACTTCTTGGAACATGTACAAAAAGCAGCTCGTCACTTGCATGGTTTAGCCAGAGAAGCTGAAATAATTCGACAGGGTATTCAACGGTGACAGACGAAGGCAAAGACTAGTCCACATGTTAGAAGTTGTTTGGAGTCTATAAGACTTAGTCAGAATGTACCTTTGGGCTGTTTTTATCTGTTGAAAAATTTTGATGTTTTGATATAACAAACTAAGTTTAAATGAATTTTAATTTTACAAATGATTTTCTAAAGAATATTCGATATAATTATTCGAATATAAAAATATTACTCCAAGTCTTTCAAAGTTCAACTTCAATCCTTACTAATGTGTAAAATTATGTTTGATACGTAAAATATTTTTGAAACAATTTTCACAAAGTATTTTGAACAAAAAATGAGCCTAAAACCAATTTTTCAGGTAAGTGTACTGATGCATGAATCAATGCATCGATGCACCCTTGTTTTAATTGAACATCGAATGGCTTTTGTGTACCGATGCACATACCATGCATCAATGCACTTCATATATATTAAAACATTGAATTGATTTTATGCACCGATGCACAAGCCATGCATCGATGCACCCAGGCTTTTTCAAAACATCGATATTTATGCATCGATGCACTATCAGTGTATCGATGCACTAAGGGTCCAACAGTCGAAATATTTGAATTTTACACATAGTGTACCGATGCACTATCCTTATGCATCGATGCACCAGACGCTCCCACTGATTTTATTAATTTTTCACACTTAAACGGCTCCATTGACTCCACTAATCATCCCCAACGTCAGAACTATAATCAACAAGAATCAAGAGATAATCAAAGAGAAAACTTCAAACCTCAAGTTTGAGCATTTTCAAGACTATTTCATTCAATATTCATTTTTGCTTTCAAGAACACTTATTGTGCTCAATTGTATTATTCTTGAGTGTTCTTTCTTTGTTCTAAGAATTGTGCAAACACATTTTCCTTGTGAGGTTTTCATTAAGTTGCGAATTTGTAATATTCTCTTTGAGAAAGAGTGTTCTCAAGAATTGGGGTATATTCTTGAGGGAGTTGTAAGGTTATCTCTTTGGCCTCAAAAGAAAGAACAAATTAGTGAAATTGTTGGAAAATCCTTAGTGTGGATAGCTAAGGTAGTGGACGTAGACTTGGTTGAGAAAGTCGAACAACTTTAAATCATTGTGCAATTACTTTCAATTTTCTACAAAAGCTTCCACCAAAATTTTTTTAATTGCCAATTCACCCCCCTCTTGGCGATTCTATCGATCAATTAACCAACATTATCTCTTAAGAAATAAAACTTTTTGTCTCAATAAAGATTATTTATAATAACAGTGTGTTTTTGGATCAATGCCTCGAACATTGTATCATGCATTTATACATATTTGCATTTGTTATTTTTTTTTCTTCATTTCTTACATTATATTAACTATCAAAAATGACTCATCAAAAAGGAATAAACATAGACATACTACCCCAAGTATTAGACACCTCATCCACATAACACTCGTTCAAAAAAGAAGATGGAAACAAAGATAGCCATCTCAAGGAGAATATTAAGAACAAAGATAGCCATCTCAAGGAGAATATGTTAAGGTTGCAAAAGGAGTTGCAAGAGAAAATAAGTCTGAATAATCAAAACGCTCTGGAATCAATCACCAAAAGCCATGAGTCTATGGTTGACCAAATAGTTGTAAAATATCTGGCATAAATCAAGCAAGTGCACCTGGGGGCAGGGGCATCTGAGGGGATAGTTGTACCACCAACTCCACCATGTTGTTATTTCACTTGGAATCTTACCATGACTTCAAAGGGATTCATCTGCCACAAAAACACAGGCCGTTGTAACCAACCCTCAAATAATCCATATTATTACCATATTCTGGAGTTTGATGGGGAAATCAAAGTAAGGAAAAAACGACCATTAAACAAGGAAAGATAAAAAGAGGTAGGTCAAGTAGAAAACCTCCCATGAAGAAGAGAGAAGAAGAGATCCACAAAATCAATGCCAACAAAAATGTTACGATCTCTAAATCAAACCCATTGCATTACTTCTAGACAAGATTCGAGGGAACCAAGGAGAGAAAGATGAAATAAGCACTTGATCCTATTCCCATGACATATAAGGAGCTTTATCAACAACTTTTTAACGCACATGTTGTGTCACCATATTCAGAGAAACCTCTAAAGCCCCATACCCCAGGTGGTATGATGAAAATGTGTATTGTGAATATTCAGGCAAGAAGGGCTATATGTTAACAAAAAACTTTTGACTTCAATTTCATTCAGCTCGAAGGCATATCAACCGCATAGTAGCAGCAATTCACTACTTTCTGGTCAAGTTTTCACACCGAGGTCTTTAAATCGAGAAGAAACCAAGGTTGACTAAGATTGGCAAACATGGAGCCACTTTTTATTCAAATTTTGAATTACAATTTCAACTTCACAATGAAGGATATCATGTTCAGAGACAACTCCTGAGTCATCCATAGTATGGCTCAATAACAGGAAGGAATCCCCCTCTACTTTTCGAATCTCAATTCCACAGCAGAGGGTAGTTGATAAGAATTCAACAACAACCTTAAATTTAATTTCAAGCCTAGAAGCCAACCATCCTCACAGAAGCAGACTGCCCATATGGACCAAATGAAAATTTATGTCTTCTTGTCTTTGCCCTATTTTCGTACACGATAATGGGCAAAGAGGGCAGCTGTAGCCACTCATTTTGCCCGGGATTCTATTTAATACATATATAATATATAATATATATATAATTTAGTTTTTGAAAACATTTTGAAAACATATCATATGTATAGTCTTTGAAAATATTTTTCGAAATATATTTTATGCTTATTTATTTAATTATTTGTTTGTTTATTTTTTTTTTTATTTATTTTTATTATTATTTATTTTTATTTTATTTAGGACCAAGTCCAACAAAGTGAGGAAACCCAACCGATTAAGTTAGCCTGACCCAACAATCAAACCTGGAGGCCCAACAGATAAGGGTTATATATTTAGCTGGTAGCGTTGTTCCATTTCAACAATCAGATTGGTGGGTTAATTAGGGGACGAGAATGAACCAAATTAGGGTTATGAAAACCCTAAAGATCCATCACATTCACAGCTGCTCGAGGGTCGTTAGATCTGACCCTTTGATCTAACGGTCCAGATTACACCAGGGGTGCCCAACGAGTGTTTCAATGGCGCCTGAAGGGCACACGCCAGCAAGGTTACCCAAACCGAAAACCACCCGATTTTTCGGCAACATGGTGAAATGGAGATACAAATGTGCAAGGTAACAAACCCACAATCCTAATAAAATTGGGACTGCCCCCATCACTTATTTAAGAGGGAAACAACCCTGTTATAGCCAGAAATAGCCCCGTCGAAGCGCTATATATACCTGCATAATTAAGACGAAGAAATCATCGAAGAACACACAAAGAAAACAACAACCATAACACAAATAGAACACCACACAACCAAGCAAAAAAACAACCTTCAAAGGGAAAAATCAAAATAAACTCGAAGTTATCATCGTCTAGCATCGGAAGAAGAACAGTCGCTGGGAAAATGAGAAGTTTCACAAAAAAAGGTAAAACCCGATAATTTTACTCTTAGATCTATGTTGTTGTGGTTGTTTCTAGGCCATTTGGGGTTTAATTTTGGTCTTGGGGTATCGAGGGGAATATTTGGGGTAGTTTTAAATTTTTTGGCCATTGGAGGCGGTGGCCGGAGTAACGGTGAGTAGGGTCGGTGGCCACCAGACGGTGGTTGGCCATCGGGGCCGATTGAGGTGATGGATTTGGTTGAAAGAATTTGAGTGAAATGGTTGAGAACATTTTCGGTGGTTTGATGCAACTAAGGTGAGAATGGAGGCTTGGAGGTTTTTATAGATGGGTCACTTGTGTAATTTAGGATTTGTAAATCATTTCCGCACTCCTCCCAATTTTGAAGTGTAGTTCAGTTCGGTCACCATTTGTAATTTTACCTCCTAATTTAATTTAGTTTCAATTTTATCCTTTTTTTATTTTATTCATTTTACTCTGGTGCCCTAATTTTGTTTTTTTTGGTTTTGTATTATTTTTATTTTTATTAATTATATTATTATTATTTAATATTTTAATACTTTAATTAAATCACAAACGCTCGATAAAGGTAAGTAATTTGAATCGAGTATTTTAATTTTAATTTCGCAAGTAAAATAACCAAGAAATTAAGTGGTACCGAAAGGCAGTTCAAGGGTGCTAATCCTTCATGATTGTAACCGACTCCCGAATTCGACACATTTCTGGTAAAACACAGATTAGGTAAGATGGTGTCCGATCAACCAAATTTTTTTACAAAAAAAACAATGATCGGTGGCGGTTGTAACGTTTTATTTAAGTTAAAGCCGAATTCCGAACCCACCCGAAAGAAGGTTTCGACACCATGAGTGTCACCTTTCTTCCAATAATGCACCGTTATGCATTTTCATTTGTGGCACCTTTGCCAATAATACACCGTTATGCATTTTCATTTATGGCGTCTTTCTGCCAATAATGCATCGTTATGCATTTTCATTTATGGCACTTTTGCCAATAATGCACTGTTATGCATTTTCATTTATGGCACCTTTCTTCTAGTAATGCACCGTTATGCATTTTCATTTATTGCACTTTATGCTAATAATGCACCATTATACATTTTCATTTATGGCATCTTTCTACATAATGTAACATTATGCATTTTCATTTATTTGGTAACATCGATAACCATAGCACAACATTAACATTCATCCATTCATTTTAGAGGAGTTCATACTCTAAAACTATTCATAATTCATTTCTATATACGTGATGAAATATACCAAAATGTTGTAAAATATACATTTACAAAACATTCGAGATTGACTCATCGTGAGTCTTCCTCCTTTCATACAAGTACTAAAAATGCACTCACCTGATAAGCCTCGCTAATAAGCTGTAATGATGTCTGAGTATTCGTCAACTTAATCTTTGCCCTTTTTCTTACTTGGCTCAGGACTTGGTTATGATCTACAAAAGCATCCATTAAAGACACTGCCATACCAATGTTAGTATATTCCCTAACATTTATACTTTAATAATACTCAAAAGTACTATTATTTCAATTTATATTACAATTCCAACCAGTCTTACAATTTCAGCTGCAATAGTATCGTTAACCATACCATGGTATCAATACTTCTAGACTATGGTACCGATACTCCCTTTCAGTATCGATACCATTTTTGCATTGTGGAATCCATGGTATCGATATATTTCTCTTAGTATCGATACCCACATCAGTATCGATACTAATTGCATCAGTATCGATATGTTCATCGTAATTCTTCAAATTTAAACCTATAGTATCGGTACTGTTCTTCCAGTACCAATACCCCCAACCCATATTTTCCATTTTCAGCTCGATTTTTACCAATTTTCATTTAAATCTCTAACTTTTCCTCAAACAATACCCTTAAACTTAATATCATTAACCAACTAACTTTCATCCATTTAGCTTCTTATAACATATAAATTCTCCAAAGAACATCTCAAACTAAGAATCATACTACTTTTTAACATGTTTTAATCACATCCAGACTATAATCTCTTCTTTACTTCTTGACAAGTCAATCTACTAATAAACCTCAATAAAAACTATATTTCACATACCATTAAAAACTCGTTTTATTAAATCTCAAATAAATCATCCATTTCTTAGTTTTAATCCTTATAACACTTCCTTAAGCTCCACATCACTTAAGGTTTCAAGAACAACCAAAAAAACGAAAGGAAAAAAAACTAGCTAGCTGAAGCCTTACCTGGTTGGTTATGGAGGAGAGCACAGTCACGGGGGAAGAAGAAGAGTAGATGACTTAGTTTAGTTTTCAACTTTCTCCTTTTCCCTTTCTTAAATCCCTAATAAAATAATTTAAATTCATTTACTCTAAAGGACCAAAATACCCTTTCATTCTTTACTCTTACTAATTGGTCTTTAAATCATTTCTTATACTTCACCATTATTCAATTTAATCCTACAATTTTTTAAATCCTTTAAAAATAATCACTGGCCTAATATTTGGGGCATTACATCTTATGCCTTAAAGCAATAATTTCTTCCTCCAATTGAAGTAAAAAAATAATACTATTCTCATTCTTAAAATTAATTTGACTGCATTTTATTTTTGGAAATCCCATTAAAAAATACATACAAAAATAAACAAAAAAAATACAAATACATACAAAAATAAACAAAAAATACAAATATGAATCAAGCGAATAAGACTATTTTGCCAACCATTAATGAGAATAAGGATATTCAATTATTTAAATGCATCGAGACGAGGCATTAGATTCAATCTAACAGTCTTTTCTCGGTGAATTTAATTAAAACAACATGATCTTTTTCTCGGTCCTCAATTTTTAAGTGTAATAAATTTTATTGGTTTTACTTGGTAAGATACCCTTTTATTTCAAGAATATTGAAAGTGATCTCTTATTCTTTAAGACAATCACTTCCCTTAATCTCACAATAAACGGATAATCCTTTAGTTAAATTATTTGAATCGAGTCAAGTAATGCTTTTGTGGTTTCATATACTTTTCATGCAATTTAATTTAAATTAAATCCTAAACTTATATGTAACAAATTATGCAAATATTTATTTCATGATATCAATATATATTTTATATACAAACAACATTAAAAACACGTATTACAAATATAGGAATAAATAATAAAATTGGGGATTTTCATGTCACAACAACAAATTAAATAAACAACATAACATTCAATATAAAAATCATACATTACAAGTACCAACATTGTAATAAATCCATATATTTAGGACCAAAATGAAAATAGTTCACAATACGTGTCAAGATTATAGAGAATAAAAATAATAAGATATGTAGACCAAATTAAAGTAAAATACAATTACATGATTAAATTAAATTAAATTAAATCAAAAAATATATCAGTAAGCAAAATATAAAAACATGTTGAAACTATAGGGACTATTTAATAATTATTCCTTTTTTACAAGCCTAAAACATACTTTTAAATAAAAATGCGTAAATTACTAAAAATTAAAATAAAATTAAATAATCACTACGTAGGACCACAATGCAAAAACACGCTTAAATATGAGGGACTAAACAACAAATGTTCCAAAAATATATAAAATGCATGAAAACGGGGTAAATAACAGATTTGCTCCGCACAGGTGACCAAAACACAAAAGCACGCTAAACTATGGGGACTAAACATAAAATATCCTAAAAATATATAACAATCATTGGGATTTTTAACCGACTATAGGGGACTTAAAAAATGAAAACTCTCTCAACTCTATTTTTCTCGCTCGATCGATTCCCTTCCAGCCACCCTACGCAGCCGCTCCGGCTGCCATTCCGACCATAACACACGATGGCTGAAGCTCCTAAACCTAGCCTAAAAATAACCCAAACCTTCAGATCTACTTTTCTAGACCCCTATTTAGGGCTAAAACTCACTAAAAGCCACCCCTAAACACGAAACAAACCACTCGACGCTCATCCTTCCCTCGCTCCGACCACCTTGAAGATGAACCACCCCCTCTGTTGGACTCCCCTCAGGTAACTCTTCCCATTCCCTATGTTTTCATGATAAAATTTATTTTTTGTTTGTTTGAAACAAAAAATGAAAAAAGAAAAGGGTTTACATTTAAGTCTTTTTTATTTCTTTGTAGAAAAAAATAAAAGGAATCCCCTTTTACAACTGCAGATTGAGTTTTTACACCCATCTTTTATAAAAAGGAAAAATAAAAATAAATAAGAGAATCCATATCTTTACTGTCTTCTAACAAGGTTGTTGATGATGGGTATGGCAAGGAATGGTCTCCCAATCGGGTAGGTAAGGCCATTTAATGCCTTAACCTTCCCTTGGTTTTTTGGTTGGATTTTCCACTGTTAAATCTGATTTTTTGGTGAGAAATGATAACTTGGTTGTTGGTCTATTGGCAGGGGCTGTCACGGTGCCTGGAATAGATGTGGGTGGTGTCAGTGAAGATACTGGTTGGCGGCGGCAGTTGACCCAAGGAGATAATACATTAGGGTTTAAAAAACTCTAATAAACTCTGATCTGGACTGTTATATGAACTTGGATCAAACGGTTGTGGTTTTTGGTGGCTGAGGAGAAAACACAAATATTTGGGCTCGAGATTGGTTTGGGTTTGGTTTGTAATAAATAAATAAATAATAATATTTATAATAATAATAATAATTGAGGTTGGATTAAAAATGTGGATTACAACTGCCCCTCTTTGTTCATTGTTGTGAAACGGGAACGAAGCAAAGATCTCAAGCACCATTTTTATCCAGGTTGGACTACTTGTTGAACTGTGAGTTCTTCTCATCGGGCGAGTTCGTCTCATTATGAACTCTTCACTGGGGATGTCAATCCACTTATTTTTGCGATGGGTAAGAGCTGATTGAACAAGTTCTTATTGTGAACTTCTTCATTGGAAATGTTGACCCAACTCTTTTGCGATGTTTAACCTAAGGTGATACTGATTCAACTCTTTCTGGAATTATCGAGTCCTTGCTGCAAATGATGTCATCTTTGCTTCGTTCTCTTGGTTGAGTATCCATCTCCAGTTCTTCAAGCACGATCTCACATTAGCGTTCTTCCTTGATCCTCCACCGAATCAACCTCTCATCTTACAATTTAATGGATCGCCTCTATGAGCATTTGTAAATCTTCTCATCTATCTCGCTCCAACCTCAGAAATTACTAACCAAATTTGGAAATAGTTTACTAGGTAAGAAACTTAGAAATAATTTCTTATTTTTCAAAATTTTAATTTTGAGAAAAGATTTAAATGAGAAAACTTGAAAATCGTTTCTTATTTTTTGAAAATCATGTGAGAATATCCTGCCCGAGGGTCTTATGGATGACCTGAGTGACTTGTCTTCTTGCTCGAAAGACTTATAGATTACCTGAAGGATTTAAGCATCATGCTCAAAAGACTTACTGATGGCCCGAAGGACTTACTAATTTTAAAAATAGTTTACTAGGTAAGAAACTTTGGAAATCGTTTTCTCATCTTTTGAAAATCATGTGAAATCATCCTTCCCAAAGGTCTTATGAATGGCCCGAAGGACTTATCATATTGCTCGAAAGGCTTATAGATGACCTGAAGGATTTAAGCATCATGCTCGAAAGACTCACTGATGGCCCGAAGGACTTAATAATTAAGAAACTTTGGAAATCATTTTCTTACTTTTCAAAAAATATTTAAATGAGAAAATTTAAAAATCACATAAAAACAACATCCTACCCGAATGTCTTATGGATGACCTGAAGGACTTATCATCTTGGTCAAAAGGCTTATAGACGACCCGAAGGATTTAATTATCATGCTCGAAAGACTTACTGATGACCCTAAGGACTTACTGATGACCCGAAGGACTTACGAATTTTGTAAATAATTTACCAGATAAGAAAATTTCGAAATCATTTTCTTACTTTTAAAAAATTTCAATATTCTGAAAAGATTTAAATGAGAAACTTTGGAAATCATTTTCTCATCTTTTGAAAATCATGTGAAATCAACCTGTCCAAAGGTCTTATGGATGACCCAAAGGACTTATCATCTTGCTCAAAAGGCTTATAGATGACCCAAAGAATTTAAGCATCATGCTCGAAAGACTTATTGACGACTCAAAGGACTTACTAAGTAAGAAACTTTGGAATTTTCTTACTTTTCAAAAAAGATTTTAATGAGAAACTTTGGAAATCATTTTCTCATTTTTTGCAAATCATGTGAAAACATCCCACCCGAAGGTCTTATGGATGGCCCGAAGGACTTATCATCTTGCTCAAAAGACTTATAGATGATTCGAAGGATTTAAGCATCATGCTAGAAAAACTTACTGATAGCCCAAAGGACTTACTACATAAGAAACTTTGGAAATCGTTTTCTTACTTTTCAAAAAATTTCAATTTTCAGAAAAGATTTAAATGAGAAACTTTGGAAATCGTTTTCTCATCTTTTGAAAATCATGTTAAATCAGCCTACCCAAAGGTCTTATGGATGGCCCTAAGGATTTAATCATCATGTTCGAAAGGCTTATAGATGACATGAAGGATTTAAGAATCATGCTCGAAAGACTTACTGATAGCCCGAAGGACTTACTAATTAAGAACTTTGGAAATTGTTTTCATACTTTTTAACTTATAAAATAACTTAATGGTCGGGTAACATGCCCCACTTCAAAGTAATTCTTCCTCTGTGGATTGACCCCCCCATCTTTATGTTTTGTCTCCCTAAACATGATTCCCTGCATTTGAAGTTTGAATTCTAGCTTCCACTTGTTGGGATTTTGATATCATGAATCTTCTCTTTTCATTGGAAGACATGTTAAAACCATACGTTTATGGTGAAATGCGAATGCAATGTAATTTATTTTATTTTATCCAAATGATGTTCTCATGCATGCATAAATGTTGATTCAATTTTCTTTTTACTCTAAAGTGGAGAACTAGGTCTTCTTCCACTTGATCACTCTTCTCTAGGGTTTACTCATATATAAGTGTAGCAACTTATAATTTCAAGCTTGCATTTTTGAAGAGCCATCTGATCATCTTAAGTCTTTGTGTCTTCTTTGCCTCTTATTTGTATTAAAGTCTTAGAGGAAATGTTTCATTTTTTGAATTCTTGTTTCGATCAGAAATATAACCTTGATGCCCCTTTCTGTCTTTGACTCAACCGCTCAATCAAATTTGGTTTTTAGGACATGTCTTTCAACTAAAGCATGAATGGTCTTCTTCTTAAGGTAATCTCTTTTTCATTTTCATTCTTTTAACCCTATCACTCCAAGTGGTGATTTTCTCCTTCAGGGTCTTCTTGATTTGAACCTTGTTATCTCAACATGATTTGGACCTTTGGTCATTCCCCAATGCGAGACCATCAAGAGTTAATATTTGATTTTGAATGATTTGATCCTCGTGTTATTCGTCATCGACCACATGCTCTCGTTTTGGACAAACAGAAGTGTCACGATGTGTCTTCCTTTTCCTAGTTAAAGTTTAGGGGCATTCCCTTACTTTGGGGTCTTAAAAATAGATGGATATTAAAGAAGTGCCCAATTTTCTTTGATATGATATATAAGGAAATCTTGAGGTAAGTCATGCCCCTTCTTGTTCAGTTTGTTGTCTCATTGCTTCCTCATTGCTCATTTCTTGGATTGTCTTAATTGAAAATGTTTATTTTCTTTATTTTATTTTAAAAATCAAAGAACAAAATAATTTTATAAAGTATTGCCCCTTAATTTAGGTTCATAATTGAAGCAAAACATAAACATGAGTTCACGAAATAACAAAAAAATCAATTGTTCTTCAAATTTTCACAGTTATACTCCTTTGAAAAGTGTCAGGACTGGTGGGTTAACTTCAGGTTTGTAATACCCCAAATATCAGGTCAGTGACTATATTGAAAATTATTAAAAATTTAGAGGATTAAATTGAATAAATGGTAAAGTATAAGAAAATGATTTATAAATTATGATTAAGACCAATTAGTAAAAATAGAAGAATGAAAGGGTATTTTGGTCCTTTAAAGGGAAATGGATTTAAAATATATTTTAATTAGGGTAGTTAAAAAGGGGGAAAAGGGAAAAAGTGAGAACAAGCTAAGTTCTCTTAATCTTCCTCCTAGTCCTGTGCCCTCCATAGCCAAGGTAAGGGTTCTGCAATGTTGGTTTTCCTTTCGTTTTGGGTTATTCTTGAAACCTTAAGTGATGTGCAAGCTTAAGGAAGGGTTAAAGAGGATTAAAAGTAAGAAATGGATGTTTTGTTTTAGATAAAAGAAAATGGGTTTTTGAGTGATTTGTTGAAATATGAGTTTTTATTGATGTTCACAAGTATATTTGACTTGTCAAATAAGTAAATAAGAGATTAAAAGCCTTGGGTGATTAAAAACATGTTAGAAAAAGTAGTATGATTCTTAGTTTTAGATGTTCTTTGGATAATTAAGATGTTATAGGAAGCTAAATAAAGGAAAGTTAAGTGATGTTAAGTTTAAGGGCATTATTTCAGATAAAAGTAATAGTTTTAAACGAAAATTTAGTAAAAATTAAGCTAGAAATTGGAAAATCTAGGTAAGGGCATCGATACTGGAAGAATAGTACCAATGCTATATGTTTAAATTTGAGGAAATCAGATGAACAATATCGATATTGATGCAATTAGTATTGATACTGATATGGGTATCGATACTATAAGGAAGGTATCGATACCATGGATTCCAAAATGCATAAATGGTATCGATACTGGAGGGGAGTATCAGTACCATAGTATAGAAGTATCGATACCATAGTAGGGGTACCGATACTTTTGAGTTTGGAAAATTAAAATAGGACGAATTTTGATAGAAATTGAATTTAATAGTACTTTTAAGTTTTATTAAAAGTTGAATGCTTGGGAGTATACAAACATTGGTAAGTTATGTGTACTTAATGTATACTTGTGTAGATCGTAACCAAGATCACGAGTTAAGAAAAATAAGGGCAAAGATAAAGTTGCTAAGTAGCAGGATATCCTGAAAGCATACAAATGAGGCATACCAGGTGAGTGCATTTATATGTACATTAAGAGTTATAGATTGCATGTAGTTAAATGCATATGTTGATGAATGACCGTATAGGCAATATGTGTGCAAGCCACATAATTCATCATATGTTGGTGAACGACCATATAGGCACTATGTGTGCAACCCACAGAATTCATCATATGTTGATGAACGACCGTATAACCACTATGTGTGTAACCCAAGAAATTCATCATATGTTGATGAACGACCGTATAGGCACTATGTGTGCAACCCACAGAATTTATCATATGTTGATGAACAACCGTATAGGCACTATGTGTGCAACCCACAAAATTCATCACATGTTGATGAACGACTGTATAGGCACTATGTGTACAACCCATGGAATTCATCATATGTTGATGAACAATCATATAGGGACTAAGTGTGCAACCCTTTTTCAATGCCTAACGGTGCATTTTTGGAAGAAATATACCACTAATGCAAGTTAGATGAAAAACAATGCAATATCGACGCGAAAGGATTCCACAAATGAAAATACATAACAGTATATTAACGACATGTAAGGTGCCACACATGGTAATTATAAAATAAATGGCCATTGGGCACTTTGGTGTAATACATGTACATTACTTTCTTATTTAACGTATATAGGGAAAATAAAGAATAATTGGGAAATTTATAGAATGATAGGTATATTTGGCATACTATGAATAATTTCGATGATTGTAAGAAATAAATCTAGTTTAATTGAGAAAGATATATTTGATCATTCTGGAGTATGAGATTTAGTTCGTCATTAAATAGCCATGATATATTATGTATAAATTGTAGTTTCTTTACAATATTACGTCTCACTAAGTAAATACTTAATGTGTGTTGATTTCATGTATAGGTAAAAGAAAAGACTAGCCGGGTAAGGGGTGTAGTAGCAGCTATCTTCAATCTAAGGTTGACTATCATCAGTAATAGTAGGACAATCCTCTTTATTTTGAAAATTTGCTGGCATGGAATAAAAATTAAGAAAATGCTCTGGAATGTATTTAAAGTGACAATTTTTGGTAATATGTTTCAACGACTATTTTATTGTTGTACTAAAATGTTTTGTTTTAAATTCAAAACAAAAATCTATGGCTTTTGCAAATGGGAGAAAGTTTTTAAAAAGTCAGGTGACACCTATGACTTGGTACGGAAACGCATACGGAAATTAAGTGTTACATTTATTGGTATCATAGCTACAGGTTTAGTCGATTCTCGGCCGAACCCGAGTTTAATTGAATTGAGAAAAAAATTACATGCCATTAATATTGTCAAAGTTATTGATATGGTGTCAATTAGAGTGTGATTGATGTCACTCCTTACTAACTTGAGTGTTATTATAAGGTATGTCCTAATAGATGTCGGAAACTAAGGACAAAGGAAAGAAAGTTGATAATATTAAAAAGAATGTCCAGATCAAATTAGACTCAAGAGAATCCGACTTGACTTCAGTATCAGGCCTTAGAAGGGTAGAAGCTGCTAGGGATTTTCCTCTATTCTGTGGAAGGAATGCCCTAGCGTTTAACGACATTTTTACATTTGAGTAATCCATTAAACAATTTGAATAATTTACAAGAGAAGTTGAATCAGATGAGGATCCAAACGATATTTCTGAATCTAGTGATGATTATGAGATTTCTTCAGGTAAGCTTAAATAATAGAGAAATATTTAAGTGTAACATTAAATTGTTTAAAGTATTGTTAATTTGAGTAAAGGAAATGAGTAAGCAGTAAATACATTGACCGCTAAAATTTTATATAAAGGTGAGTTATTAGTGGATCAAATTATTATGAGTTTGTTTGAGAATAACTGATAAGTTTTATGGACTTAATAGAGTTACTTTTAGAAGGTAATTTGTAAAAATAGATTTTTACCCATTTCATGCTTCAATAAATTATTATTTACAATCTAGATTAATTCTCGAGAACTTGGAAAAGTGTTAAGATCGCAATGATAGGAACAAATGTGATGTTAGAAAGATATATATATATATATATATAGCTTTTCTGGTTAATGTGATACATACTCAGATAATTAAAGTAGAATTGTATGATAATTTCACAAACTTGAAAATTTATAGATGTCTTTTCAGATGAATTTCTTGGGTTATCTCTAGATCGAAAGATGGAATTCAGGGTTGATGGTTATTAAGGTATTGAACATGTTTCTATGATTCCGTATCAAATGACTTAAGCGAGTCAAGAGAATTAGAGGCTCAATTACAAGATTTGATTGATCAAGGTTTTATCAGCCGAGTAATTCATCTTGTGGAGTATTTGTGTTATTAGCGAAAAGAAAGATAAATCTATTTGGTTATGCATGGATTTTTAATAGTTAATAAGACTCTTCGAGAAAAGAAGTTGTATGCCAAACTATCCAAATGTGAAAATTTGGTTAGCAAAGATGGCTTTCTTTGGCCAGGTTGTTTCAGCATAAGGTATAATAGTAGATCCTAAGAAAATATTAAGCTGGAGTAGATTGGAAACAACCAAAGAATGATCTTGAAGTTCGGATTTCTTTGGGTCTAACTGGTTACTATTGAAGGTTAGTGAAGAACGTTTCAACGTTAGATTTATTGCTAACCAAGTTTCAAAAGAAATATGTGTCTTTTGTTGGACGGAGAAGGGTCAAGAGAGTTTTGAAATGCTAAAGAGGATTTTAATAGAGGCACTAGTGTTTATACAACTTGAGTTGGGTAAGGATTATGTTGTTTTTACTGATGTATCTCCTAACGGTTTAGAAGGCATGCTTATGAAAAAATGTAAGGTTGTGGTATATGCCTGGATAAAGTTAAAGATTCACAAGAGGAATTACCTTATGCATGATTTAGAGTTGGTAGTAGTCGAGTTTTACTTAAAATTTTGACGTCATTATCTATATGTGAGCGGTGCTATAGTTGTGCTAATTACAAAAGCCTAAAGTACTTGTGGACTTAGAAAGAGTTGAACCTGACACATAAAAAATGGACAGAACCTTTAAAGGATTATGATGTATCATTGTTTATCTTCTAGGAAAGGTCAGTGTTGTCGCAGAGGTACCTGGTCAGAAACCTTTTGTAGTTTTGCGAGCTATGGATGTGCGATTAGTGTTGAATGAAAATGGCATTATGAGCTGAATTAAAGATGAATCCGATGTTTTATTAGATAGTATAAGAGAATTACAAAGGAAATACGAGAATTTCTTAATAATAATTGTATAAGTAGAAAATGAAGATATTAAGGACTTTTGAGGTAAAGTTCGACGGATGTTTGTGTTATCGTGGGAGACTATGTATTCCCAGTGATTAAGAATTTATCAAGATATTCTTTGTGAGGCATTAAGTCCCTTGACTACGCGTTCAGGTGGAAACAAGATGTACCAAGAATTAAAAAGTCGGTTTGGTGGCTGGTTTGAAAAGAGCCATCACGAAAATTGTAGCAAAGTGTCTGACGTACTATTTCGATATTGGAAGCTATGTTGAGGGCAAGTGTAATTGATTTTAAGGGATAATGGGAAAATATTTTATTTTTGCATAATTTGCTTATAATAATAGTTATTAATCAAACATCAAGATGTTCTACATGAAGTTTTATAAGGGAGAAAAGTTGAACACCATTAAATTGGTTTGAGTTAAAAGATCGAAATCTAATTGGCCCTGATTTAATGAAAGAAATATATTATAAAATGAAAGTTACCCAAGATAATCTTAAGTTGCTTTCATTTGACAAAAGTATTATGATGATATAAAGAGAAAAGAGATTGAATAGCCAGAAGGTGATAAAGTTTTTCTGAAAGTATCGCCTTGGATGGAAGTATTGCTGTTTGGACTGAGTCCGAGAATTATTGGACCTTTTGAGATTTTATTAGTTAGCTTTACCTCCCGATATGGACAAGACCTATAATGTTTTTCATGTATCGTTGCATAGTAATTACAGATAATATCCATTGCATGTTCTTACATTGGGGGAAATAGAGATTCGATCACATTTGAATTATGAAAAAGAACCAATACGGAATTTGGACTCGAGAAATCAAGAAACATCGTAACAAGACGAATCTGCTAGTTGAAGTGTTTTGGTAAAAGTATAAAGTCTTTAAATTCGAGGATGAGTTTTTCTTAAGGGAGAGAATTGTCATACTCCAAATATAAGGTTAGTGACTATAATGAAATGATTTAAAATTTTGGAGGATTAAATTGAATAAATGGTAACGTATAAGAAAATGATTTTGAAATTGTGATTAAGACCAATTAATAAGAATAGAAGAATGAAAGGGTATTTTGGTCCTTTAGAGGGAAATATATTTAAAATACATTTTAATTAGGGTATTTAAAAAGGGGAAAAAGGAAAAAAAACTGAGTACAAGCTAAGTTCTCTTATTCTTCCTCCTAGTCCCATGCCTTCCATAGCCAACGTAAGGGTTCTGAAAGTTGGTTTTACTTTCGTTTTGGGTTGTTCTTGAAACCTTAAATGATGTGTCAGCTTAAGGAAGGGTTAAAGAAGATTAAAACTAAGAAATGGATGTTTTATTTGAGATTGAAGAAAATGGGTTTTTGAGTGATTTGTTGAAATATGAGTTTTTATTGATGTTTACATGTATATTTAACTTTTGAAATAAGTAAGTAAGAGATTAGAAGCTTTGGATGTGATTAAAAACATGTTAGAAAAAAGTAGTATGATTCTTAGTTTGAGATGTTCTTTGGAGAATTTAGACGTTATAAGAAGCTAGATAGAGGAAAGTTAGTTGGGTTAAGTGATGTTAAGTTTAAGGGCATTGTTTGAGGTAAAAGTAACAGTTTTAAACAAAACTTTAGTAAAAAATCGAGCTTAAAATTAGAAAATTTGGGTAAGGGTATCGGTACTGGACGAACAGTATCGATACTATAGGTTTAAATTTGGGGAAATCATATGAACAATATCGATACTGATATGGGTATCAATACTATAAGGAAGATATCGATACCATGGATTCCAGAATGCATAAAATGCTATCGATACTGCAGGGGAGTATCGGTAGCATAGTATAGATGTATCGATACCATAGTAGAGGTGCCGATACTATTGAGTCTGAAAAATTAAAACAGGACAAATTTTGATAGAAATTGAATATAATAGTACTTTTAAGTATTATTAAAAGTATAAATGTTTAAGAGTATACTAACATTAGTATGTTAGGTGTACTTAATGGATACATGTGTAGATCATAACCAAGCTCCCGAGTCAAGCATGAATAAGGGCAAAGATAAAGTTGCTAAATAGCGGGACATCCTTAAAGTATACGAATGAGGCATACCACGTGAGTACATTTATATGTACATTAAGAGTTATATATTGTATGTCGTTAAATATATACGTTGATGAACGACCGTATATACACTATGTGTGCAACCCACAGAAATCATCATATGTTGATGAATCACCGTATAAGCACTATATGTGCAACCCACATAATTGATCATATTTTGATGAACGACTGTATATGCACTATGTATGTAACCCACGGCATTCATCATATGTTGATGAACGACCGTATAGGCACTATGTGTGCAACCCACATAATTCATCATTTGTTGATGAATGACCGTATAGGCACTATGTGTGTAATCCACGAAATTCATCATATGTTGATGAACGACCGTATAACCACTATGTGTGAAACCCTTTTTCAATGTCTAACGGTGCATTTTTGGAAGAAAGGTGCCACTAATGCAAGTTTGATAAAGAACGGTGCATTATCGGCATAAAATAAATCCACAAATAAAAATACATAACAGTGTATTAATGGCATGTAAGGTGCCACTCATGGTAATTATAAAAGATAAATTACCATTGGGCACTTTGGTGGATTACATGTACATTACTTTCCTATTTAACGTATATAGAGTAAATAAAGAATAATTGGGAAAAATATACAGAAGGATAGGTATGCTGGGCATACTATGAATAATTTCGATGATTGTATGAAAGAAATCTGGTTTAACTGAGAAAGATTTATATGATCCTTATAAAGTATGCGATTTAGTTCGTCATTAAATAGCCATGTTATATTTATGTATAAATTGCAGTTTCTTTACAATATTTGTTTCATCAAGTAAATACTTAACGTGTGATGATTTCACGCATAGGTAAAAGCAAAGACTAGCCGAGTAAGGGGTGCAGTAGCAACTATTGCTTTTACAAATGGGTGAAAGTTTTTAAAAAGTTAGGTGACACCTATGACTTGTGTACGGAAATGTATATGGAAAATGAGTGTTACAAGGTTGGCTTCCTATTTTCTAAGGTTTTAGCCATCGAGATATCATTATTTGTTTATATGCCCGTGAACCTTGTGACATGCCCCTTTTTCGTGGCTTGGAAAATTAAGTGGATGCAGACAAAATAAAGCAAATATCATATTCAATTGTTATACTTTTTGAAACCCTTTTGTTTCAGTTCTCTAAAATCTTTCATTTGTTCAAGTTTTACATACTCTTTCAGTAGCGGCAATGTCGAAAATATCAGTCTAAATATAAAATTCTTGAGTGCTTGTGTGAGGTCGACTATAACAGGTGTTCCTTGACTCCATTGGACTATTTTACTAAAACCTCTTATTTAGTGAATTTTGATTTAATTTGCCATTGTTTGGCTATCTGAATTTAGTTTTATTGTATATATACATATTATAATCGCCTTTATCGGGCTAGTTGTATCTATTCATAAAACCGAAGCAATTAACCAATTGCTTTATAAAAACAACTCAAGATTTATTATATACATATTATAATTATGTTTATGGGTATGTCAATTCAATTTCTTAATCTCGTAGAGGAGAACATGTTATAGTCTGGGTGTCTTTAAAGGTCAGGAAATCTCATCTTTATAATTCAATTCCCAAGCAGCTGACCTAAACTAAATTCATATACTCAACTATTCTATCTGAATAGATTAAAATCATCATTGAATGTCATCAATAGAAGTAGAAACCAATCAGCTTTGCAATCTCATGTGCAAGAGTAAGGTCAAGGGTCCTTGTTTTATCAGTTTTTAATTTTTCTCACTTTGTCAAATATTTATAACTCTAATTATTTAAAGAACATTTAATTCACTTGATATTCAAAGAACTACAAGATTGCAAATTTAATTCAATGCTCACAATCCTTAGAGTAACATAAGTTCAATCACCAAACATTTTCACAAAATATTTAGGTAAATAAAGAAAGAATCAACAAAAATAATCTCGAACAAGACAATGCAAGTGAGATAAAGCTTCATGATGAATGAAATGATCTCTTCCTAATTAGGATGTCTCATTACTATCTAATGTAGTGGAACTTGACTCGATCGTATGCAACATATTGTTCTTTGATGCTCTACTCGTGTTCGTCATCCACTGCTCCACCAATTCTTGTGTCAACGTTCCATTTTCAACAAGCATTTCTATCTCCTTTAATATCAGCTTACAATTCCCTGTAGAATGCCGATATACCTCCAAGCGAGGTATTGACCCTTGGTGGCACTTTTGTTTTGCCTCGGTGTGAGGTATTGACCTTTATTCAAATGGGGGTACATATCTGAGATAGAAGTTTGGAATACCTTCAAAGTTCTTCTTGATCTTAATACTTTCTTCGGTCGGTTCAAATGACTAGCTGCTTATTTTCTTTTGAGGTTATGGGGGCTCTAGACGTGAAATTCATTCACCTTATCAGCTTTCGCTCCTTGATCAGTTAGGCATTTGGAAGTGACTTTTAAGTTCCCTTTACTGATTGTGTTTTCAATTAACTCATCATCTTTCACAAGATCCTCAAAGTTCTTTATTGAATTCGCCAACATTAACTCGAAGAAAGGAGATGGAAGAGAGTTATGAAACATGTATGATATTTCTTCTTTTAACATGAGAGGCTGAACTTGTACTGAAACCATTCTCCATCGTAGGGCATATTTTTTAAAGCTTTCAGTGGTTTCATCCTTATTCTTTGAATATCATGATGTTTTAGGGCTAAGCCTTTAACATATCGATATTTCCCCAGAAAGGCATCAACTAGATCGACCCACCTCTTGATCTACTCTCTATTCAAATGGTAATACCATACTATAGCTGGCCTAGTAAGACTATCACGGAAGTAATGAATCATCAAATTATCATCCTTTAGATACCCTTCCATCTTTCTAGAGAACATTTTCATATGAATTAGGGAATAACTAGTGTCATCATATCTCTCAAAATAAAGCACCCTAAATTCATGTGGGATGATTGAATCAGTGACCAGGCTGAGTTCTCTCACTTCTAACTCTCTATGTGAGGTATTAACACTTTTCATAGCTCTAATTGCTTCCTTCAAACTCTTGAATTTATCTTCAATTTGCTTATGAGTAATGAGGTTATTTCATACGTTTGAGTGGGATGCTCCAGGGTAAGTTGTTATTCTCGACGCATTAGTTTGACAACACTGATATCCTTTATCAATTATTTTCTCTTTATCAACAACCTTGATTGCCAATACCTAGATCATTTGATTCAATACATCTTGTAGAGAACCTGATGCTTGATTCTTCATAGCTTGTTTTAACCAGTCAACTGCTCTTGTAACCTATCTTGTGATCCCACATGAAATGGCTATATTATTTTTATTTATTTGTTCATGATGATGAAGAATTAGTATGAATGAATGATCTTGGTATTACTGTCACATAACCCTCCATAAATTATTTTCATGTTTTCATAACTAATGCATGAAAAGGCTTAAATAAACAAATACAATGCAAATGTATATATACAAAAAGGAGTCATTCCAGAGTGACCATTTTAAAAAAACTTTCATTGAGCACAATTGTTTTGGTACATCAAACAAACTTTATATAAGAGATAACTTTAATTTTTAACTTCTCTATTTCTTTCAAAAGTAAAGTTAACTTACACTCATGCTTGGGTGTTGAGTTATCAATCTGCTTTAATTCTTTTGCAAAGCCAGCTAAATCAACCAACTTGTGACTCACATTGCTTGCTCAGATAATAACTTCTTTCATGACGTTATCTTTTTCCTCCATCTTATGTGTTAATTCTCGGAGCTGTATATAATATTGTTCATTTTTCCTTGTAAGAAAGTCTTTGTGGTTACAAAGTTATCGTACAAGATATCCATAATCATCTACAAGCTTCATCAATGTTTTTTTCTTGGCCCTAGTGGCTTCTAGCTTAGCATTATTCTCATGCTTGTAACGCTTATATGAAGCTTCCATATTGGCTTTGGACATATTCAACATCTGATTTTCGGCTTGACATCTTCCCAAATCATTAACAACTGTATTGCACCTTTTTTCTGTAATCTGTAAATAATAAGAAAACTTCTTGGCTGGACCTTCATGCACCTTGCAATTCTTTCTCCATTGTTCAGAATCATTTTTCAATTTAGTGACCCCTTTTGCCCACTCCTCTGGGGTATTCCCTATACTAGGATTTTTAAAGGCTTGATTGATCATTTGAAAACCTTTATGCATGGCTTCCATCTCTCTATTCAATTTATCATTTTCAATCCTCAAATGATGCACCTAAGCTTCGTACTTTAGCAAACATTCTTTCTTCTAGATTCCCCCACTAATATCCTTACCTTTGAACACTTTTGGCTCCATCTTAACAAGACAATCAGTTACCAAACTGGGCTGACTTTTCATCTCAAACTCCAATACTCCATGATCTAAAAGATGTTGGACTCGATGCTTGAATGCGGTGCAATTTTCGATGGAATGCACTTGAGCTCTGACATGATATTCACAACGAACATTGACATCATACCAATTTGGATATGGAGGTTGCCAAGGTTTCATATAATGTGAGGCCACCTCTAGGGCTTCTAAAAGCTTATCATACAACTACTTATATGATATATGAATAGAATCAAAATAAGAGCCACCTCCCAGATTGGATTGAACTGGAGTCTTCAGGTTTATTTCTCCTGACATTGGGAGTATACTCTCAAATGCCCACAAGTTCTAATTACATGGCTTCTTTTCATCTTTCTAAACTTATACAGCTGTCACCATTTCCTTGGTGTCTTAAGGCAACCTGTTGATACGAACGATGATTGTGTGGGATTTCTCAAACTAGTCAGGATCAGTTTGTTTTAAAGTAGTCCTTTGTGTATTTGAAATCAGAGGATTATTTTTATCTAGCACTTTCCTTTCTTTTGCAGAAGTATATTTCCCTTTGGCCAAAGAAACTATTCTATGCATCAAATTGGACATTTGTTCTCTCATTTCTCTTATATTATTTTTCTCTTCGTTTGACATACGATCTTTGAGTGCATAACTCTCAACTATTCTTTGAGCCTTCTCAAGATGTCATTCCCTAAATGTGTTATAGTTTAATTGGTCATGAAACCCTTTGTCATTCATGAAAACCTTTTACTCTAATGACCACTCAGAAATCAATACCTTTTGATTTTTCCATGATCATACGATGAAGCAAAAAGAAAAGCAACATAAAAACAAGTTAGTACAAATAAGATAACAAAATGAAAAGAATTATTATAAATGCAATAATAACAAAATAAATAAATAAGATAATGTAAAATAAGAATGCAAATGCACAAGGTGTTAATTCCAAAAGCGACCACCATAAAACAACCTTCATTAGACCATAAGTTATTCTTACACTAGATATACGAGCTTCATTTTCTTTATTTACTTAATCTAGATCTTTCTTATGATTTGATGTTGTCTTTATAGTCGTTTTTGGACTTCTCAAAGTGTTGATCCGCCATTTTTCGTTTTAATTCATCTGCTGTGATTATTGGACCTCTAGATCTCCATTTACGTGGGTTTTGCCAAAAGGAAAGCAGCCTTGATATCTCATGAAGGATCTTCTCATTCTTGACTCAACTAGCAACTAACTATTTGGTACCATCTCAATCTTTGTTCATTTAATAGGAGTCTTCGATCAACTTTGAGC
This sequence comes from Hibiscus syriacus, assembly GCF_006381635.1. Taxonomy (NCBI): domain Eukaryota; kingdom Viridiplantae; phylum Streptophyta; class Magnoliopsida; order Malvales; family Malvaceae; genus Hibiscus; species Hibiscus syriacus. Next base: position 711,068 of record NW_024063418.1, read on the forward strand.
TCTTATCTCGTCGATCAACTTTGTTTGTAAGTCATCGCCCTTACAAATTTGACTACCTAGTTATGGAAATCTTACGTCGATATGAAAACATCTAATTTGATCAATCACTTGCGAATTATCACCTTGTTTGGTTATGATGTGAAAATGCAAATACAAATAAAAGATAAAGAAAAATAAGATAAAACAAAAGAAATTGTTAATACCAATTAACCAAAAATGCAGAAAACTATTTACGAAAAGAAAAGATCCTACCCAACATGGTATCTACCCTAATATGCTTTTAAAATAGTTATACCAGTACATATTTTCTACCCCCATTCTTTGTTCAACATATAAATCCTAACCTCATGCCATCGAGTTCACATGCTCGTTTCAAAAAGAAAAAGAACTTAACTGCATGATCTCTAGTTATCATACATTTATTAAAAAAAATTAATCTATAAAAATTAAAAAACTCAATAGAGGTTTTCCTTGTATACTATCCTCACGAGATACTCAACGGTTGGGTTAGGCTCTACCTAGGTTCGGGTTCTAGGTTCACTATATGTTGGGATGTGTAATACCCCAAATAGTAGGTCAATGACTATTTTAAAAGAATTTAAAAATTTGAGGATTTAGTTTAATAAATGTTAAATTATAAGGAATGATTTGAGTTAGACCAATTACTAATAAAAGGATGATTGAAAGGGCAATTTGGTCCTTTGGAATGAAATGAAATTAACACTCAATTTTTTTAAAGAATATGGTTTTAAGAAAAGGGGAAAGTTAAAAATGTAGTTAAGTTACTTACTCCTCTTCTTCTTCCTCCCGTGGGTTGTGCTCTCCTCCATAGCAAAAGGTAAACTTTATTTAACTAGTTTTCCTTTCGATTCTGGTTTACTCTTGTAACATTAATTGACGTGTAAGCCTAAGAAAGGGTTAAAGAAGATTAAAACTAAGATGTGGATGTTTTATTTGAGATTTAAGGAAATGTGTTTTTGAATGATATATTGATATTAGCTTTATTGAGGTTTATTAGTATAATTGACTTGTCAAGGAGTTAATAAGAGATTAGAAGCATTGGAAATGATTAAAAATATGTTAGAAAAAGTGATACCATTCTTGAGTTGAGATGGTATTTGGAGATTTTAGAAGTTATAAGAGGATAAATGAATGAAAGTTAGTTGGGTTAAGTAAAGAAGAGTTTAATAGTATTGATGGAGGTAAAAGTAAGGTATTTAAGGGGAAAGTTAGTAAAAATATTCAGGCTGAAAAATGGTAAATCTTGGTAGGGGTATCGGTACTGAAAGAACAGTACTGATACTATAGGTTTAAATTTGAAGAATTTTGATGAAAATTATCGATACTGATGCAATCAGTATCGATATTACTGTAGATATCGATACCACGATAAAGGTATCTATACAAGGGATTCCAGAATGTCAAAATGGTATCAATGTTGAAAGGGACAATTGGAACCATAGAATAGAAGCATCGATACCATGAATTAATGAATGTAGAAATGGTATTGATACTAAAATGGCGTATAGGTACCATAGTATAGAAGTATCGATACCATGGTAGGGGTACCGATACTATTGAGCCTGAAAATACAAGATAGGTTAAGATTGTTATAAAAATTGAAATAATAGTACTTTTGAGTATTATTAAAGCATAAATGTTAGCGAATATACTAACATTTGGTATGGTACGTGTCTTTAATGGATTCTTGTGTAGATCATAACCAAGCTCCCGAGTCTAGCAAGAAAAAAGGCAAAGATAAAGTTGTTGAATAGCCAAACATCACTACATCTTATTAACAAGGATTACCAGGGGAGTACATTTATTGTATTTGTTTGAGATGAATAAGATTCGCAATGATTCAAATTAGAACATTTTAATTTAATGTGTGTTTTACATTATTTAATATATTTTCATTACATGTATAGAAAGGATATTATGAATGAGTTTTAGAGTACGAAATGCTCTAAAACGAATATATAAATGAAATGTATAAAGGTGCATTATCGGTATAAAAGGATGCCATAAATGAAATGCATAAGGCACATTATCAGCATGAAATGATGCCAAAAATGAAATGTATAACGGTGCATTATACGCAAGAAAGGATGCCATAAGTGAAATGCATAATAGTGCATATCGGCATGAAAGGATGCCATAAATGAAATGCAAAATGGTGCATTATCAGCATAAAAGGAAGCCATAAATGAATTGCATAATAGTGTATTATCGGCATGAAAGGATGCCATAAATTAAAATGCATAATGGTGCATTATAAGCATGAACGGATTCCATAAATGAAAATAAAGAATAATTACTAAAGAGATAAATGGGAAAGAAATATATAAAGAAAGATAGGTATGCTAGGCATACTAAGAATAATTACGATAATTGTGTGAATGGCAATATGTTGAACTGAGGAGGATTTATATGATCCTTAAGGAGTATATGATTTAGTACGAAACTAAATAACTATGATATACTTATGTATACATTAATGTTTCTTTACAATATTATGTCTCACTAAGGAAATACTTAACGTGTGTTGCTTCCACGCGTAGGTAAAAGCGAAGACTAGTCAAGTAATGAGTGCAGCAGTAGCAGCAGCTATCATCAATTAAGGTTGACTCGTCAGTAACAATAGGTCAATGATGCTCATTTTGAAACTTAGCTGCATGTAATTGAACTTAAGAAAATATTTTGTAATATATTTAAAGTAATATGTTTAAATGAATATTTAATCATGGTGTTAAATTGTCTGGTTTTAAAATTTGAACAAAATTTTACAGGTTTTCAAATGAGTAAATGTTTTATTAAGTGATGTGATATCTGTATCTCGTGTATGGAAAGGTATATGGGAGATGTGTTACATTTATTGGTATCAGAGCCATAGGTTTAGCTGATTTTCAGCTGAAATTGATTTTATTTCAAATTAGAAAAAGGGATTACATGTCATTAAGATAATCAATGTTACTGATATGGTATCATTAAAAGGGTGATTGATGACACTCCTTACTAATTATAGTGTTATTATTATGTATGTCACAATAGATGTCGAAATGTTTGAATTCGCGAAGTGTGGGGGAACAAGAAATGAGAGAATGAACTGGCAGCGATCGTTACGAGGCTAATAGTGAATAGCCGATCCAATCTGAGAATGCTAGTGTGCCTGCACATCAAGGGATTCTGTTGACTAAGTTTGGAACTTTTATGCAAGCTTTTGATGCCATACTGACTGGATTTCAACCTCCCCTTGCTCCTCCAGCCCCGAGGATGTTGATCTCAAAAGAGAAGAAGAGCTTGGGAGCTCCAGAGTTCCAGGGTGAAGAGGGTGAGGGTCGTATAGAGGTCGACTTATGGCTAAATGATGTTATAATAATTCTCGAAAGTCTTCACTATTCGGACCCGAAAAAGTTGGGTGGAGTTATATCTTTACTTAGAGGATCAACTCAAGTATGGTGGTCAAATACTACGATGTATGCACCACTAGAGCAAGTGACAAGAAATGTTGTTAAAATTCCTTAATTTGAAATAAGGTGATCGAGACGTACAAGAGTTTGAGGTTGAGTACAACAAGTTGAGTTGTTTTGCTACTAAAGTAGTTCAAAATGATAAAGCACGACGTGATTGTTTTATAGAGGGTTTAATGCCAAAGTTGAAAGAAATGATGTTGACTTTGAACTTGCCGAGTTTGCAAGAAGTCATAAACCAAGCCAAGGCTATTGAAAGAGCTTAAGAGGAGACATTAGCTGCAGAGCAGAGTTTTTCAGACAGGGAAAATAGTGGGAATACCTTCAACTCCCCATGCTACGAGAGGCAAGGGCTCGAGTTCCAGATATACTGATAGAGATAGTTTTGCCACAGCTTCAAAGAAAAATAGACAATCCTAGTCTTTTGCTGCTAGCTCGGGTATAGTATCTGGGGAAAGGACTCCATGTCAAACATGTTATCAATTACACCATGGAGTATGCAGACTTCTAAGTAGAGCTTGTTTTCAATGTGGTGAGACTGGTCACTTTGTCTGAAACTGTCATAAGAAATCTAGGGACAATTTGGTATAATCTGAAAGATCGGTGGCAACCTCTAATAAAAGCATAGGAAGAGGTACATATAGGGGACAATCTGATTCAATGCAAAGACAAGAGACTCAAGGAGTCGCTAGAATTTACAACATTAAGACCAATGAGGATCGGGATGACCCCAAAATCATAATAAGTACTTTTCATCTTTTTGATGAGCCTGTATTTGTTTTAGTTAACCCTGGTTCTACACACTCATATATTAGTACAAAGTTGGTTTGAGCTAGAGAAATTCCTTTAGAACCAATTGTTAGTGAGATTATAGCAGTAAACCCTCTGGGTCACAGTGCGAGAGTAACACGGGTATGTAGAAAATGCCCTATAAAGATCCAAGAGATTGTGTTCCTGGTAAACTTGATAGAGTTACCCTTCGATAAATTTGAAATCATTTTAGGCATGGATTAGTTGTCTCCACATTATTGATGGGTCTATTGTTGCAAGAAACGATTATTTCTAAAAGATGTAGAAGGCTCAAAAATCGTAGTGATTGGCGAAAAAGCGAAATCACCATCAAATGTGATATCAGTCATGACTGCAAGGAAAATGAAGTGAAAATGATGTATAGTTTTTCTAGCCAATGTGATAAACACTTGAATATCTAAAGTTAGAATAGATAATATCCCCATAGTTAGGGAAATTTAGGATGTTTTTCCCGAGCAATTACCGAGATTACCTCCAAATCGCAAAGTGGAATTCAGGATTAAAGTTTACCCAGGCACCGAACCTATTTCTATGGCTCCATATTGGATGGCTCTGACTAAATTAAGAGAATTAAAAGCCCAACTACAAGAGTTACTCGATAAGGGATTTGTAAAACCCATTATTTCTTCTTGGGGAGCACCTGTGCTTTTTGTGAAAAAGAAGAACGGGTCAAGCGATTATGCATCGATTACCGCCAGTTAAATAAAGTAACGATCAATAACAAGTATCCTCTTCCGAGGATTGATGATCTGTTTGATTAACTGAAAGGAGTAACATTGTTTTCTAAGATAGATCTAAGGTCGAGGTACCATCAATTATAGATAAAAAAGGATGATATTTCAAAGATAACTTTTCAGACTCGATATGGGCACTATGAATTTGTAGTGATGACATTTGGATTGACTAATGCTCCTGTAGCATTTATCGACTTGATGAATCGAGTATTCCAGCCTTACTTGGATAAATTCGTTGTGGTATTTACAGACAATATTTTAGTGTATTCCAAGTCAAGAGAAGAACATAATGCTCATTTTCGAGTGGTTCTTCATACACTTCATGAGAAGAAGTTTTATGCCAAATTATTAAAGTGAAAATTTTGGTAAGCAGAGATTTCTTTCCTTAGTTATATAGTCTCCACAAAAGGCATAAGAGTAGATCCTAAAAAGACCCGAGCCATAGTGGATTGGCAACCCCTAATGAATGCTCACAAGGTTAAAAGTTTCTTGGGCTTGCTGGTTATTATAGACGGTTTGTGAAGAACATCTCAACGTTAGCTTTGTGGCTAACTAAGTTGTTGCGGAAAGATGTGCCTTTTGTTTTTTGGACGGAGAAATGCCAAGAAAGTTTTGACATGCTAAAGAGAATAGTAACAAAGGCCCCAGTGTTTGTGCAACCTGAGTCAGGTAAAGATTATGTTGTTTTAAGTGATACATCCCATAATGGGATATGTGTTGATTCAAGAACGGAAAATTGTGGCTTATGCCTCAATACAGCTAAAGAGTCATGAGAGAAATTACCTGACATATGACTTGGAATTGGCAGTGGTAGTGTTTGCTTTGAAAATTTGGTGACATTATCGGTACTGTGAGCGTTGCCATGTTTACACGGATCACAAGAGTCTAAAGTACTTGCTGACTCAGAAAGAGCTGAATTTGAGACATAGAAGATGGATTGAACTTTTAAAACATTATGATTTAATCATTGGTTACCATCCAGGAAAAGCTAATGTGGTAGCTGATGCACTCAGTCGAAAGACTTTTGCAGCTTTATGGGCTTTAGATGTGCATATGTCTTTAAAGGAAATGGTCCCTTGATTGCTAAACTTAAATTAAAGCTGATGCTATTGGTTCAGGTAAAAGAGATGGAAGGTCAAGATGGGAACTGTTTGGCGAGGATGACACAAGTAGAAAAAAAAGAAACCAAAGATTTCGAAATAAGGTCTGATAGATGTTTATATTATCGTGGAAAACTTTATATTCTAGATAATGAGGAATTGAAGAAATATATTCTTTATGAGGCACACTATAGCCATTTAATGATGCATCCAGGATGGTATGAGATGTATCATGATGTAAAGAGTCGTTATTGGTGGTCTGGTATGAAAAGAGCTATATCGGAGTTTGTTGCAAAATGTTTGACATGTCATTAAGTGAAAGATGAATATCAGGTGCCTTCCGAATTGCTACAACTGATATATATTCCTGAATGGAGTGGGAACATGTTACAATGGATTTTGTTTCGTGATTACCCTTGTCACCAGGTAAAAATGACTCATTATGGGTAATTGTGGACATATTGACTAAGATAACTCATTTTATTCCAGTTTGAGTATATTACTCAATGGATAAGTATGCAGAGTTGTATATAAAAGAGATAGTAAGACTCCATGGAGTATCTATATCAATAGTGTTTGATCGAGACCCAATGTTTACTTCAAGATTTTGGAAGTCCTTACATGAGGCATTAGGTACTCGCTTGAATTTGAGCACAGCTTTTCATCCTCAGACAGATGGGAAATCAGAGATAACGATTCAGATATTAGAGGATATGTTGAGAGCATGTGTAATTGAGTTTAAAGGGTCATGGGAAAGGTATTTGCCTTTAGTAGAATTTCCTTATAATAACAGTTATCAATCGAGCATTAAAATGACCCCATATGAAGCTTCGTATAGGAGAAAATGCAGAACACCATTAAACTGGTTTGAACTAAAGATCGAGACCTAGTTGGCCCAGATTTGATTAAAGAAATGGAGGAGAGAGTAAAGATTATTCAGGATAATTTGAATATAGCCTCCAATAAACAGAAATATTATGCTAATTTGAAAAGAAAAGAAATCAAATTTCAAGTGGGAGACAAAGTATTTTTGAATGTATCAGCTTGGAAGAAGGTACTACGATTTCGGCGAAAAGGAAAGCTGAGTCCAAGATTCATTAGACCTTTTGAGATCTTGAAAAAGGGTTAGACCCATAGCTTATCAATTAGTGTTACCTCCGGATATGGACAATCCACACTGTTTTTCACGTGTCGATGCTTAGAAGGTACAGATCAGATCCATTCCATATCATCACGCCTGGAGAGATAGAAATTCGACCAGATTTAACTTATGAGGAAGAACGAGTACGGATCTTGGCTAATGAAAACAGGAAATTACGCAACAAAAGGATTTTGTTAGTTAAAGTGCTCTGGCAGAATCATAAGTTAGAATAAGTTACTTGGGAAAGACAGGAGGACATAAGGAAGAAATTTCCACACCACTTCGTTTCAGGTACTTCTTTAAATTCGAGGATGAATTTTTCATAAGGGGAGAATTGTAATACCCCAAATGATAGGTCAATTACTATTTTAAAGGAATATAAAAATTTGAGGATTTAATTTAATAAATGTTAAAGTATAAGGAATTATTTGAGTAAGACCAATTAGTAAGAAAATGATGATTGAAAGGTCATTTTAGTCATTTGGAATGAAATGAAATTAAAACTCATTTTTTTAAGAATAGGGATTTAAGAAAAGGGGAAAGTTAAAAATTTAGTTAAGTTACTTACTCCTCTTCTTTTTTCTCTCATGGGTTCTGCTCTCCTCTATTGCAAAAGGTAAACTTCATTTAACTAGTTTTTCCTTCTAATTCTGGTTTTCTCTTGTAACATTAAGTGAGGTGTAAGCCTAAGGAATGGTTAAAGAAGATTAAAAACTAAGTGGTGGATGTCTTTTTATAGATTTAAGGAAATGAGTTTTTAATGATATGTTCATATATTAGTTTTTATTAAGGTTTATTAGTATATTTGACTTGTCAAATGAGTGAATAAGAGATTAGAATGATTGGATATGATTAAAACAAGTTAGAAAAAGTGGTATGATTCTTGAGTTGATATGTTCTTTGGAGATTTTAAAAGCTATAAGAGGATAAATGAAGAAAAGTTAGATGGGTTAAGTAAAAAGTTTAATAGTATTGTTGGAGTAAAAGTGAGAGATTTAAGGGAAACATTAGTAAAAACTGGGCTGAAAATGGTAAATCTAGGTAGAGGTATCGGTACTGGAAGAACAATACCGATACTATAGGTTTAAATTTGATGAATTTTGATGAACAATATCGATACTGATGCAATTAGTATCAATACTGCTATGGGTATTGATACCAAGAGAGAGGTATCGATACTAGGGATTCCAGAATATCGAAATGGTATCGATACTGAAAGGTATTGATACCATAGTATAGAAGTATCGATACTAAGAGAAAAGTATCGATACCATGAATTACAAAATATAAAAATGGTGTTGATACTGAAAGGGCTTATCGGTACCATAGTATTGAACTATCTATACAATAGCAGGGGTATCGATACTATTGAGCCTGGAAATATAAGATAGGTTGAGATTGTTATATAAATTGAAATAATAGTACTTTTGAGTATTATTAAAGTATAAATGTTAGGGAATATACTAACATTTGGAATGGTACATGTCTTTAATGGATGCTTATGTAGATCATAACCAAGCTTCTGAGTCTAGCCAGGAAAAGAGCAAAGATAAAGTTGTTGAATAGCCAGACATCACTACATCTTATTAGCGAGGATTAGGTGAGTACATTTTTGTATTTGTTTGAGATGAAGAAGATTGGCAATGATTCAAATTAGAATGCTTTAATTTAATGTATGTTTTATAGTATTTAATATGTTTTCATTACATGTATATAAAGGATATTATGAATGAGTTTTAAAGTACGAACTTCTATAAAATGAATATATTATTGAAATGCATAACAGTGCATTATCAGCATGAAAGGATGCCATAAATGAAATGTATAACGGTGCATTATCGGCATGAAATGATGCTATAAATGAAATGCATAATGGTGCATTATCGGCATGAAATGATGCCATAAATGAAATGCTTAACGTTGCATTATCAGAATGAAAGGATGCCATAAATGAAATGCTTAACGGTGCATTATCGGCATGAAAGGATGTCATAAATGAAAATGCATAATGGTGCATTATAAGCATGAACAGATGCCATAAATTAAAATAAAGAATAATTACTAAAGAGATAAATGGAAAAAGAAAAATATAAAGAAAGATAGGTATACTAGGCATACTAAGAATAATTACGATAATTGTGTGAATGAGAGTATATTGAACTGAGGAGGATTTATATGATCCTTAAGAAGCATATGAATTAGTACGAAACTAAATAACTATGATATACTTATGTAAACATTAATGTTTCTTTACAATATTATGTCTCACTAAGGAAATACTTAACGTGTGTTACTTCCATGCATAGGTAAAAGCGAAGACTAGTCAAGTAAGGAGTGCAGCAATAGCAGCAACTATCATCAATTAAGGTTGACTCGCCAGTAACAGTGGGACAATCATGCTCATTTTGAAACTTAGCTGGAATGTAATTGAACTTAAGAAAATATTTTGTAATGTATTTAAAGTAATATGTTTCAATGAATATTTAATCATGGTGTTAAATTGTGTGGTTTTAAAATTTGAACAAAATTTTTCAAATGAGTAAATGTTTCATTAAGTGATGTGACATTTGTATCTTGTGTACGGAAAGGTATATGGGAGATGGGTGTTACATTTATTTATATCATAGCCACATGTTTAGTCGATTCTCAACCGAAACCAGTTTTATTTTAAATTAGAAATAGGGATTACATGTCATTAAGATTATCAATGTTACTGATATGGTGTCATTAAAAGCGTCATTGATGAAACTCCTTACTAATTGTAGTGTTATTATTTTGTATGTCATAATAGATGTCAGAATCTTTGAATTCAAGAAGAGCGGGGGAACAAGAGATGAAATAAAGAACTGGTAGCGAAAGTTACAAGGCTAATAGCGAACACCGATTCCATCTGAGAATGTTAGTGCGCATGCAAATCAGGGGATTTTGGTGCTTGAGTTTGGAACTTTTATGCAAGTCTTGATGCTATACTGACTCTATTTCAACCTCCCCTGATCCTCCAGCCCCAAGGATATTGATCCCAAAAGAGCAGAAGACCTTGGGACCTCTAGAGTTTCGGGGAGAAAAGGGTGAGGATCCTACGGAGGCCGACTTATGGCTAAATGATGTTATAATAATGCTTGAAAGTCTTCATTTTTTGGACTCAAAAAAGTTGGGCGGAGATGTATCTTTACTTATAGGATCAGCTTGAGTATGGTGGTCAAATACTATGATGTATACACCTCCGGAGCAAGTGACTGGCAATTCTTCCTGGAAGAATTCAAGAACAAGTACGTGGGTGAGAAGTTTAGATGGGCAATGCTATCAAAGTTCCTTAATTTGAAACAAGGCGATTGAGCCGTAAATGAGTTCGAGGCTGAGTACAACCAGTTGATCAATTTTTCTACTGATGTAGTTCTAAATGATAAAGCATAATGTACTTGGTTTATAGAGGGTTTAAGGCCAAAGTTAAAAGAAATGATGTTGACTTTGAACTTCCGAGTTTGCAAAAAGTCATAAACTGAGCCAAGGCTATTGAAATAGATCAAGAGGAGACCTTAATTGCATAATAGAGTTTTTAGATGGGAAAAAGAATGGGAATGCCTTCAACTCCCCATCATCTTAAGAGAGGCAAGGGATTGAGCTCCAGATATACTGATAGAGATAGTTCTGCGGAAGCTTCACATAAAAATAGACAATCCCAGTTTTTTGCTGCTAGCTCGGTTAGAGCATCTAGGGAAATGACTCCATGAAAACATGTTGTAAATTGCACTGTGGAGTTTGTAGACTTCTTAGTGGAGCTTGTTTCCAATGTGGCGAGACTGGTCACTTTGCCCGAAACTGTTCTAAGAAATCTAGGGACAATTCGACGCAATCTGAAAGATCGGTGGTAGCCTCTAATAGAAGTAAAGGAAGGGGTAGATCTAGGGGACAATAAGATTCAATGTAGAGACAAGAGACTCGGGCAGTCACTAGAATTTACAACTTTAAGACCAATGAGGATCGGGATGACCCTGAAATCAGAACATGTACTTTCCATATTTTTTATGAGCTTGTATTTGTTTTAGCTGACCCTGGTTCTACACACTCATATATTAGTACAAAGTTGGTTTGAGCTAGAGGAATTCCTTTAGAACCAATTGTTAATGAGATGATAGCGGTAAACCCTATGGGTCACAGTGCAAGAGTAACTCGGGTATGTAGAAAATGCGCTATAAAGATCCAAGAGATTGTGTTCCCGACATGCTTGATGGATTTTCCCTTCGATGAATTTGAAATCATTTTGGGCATGGACTAGTTGTCTCCACATTATGGATATCAACCATGACTACAACGAAAATTATGTCAAAAGGATGTATAGTTTTTCTAGCCAATGTGATAGACACTCGAATATTGGAAGTTAGAATAGATGATATCCCCAACGTTAGGGAATTTTCGGATATTTTTCCTGAGAAATTACCAGGATTACCTCTAGATTGTCAGGATTGAGGTTTACTCGGGCACCGAACCTGTTTCCATGGCTCCATATCGGATGGTTCTGACTGAATTACGAGAATTGAAAGCCCAACTGCAAGAGTTGCTCGATAAGGGATTTGTAAGACCCAGTGTTTCTCCTTGGGGATAACTTGTGCTTTTTGTGAAGAAGAAGGACGGGTCATGCGATTATACATCGACTACATCCAGTTAAAAAAGTAATGATCAAGAACAAGTATCCTCTTCCGATGATTAATGATCTGTTTGATCAACTGAAAGGAGCAGCGATATTTTCTAAGATAGATCTAAGGTTAGGGTACCATCAATTAAAGATCAAGGAGGATGATATTTCAAAGACAGTTTTTCAGACCCGGTATGGGCACTATGAATTTGTAGTGATGCCATTTGGATTGACTAATTCTCCTACAACATATATGGACTTGATGAATCTAGTATTCTAGCCTTACTTGGATAAATTCTTGGTGCTATTTATAGATGATATTTTGGTGTATTCCAAGTCAAGAGAAGAATGTAACGATCATTTTCCAGTGGTTCATCATATACTTCACGAGAAAAAGTTGTATGCCAAATTGTCCAAGTGCGAATTTTGGTCAGTCGAGATTTTTTTCCATGGTTATATAGTCTCCACATAAGGCATAAGAGTAGATCCTAAAAAGATCCAAGCTATAATGAATTGGCAACCCCGAAAGAATGTTCATGAGGTTAAAAGTATCTTGGGCTTGTTGGTTATTATAAAAGGGTTATGAAGAACTTCTAGCTTTTCCACTAACTAAGTTGTTGCAGAAAGATGAGCCTTTTGTCTTGACGGAGAAATGCCAAGAAATTTTTGACATGCTAAAGAAAATAGTAATAGAGGCCCCAATGTTTATGCAACCTGAGTCAGGTAAAGATTATGTTGTTTTCAGTGATGCATCCCATAATGGACTGGATGTATGCTGATGCAAGAAGGGAAAGTTGTGGCTTATGCCTCAAGACAGTTGAAGAATCATGAGAGAAATTACCCGACACATGACTTGGAATTGGCAGCGGTAGTGTTTGCTTTGAAAATTTGGCGCCATTATCTGTACGGTGAGCGTTGCCATGTTTACACGGATCACAAGAGTATAAAGTACTTGCTCACTCAGAAAGATCTAAATTTGAGACATAGAAGATGGATTGAACTTTTAAAAGATTATGATTTGATCATTGGTTACCATCCAAGAAAAGCTAATGTGGTAGCTGATGACTCAGTCGAAAGACTTTTGCAGCTTTATGGGCTTTAGATGTGTATATGTCTTTAAAGGAAGATGTTGCCTTGATTACTGAACTTAAATTAAAGCCGATGCTATTGGATCGTGTAAAAGAGCTAGAAGGTTAAGATAAGAATTGTTTGGCGAGCAAGGCACAAGTAGAAAAAGAAGAAACCAAAGACTTCGAAATAAGGGCAGATAAATGTTTATATTATCGTGGAAGACTTTGTATTCCCGATAATGAGGAATTGAAGAAAGATATTCTTTACGAAGCACACTATAGCTCTTTGACGATGCATCCAGGAGGGAATAAGATGTATCACGATGTAAAGAGTCATTATTTGTGGCCTGGTAAGAAAAGAGTTGTATTGGAGTTAGTTGTAAAATGTTTGACATGTCAGCAAGTGAAAGCAGAACATAGGTGCCTTCCTGATTGATACAATTGATATCCATTACTGAGTGGAAGTGAGAATGTGTTACAATGGATTTTGTTTCGAGATTACCCTTATCACCAGGTAAACAAAACTCAATATGAGTAATTGTGGACATGTTGACTAAAACGGCTCATTTTATTCTAGTTCGAGTAGATTACTCGATGGATAACTATTCAGACTTGTATATAAAAGAGATAGTATGGCTTCATGAAGTGCATATATCAATAGTGTCCGATCGAGACCCAAGGTTTACTTCAATATTTTGGAAGTCCTTACAGTAGGCATTGGGTACTCGCTTGAATTTTAGCACAAATTTTCATCCTCAAACAGATGTTCAATTAGAGAGAACGATTCAGATGTTAGAGGATATGCTGAGAGCATGTGTAATTGAGTTTAAAGGATCATGGGAAAGGTATTTTCCTTTAGCAGAATTTGATTATAATAACAGTTATCAATCAAGCATTAAAATGGCCCAATCTGAAGCTTTGTATGGGAGAAAGTACAGAACACCATTAAACTGGTTTGAACTAAAACATTGAGTCCTAGTTGGCCCTGATTTGATGAAATAAATGGAAGAAAAAGTAAGGATTATTCAGGATAATTTGAATATAGCCTCCGATAAACAGAAATCTTATGCTGATTTGAAAAGAAAAGAAATTGAATTTCAAGTGGGAGAAAAAGTATTTATAAAGGTATCACCTTGGAAGAAGGTATTAAGATTTGGGCGAAAAAGAAAGCTGAGTCCGATATTCATTGGACCTTATAAGATCTTGAAAAGGGTCAGACCCGTAGCTTATCAGTTGTTGCCTCTGTATAGGTTTTTTGAATGATGTTGATATATTAGTTTTATTGAGGTTTATTAGTATATAAACTTGTCAAAGAAGTGAATAAGAGATTATAAGCATTGGATATGATTAAAACACATTAGAAAAAGTGGTACGATTCTTGAGTTGACATGTTCTTTGGAGATTTTAGAAGTTATAAGAGAGAAATGAAGGAAAGTTAGATAGGTTAAGTAAATAGAGTTTAATAGTATTGTTGGAGGTAAAAGTAAGAGATTTAAGGGAAACTTAGTAAAATCGGGCTGAAAAATGGAAAATATGGGTAGGGGTATCAGTACTGGAAGAACAACACTGATACAATAGTTTAAAATTTGAAGAATTTCTATGAACAGTATCATTACTGAGGCAATTAGTATCGATACTTCTGTGGGTATCGATACCAAGAGAAAGGTATTGATATTAGGGATTTCAGAATGTTGAAACAGTATCGATACTGAAGGGGGTATCGGTATAGTATAGAAGTATCGATTCTAAGAGAAAGGTATCGATACCATGAATTACAAATGTAGAATGGTATCGATATGAAAGGGGTATCAATACCATAGTATCGAATTATCGATACCATGGTAGGGGTACCGATACTATGATAAAATTGTTGAATAGAAGACATCACTACATCTTATTAGCGAGGATTACCAGGTGAGAACATTTATTGTATTTGTTCGAGATGAAGAAGTTTCACAATGATTCAAATTAGAACATTTTAATTTAATGTATGTTTTATAGTATTTAATATGTTTTAATTACATGTATAGAAAGGATATTATGAATGAGTTTTAGAGTACGTAATGCTCTAAAACGAATACATAAATGAAATTAATAACAGTGCATTATTGACTTGAAAATATGCCATAAATGAAATGCATAATGGTGCATTATCGACATGAAAGGATGCCATAAATGAAATGCATAACAGTGCATTATCGACATGAATAGATGCCATAAATGAAATATATAATGTTGCATTATCGACATGAAAGGATGCCATAAATGAAATACATAACTGTGCATTATCAACATGAAAGGATGCCATAAATGAAATGCATAACGGTGCATTATCGGCATGAAAGGATGTCATAAATGAAAATTCATAATGGTGCATTATAAGCATGAATGGATTCCATAAATGAAAATAAAGAATAATTACTAAAAAGAAAAATGGAAAAAGAAAAATATAAAGGAAGATAGGTATGCTAGGGATACTAAGAATAATTACGATAATTGTGTGAATAAGAATCTGGTGAATTAAGGAGGAATTATATGATCCTTTAGGAGTATACGATTTAGTTTGAAACCAAATAACTATGATATACTTATGTATAAATTAAAGTTTCTTTTCAATTTTATTATCACTAAGGAAATACTTAACATGTGTTGCTTCCACACGTAGGTAAAAGTGGAGACTAGTCAAGTAAGGAGTGTAGCAGTAGCAACAGCTATCATCAATTAAGGTTGACTCTTCAGTAATAATAGGACAATCATTCTCATTTTGAAACTTAGCTGGCATGTAATTGAACTTAAGAAAATATTTTGTAATGTATTTAAAGTAATATGTTTCAATGAATATTTAATCATGGTGTTAAATGTGTGGTTTTAAAATTTGAACAAAAATTTACGGGTTTTCGAATGAGTAAATGTTTCATTAAGAGATGTAACATATGTATCTCGTGTACGGAAAGGTATACGAGAGATGGGTGTTACAGTTCGGCTCTAAAGTAAAATGCTCTTGAATTTTCATTGTTGGCACTCCCTTGCACTACCAAACACTCAATGTTGGCCCATCACAAGCGTTCAGATCAAGTTCAATTCGAGGGTACACAATTCTTTATATCCATATAGAGGTGAAAACCATCACGAGGTCCATACGGCATAAGCCCCAGAAGCAATCCACTATCACATAGGGAGGTGAAAACCACACGAGGGAGTAATTTCTCACTCCTACTTAAATTGGACAGAGCGGGGTTTTAGCTCATGTTATGCAAATGTAGTTGTGCAGTGTGCGAGAAAAAACGAAAGCAATACAAGAAACACAAAATAGAGTTCTCAAATTCTTGACCATTTATTTAATCTGAAAACATCAACAAACAAATCAATACAACTATTTAGTGGTAGTCAAATTAAAAACATAAATTTATTTATACCAAACAGGGTCAAAACTAATTAGAATGATCTTGTAATTTTCATTACAAAGAGAATTAATAAATTGACTAACGGCTTGACTCTCTAAAAAAATTAATCTCCAGTGGAGTTGCCAAGATATCGAAACGAGTTTTCTTTAAAAAAATATGATTTTTAAAAGATCTCATTTCGAATAATTTAGTGACATGTTAATAATAAAATATGATTCATTAAGTCGCCACAACCTTTGATTATGGTGTGATTGGACACCCAAAAACGTATTTTTCATTTTAATAAAAATATGAATTTAAATTAAAACAACAAATTTTAAGATATGCATTACCAAAAATTCGAGTTCGAGAGTCGGTTACGCTTGGGAAGGATGAGCACCCCCACAGCGCCCTAAATCGATACCTAGTCAGTTAATTAATGTCTCTACAATAAAACTTATGAATTTGAGTTTAATTTAATTTAAGATCCCATACAAATAATATTCTTTGAATTTTATAACAAAACTAAATAATCTTTAATTATTTCCTATCGATAAGAATCGACCTCTCATGCCTTAAAGCAGTCGATTCTTACCCCAATCAAGATAAAGAAATATTAAAATTTCATTCTAAAATTCATTATTAATTCAATTGAAATGCATAAATAACAATAAACTAAAGTAAATTTAAGATTTTATTTTTAAAACATATTCTCTAACTTTTGAGAGGGTAAACAATAATATTTAATTATCTTCAATCAAGAAGAAATAACATCTCATGCCTTAAAGCAGTCATTTCTTCCTCCAATCAAAATAAAAAAATATTACTATTTCCATTCTTAAAATTAATTTGACTCCTATTTATTTTTGGAAATCCCATTAAAAAATACTTACAAAAAACATACAACAAACGAATATTACTATTTTACCAACCATTAATGAGAATAAGGATGTTCAATTATTTAAATGCATCGAGACGAGACCTTGGATTCGATCTAACAACTTTTCTCGATGAATTTACTTAAAAGAATATGATCTTTTCTCAGTCCTCAAATTTTAAGTATAATCAATTTTATTAGTTTCACTTGGTAGGACACCCTTTTGTTTCAAAAATATTTAAAGTGACCTTTTATTCTTTAAGACAATCACTTCGCTTAATCTCAATATAAACGGATAATCCTTTAGTTAAATTATTTGAATCAAGTCAAGTAATGCTTATGAGGTTTCATACAATTTTCATGCAATTTAATTTAACTTAAATCCTAAACTTATATGCAACAAATTACACAAATATTTATTTCATGATATCAATATATATTTTATATACATATAACATTAAAAACACAAATTAAAAATATAGGACTAAATAATAAAATTGGGGATTTTAGTGTCACAACTTAAATATACAACATAACATATAATACAAAAATCATACATTACAAGTACTAACAATATAATAAATTCATATATTTAGGAAAAAAATAAGCATATTTAACAATACATGCTAAGATCATAAAGAATAAAAATAAATAAGATATGGATACCAAATTAAAATAAAATAAAATTAAATGATTAAACTAAATTAAATCAAAAAACATATCAGTAACCAAAATATAAAAACATGTTGAAACTACATGGAATAGTTAATAATTATTCCTTTTTTACAAGCCTAAAACATACTTTTAAATAAAAATTTGTAAATTACTAAATCAATCCATAAAAATTAAAATAAAATTAAATAATTAGTACATATGACCAAAATGCAAAATCACTCTTAAATATGGGGAACTAAACAGAAAATGTTCCAAAAATATATAAAATATAGGAAAACATGGTAAATAATAGATTTGATCCTTGCAGGTGACCAAAATGCAAAAAACACGCTAAACTACGGGGGACTAAATAGAAAATATCCCAAACAATATATAACATGCATGAAAAAGAGTAAATAATAATTTTGGTCCTCACAGGTGACCAACATGCAAAAATACGTTAAACTACGGGGGAGCTATGCGTGATTTTACCCTAAATTTCCCCTATAAAACCCACTTTTCTCTTTTTTTTTATTATTTGCAACCGATGCTTAAAAAATTTAAAACTATCTCAAGTCTCCCTTTCTCCCTTGACTGATTCCCTTCTAACCACCCTATGCTACTAATCCGGTCGCCATTTGGGCCACACACATGGTGGCCGAGATCCTAAACCTAGCCCAAAATAACCTAAACATTCAGAATACTATCCTAGACCCCTATTAGGGGCTAAAACTCCCCGAAAACCACCCTAAACACGAAACAAACCACTTGACGTTCGACCTTCCTCGCTCCGACCACCATGAAGATAACCACCCCTTTTGTTTGACTCCCCTCAGGTAACTCTTCCTCTTCCCTCTATTTTTGTGAATAAAAATTCATTTATTTATTTGTTCAAAACTAAGAAAAAAAGAAAAGGTTTACCTTTAAATATTTTATATTGCTTTATAAAAAAACAAATGGGGAATCCCCTTTTATAACTGTAGTTTGAGTTTTTATTCCAATCTTTTACAGAAAAGGGAAAAATAAGAAAATCCATATCTCTAATGTCTTCTGACATGGTTGTTGATGATGGCTATGGCAGGTAATGACCTCCCAATCGGGTATGTAAGGCCATTTAATGCCTTAACTTTCCCTTTATTTTTTTGGTTGGATTTGCCACTGTTGAATCAGGTTTTTGGCGAGAAACGATGACTTGATTGTTAGTTTCTTGGCATTAGCTGCCACGGTGGCCGAAGCAGATTTGGGTGGCGGTAATGGAGATCTTGGTTGGCAGCGACGACAGCTAACCCAAGGAGATAATACATTAGGGTTTGAAAAATCCCTAATAAGCTATGATCTAGACAACTAGATGAACTTCGATCTAACAGTTGTGGTTCTTGGTGGCTAAGGATAAAACACAAAACCCTAGTCTCAGTGGGCCTCCTTTTGTGAGCTTTAGATGCTTCTTTAATTTGGGCCCAAGTTTAGTTTGGGTTTGTAAATGGGTTTGGGTTGTAATAAATAAATAAATAAATAATAATTTATAATAATAATAATAATTTAGGTCGGATTAAAAATGGTGATTACATATATAATAATAAAAAAAAATGTGAATATCATGTATATAAGAATATCGATTATATCACATATATTTCAAGTAATACATAGTTATATACGCAATAGTAAAGTTTCATGTCACCAAAAAAACTAAGAGACATATAAAAGAATTGTAATACACATATTAAAATATCAGTAATTTTTTAAAAAAATGTTTTGAAAATCACTACCCTCATCCGATCACTAGAAATATATAGGTTTCCCTGAAATGTATACCCACTTGAATGCCCGGTAAGAACCTTCTAAATATAATATAAAGACTTATGGTAAGTACTTACCTTGTGCACAAAGTAAAAGAGCATGCAATAAAGTGTTCTAAGTCATAGATTAAGCCTAAAATACTTACTTTAGGAATAAACCTCCGCATGAAAGTAATAAGTATGCATGTATTTTAGGAAAAATAATAGTCTAATTTATTAAAATTAGAAAAAGTTTCGATAAATTTTAAACGTGTATACAATCCTAGAAATAATTGTAATAAAAATCATACTTTTAAAACATATGATAAAATCATGCATTTAAAGTAATTCAAATAAATAAAAAAGAACGATAATATAACACTATTAGGAACACACTTTTTCTGATATGAAAAGTCTAAAAGGAAAGTCTACTCAATGATATGATTAACATGGTCAACTACAATGTCAAAACTTAAGTACCAAGGAAACATATTACTATCTTGATAAAAAAAATTGAATTATACTCTAGAAATTTTACACGAACATATGAGTGTTTTTCTGAATTCGAGAATCATACGAATCTACTAAATGAGAAGTCGGATCTGGTTGATACCCTCTCAGATAAAACATGAATACCTTCGTAAAATATATTCTAATTCAGTTTAATATCAGAAGTCTATTAAACAAATTAAAATATTGAAGTTATAGATGAAATCTCATGTTAAATAGCTTATTTCAAGGCTTTAGGGATAGAATATGGTAAAACAAGCTACAAAATCGAACTCAAAACGTCGAAAAATATTTTGGTATAGGTCAATGAAAAAGGTCAACGTTGATCAATGGTCAAATTCATCGTTAGTCAACGATCAATGGTTAGAGACAATAAAGGGTCAATGATCAATGGTCAACAGTTAACAGCTCATCCCTACTGAACTAGGATCAGACATTCAATTTGGACTAGACCGATTTGATTTGGTCTAATTTGGTTCAGTTTAGACCAAATTAATTTGAGGCAGAATAAATGGTCGAAGTGCGTAGGTTGCCATTGTATTGTTCAACGAATATACTTGCCCATATTGCCATTGTATTATTTTTCACGCAACACGTACACCTTTGCTCATGCTACTTCAGTGTCGCTTGGCAAGCTTCCTTGTGGTTTGGAGCTTAAAGCTTGAGCGAACGGTCCCATTTTTTCTCCAAAACCTTCAATGATACACCTTGGATTTGTATTGTCATTTTCTACCCTGTTCATAAACGTGTTAGTCTTGTTGATGAAAGCATTAGTTTCACTCATATAAGCATCAGTTTTATTTATGAAAACATGAAGGATAGCCTCTAATCAAGGTAGAATGTGATGATGATGATGATGCTTGTCCTTGTTGAGGATTCTACCATGGCATATTTTGTTGGAAATCAGAAGGTTTTGACACAACATTCTGGCTAGCCTGATTAATGTGAAGAAAGACCTCAAGATTAATACGAAGGTATGATTCCATTTAGTCTGTACTTGCATATTACCTATTATGCACAATAAAAATCACAGTCGTGACAGGTTGTTACTTTTTGGTTCAATTCTTTTTGAGAGAAAGATAAATACAGGGATTATTATTTTTTATGTTATTTTCACTACCGCTGAGAATAGTTCTAAGACTCTGTCATTCCCTTCTTTAATCACACTGCTTTGTGATAATTCCAATGTTCCTGTGTTAAAGGGATTAAGTATAGGGGCCTCATCACTGCTTCATCTATTTTGAGGCTGCAATCATCCACAAAGACAACTCATGTATTGACAACGAGAGCTAAACCAATTCTTACTAACCATATCGATACTTCTAAATCTGCACCACCAGGTGTGGGCATGTAGATGTTTGATGAACCACTTTCTACCCTTCGAGAGATTAAAGAAGAATTGTCTGATTTTAAATTCACTCAGACTCAGTGCCTGAGCAAAATCTTCTCTATGGATGAAGAGATAACCAAAATAAGTTGTGCCCACTAGACTTTATGGGATTACGTGGAGCACTGAGACAAGGTTATTTAAACATCTATTGAAGCATGTTTTACTCGAACTGAATTTTCCTAAATTCCCCATCCAAAATCATATGGACTAACATTTGTCGATTTCGCAGAGGCTAATTCTGTTAGTTGTTATAGAGTGAACATGAATTTCCTGAAACTTATCCCCCAAAAAAAAGCATAATCTTTCTGCTAATAAAAGATGACGATGAAGATTTGAATTGTAACCCCTAGATCCATCGTAGACGTTACAACCAAATCTAGAAGGTTACGTTGCTCATCAAAGTCATCTAAAAATTAATTCAAAAATTTTAATAGATATAAAATCAGATTTTCAAATAATTTATATAGTTATTATAACTTTATCATAAATTAATTGAAAAAAATGTAATTTAAATATGAGACTCTAATTCTCGAGATGCCAATCCGATCTTAACATCCTGAAATATCTAAAAGGGAGAAATAAAGGTGGTGAGCTATAGGGCTCAGTGCAGTTAAAATGTGCAAATGAACAAAGTATTCAGAAAAAATATCAACAAGCATAATCACAGTCCGAGTCATAATATTCATGACATGATTAAATATGCAAATGTAATGCACCCATACACCGTACATCATCCAAAAGTAGGTTCCCCAGAACCACTCTCTACTACACACAATTTGAAGTGGGATTCGCCACAAAGGAAGCGGTCATTGAATCCGAAGTGACATTTAGCCCATTAAGCGAACGCACTAAACTTCCCTTATCAATCCCAACTCAGAATGGCATGGCATGCTTCAACTAATAAATAACATGTGTCACATAACATACTTATTCAAATTATAATTAATACAACAATAACATATAACAGACATGCTTCAACTCAATATTCAACCAATCAAACAACTAACACGGAACAAATATAGCACCAGAAAAAGACACACAAAGATTCATATACATCACCTCGACATCCATCAGAATTTATTATTCCATAAAAATATTAAAACAGTTGTAATATTGTAAGACACACGCCTTAAATTGTAAAGAAATAAATATACTAACGAACAAAGATTTTTTTGATCGAAATCTTGAGTCGAGGGTTTAGTGAAGAGGGGCCACACAATTTTTTAAAAAAAACTAAATAAATTAATAGTCAAGGAATTTGAAACGAAACAACAAGGAGGAAGATGAATTTGTTCTCTCTTTATCTTGTGGCAATATATAGGGTTTAAGAAAAATAAAACACTTTATATATTGATAATATCAAATTCAATTAAAATAGAGATAAAGATAGAAGTTCTATTTCAAGATCAAATCTAAAATAAATAATTTACTAAATATATTTTAGAATTAAATAAATGAATAATATAATAGAAAATATAAAATAAACATTGAAAAATTATCAAAACTTGAATTCTTAGGCTGACAAAAAATAGATTTAAAAGGATTGCTTTGGTAAAATGACGAGACAATATCTCAAACTTTATGAGGTTTTTAGAAAAATATCTTTAAAATTGACATTTATTCAATTTAGTCACAAATCCAAAACTAAAATGATTAAAAAAATCGAATTATCAAGACTAAAATATTAACCCGATTTTGGGTATGACAATTCTCCCATCCATAAGGAAATTTCATCCTCAAAATTTTTACCGACTTATCCACAGATTCATATCACACAGTTAAGAAAAAAACATTTGCCTAAACATAGAAAAAGACAAAATAACTATAGTTAGGATCGACATCAGAATATCCAAACATGTCAAAAAATAATTTCAAAATATTTGTGGCATAAAACTAATTAAAAATCCCCTTTTCTTCATTTTCAAATCAGGCTTACAAATTATTTTTATTTATCAATTTAAAATTATATGATTCTAGTGGACTTCATAGTATGTGATTGGTGAACATGCAGCTATAATACCACATAAATGTAACCCCCTAGATCCGACCTAGACGTTACCGCCAAATCTAGAAGGTTACGTTGATCACCAAAGTGATCTAAAAATTAATTCAAATTTTAACAAATATAAAATCAAAATTTCCAATAATTTATATATACTATTATCACTTTATCATAAAATAATTGAAAAAAAATGTAATGTAAATCCAAGACTCTGATCCTCGAGATGCCAATCTGATCCTAACATCCTAAAATATCTGGAATGGGGAAATAAAGGGGGAGAGCTATAGAGCAAAGTGCATTCAAAATGTTCGAATAAGCAAATTATTCAGAAAAGATAAACTAGCAGAACCAAGTCATAATATTCACCGTACGAATAAATATGAAAATATATATTAGAATTAAAATAAATAAATAATATAATAGATATTATCGACAATTGTTTTTGCCTAGAGACCATTATTAATATTATTATTATTATTATTATTATTATTATTATTATTATTATTATTATTATTTTATTTTTGTTGTAGGCCCAAAATTACAACAAGGACAATCAGGTCTAATTACAAGTGACCCAATGGGCCCAAATCAAGCCTAACAAAAAAAACCCAATTGGGACCTAACTAAATCATCACAACTGGGACCCAAACCCAAGCTCACTGAGATTAGGGCTTGGTGAAAACCTATTTTTCCATTCTTGATATGATCCCGGTTATGTGTTTCGATTCATATATGAGAATGCCCGGTCGTGATTCTAGTAAGAACTTCGCATTGCTTTGATTGAAAACTGAAAATGTACAAACAACGTTATAAGAAGGGAAATATGTATATATAAATATGTGTATGAAAGTAATGGAAATAATAGAGTAAAGTTGAAGAGGATTGTAAATGAAAGAAGTGTGGTGGTGATAATGGTTGAATGGATGTAAAGAAAATGGTCACGGATGTTTATGATTGGCGTGGAGAATGATAGCAATTCAAAAGATGGATTGTGACCCTCAAACTATATATGAGTTAGGAACCAACAATATAATAAAGATGGAATCGAAGTGATAGAGGGTGGAACGTGACCCACTAGTTATAGTAGAGCTAGGAACCAACGCGATAACAAGATGAAATGGATGAAGGTTTCAAGACTGACAAGAAACCGAGAGAGTTCTAATCCAAGAACTAAAATGAAAGCAACCTTTCAAAGAGTTTATTATGCAAAAAGTTCTATGCACAAATGCAATGGAGGTGCATATTTATAGTGTTGATAGGCACCATATGAAGAGCTTTTACAATTAAAAGAAAACATTCACCTAAATGCAATTGAATTCAATTAAATGACTTGTCATTCTTCTTATCCTTTGATGGCTGGCCATGTAGATTGAAAATGGATAAATTAAGCTTTAATTTGAGATAATTTCAGCCTTAAATTCGTCCAAAAAGGAGGGTGACTCTTGGGTTGCCTTGCTTTGCTTGCAAATTGAAGAAAAAAGGATAAATGAAGTCATAGGATGAATGTGGACATCCGTAAGAACTTCGCAGTGCTTTGATTGAAGTCTGAAAATGTACAAACAACGTTATAAGAAGGGAAATATGTATATATAAATATGTGTATGAAAGTAATGGAAATAATAGAGTAAAGTTGAAGTGGATTGTAAATGAAAGAAGTGTGGTGGTGATAATGGTTGAATGGATGTAACAAAAATGGTGAAGGATGTTTGTGGTTGGCGTGGAGAATGATAGTAATTCAAAGGATGGATTGTGACCCTCAAACTATATATGAGTTAGAAACCAACAATATAATAAAGATGGAATCGAAGTGATAGAGGGTGGAACGTGACCCACTAGCTATACTAGAGCTAGGAACTAACGCTATAACAAGATGAAATGGATGAAGGCTTCAAGACTGACAAGAAACTGGTAGAGTTCTAATCCAAGAACTAAAATGAAAGCAACCTTTCAAAGAGTTTATTATGCAAAAATTTCTATGTACAAATGCAATTGAGGTGCCTATTTATAGTGTTGATAGGCACCATATGAAGAGTTTTTACAATTAAAAGAAAACAATCACCTAAATGCAATTGAATTCAATTAAATGACTTGTCATTCTTCTTATCCTTTGATGGCTGGCCATGTAGATTGAAAATGGATGAATTAAGATTTAATTGAGAAATCACCATATGAAGAGTTTTTACAATTAAAAGAAAACAATCACCTAAATGCAATTGAATTCAATTAAATGACTTGTCATTCTTCTTATCCTTTGATGGCTGGCCATGTAGATTGAAAATGGATGAATTAAGATTTAATTTGAGAAAATTTCAGCCTTAAATTCGTCCAAAAAGGAGGGTGACTCTTGGGCTGCCTTGCTTTGCTTGCAAATGGAAGAAAAGAGGATAAATGAAGTCATAGGATGAATGAGGACATCCTACATGTCCAAATCACCTTGTCTCTTCAAATTCCTTGATGATTTTATCACTTAATTTGATGATTAAATGAAATAAAATTAGCCTTCATTGCTTGTTCCTTGGTAGCATGTGAATAGCCTTTAAACAATGATAAGTAAGACTTGAATAGGTGAATTATGAAGGATTGAATGCATTGTCTCTCCATGAATATGAACAGCCTTGAAAAGATGAAAAGAATTCATCCTTGAATTGCTTTGAATAGAAGCATTAAGATAGTATTCAATTGCTTGTCTCTTGGTAGAAGATGAAAGGACTCTTCCTTGGCACAAACTCATCCAAATAACCCATGCATGAAATTCCCCTAATGAAAATTCTAGCCTGCACTATCTTCAGTAAATCGATCATATCTCAAACTCCCGTTATTGGATTGAGGTGATTCAAAAGGCATTGGAAAGCTAAGAGATAGAGGAATAATGTCCAATTGATTGTTGGACCCAAACACGACTGTATCGAATCCAAAATTGGAAGACATACTGACTGATAATCTTGCATCTGTTGAGACTGTTCAGCTTTCATATTGCACCTAAACATAAAGATAAACTTTATTTAATCATAACATGTAAATATGCATGGGATAGTTAAGAGTTAGTTTGATTAATGAAATAACATTATTCAATGAAGTAACTTTATTCAATGAACTAAATGCATGAATGAATTAGTTTATTAAATAACTAGATGCATAAATGAACTACTTCCCTAAATGAAATACATGCTTAAATGCAATGCATGCTTTAATGAAAAACATACTTATTAAATGCAATGAATGTCATGAAACTAATAAAACTCATGCAATGAATGATATCATATGATAAGCATATCCTAAGAAGTAAATACAAACATATTATAAAATATAGTGCATAAATGATCAGGTATAGGATGAAGTAAGGTAGAACTCCCTTTGAATCATCCTTGGTGAACTTCAATTGTTTAATCAGATCAAGACAAAAGTTAGGGTTGATTGGGATCACATCAATTCTAGTCTCCATCGCTACTATTCTAGCCGCTTGTTCCCGATGATCCAGCCTCTGTTTCAACTACCCATTGTCATCTACATCAAAACCAAATTAGAAAATTAGTCTACCAAGCCAAACCCACTAAAAATTTAATTAAAAACCTAGAAAATTAGGATGAATTAATGGGAGTTTAGGGGAAATCATTCCTCGGTTCTAGCCTCACCAAACACGCAAGGAATTTAAATAAAAACATAGAGAAAAATGAGAGGGAGAATTTGAGTTTTCGAAGAAAAATTGAAAAAACAAAAAAACGAAAAAAGAACACGTTATCTCCGAGTTCGAACAATTCCAGCTCGCCATAGATAGGAAGGTCATTCGGACACCAAAGGTAACCTTTTTGTTCTTTCGGGTTTTGTGTTTGGGGAGTGAGAGGGTCAAAAATGAGTTTCTAAATGGCTATTTTGTTTAGGGGTTTGATTATTGGTGATTGAGGGAGTTATCAACCCCTTGTCGGGGCCACAAGAGGATGTAGCTGATGGCGAAAAGCTTTTCTTCTCTCTCGGTTAAGAGAAAATGAGATAGGGGAGTTTGAGCGGGCGAAGGAAAGGAAAATGGGTTTATGTTATCCCTAAAACCTATAATGGGATATATGAGGGGAACCTAAAACGACGTAGTTTTCGCTCTATGGCAACTATTATTTTTGCGCATGGGTAAATTACTCGAGGAAGGTCTCTAGATTTGTGAGGTTTCGTTTTGCTCCCAGTTTGAAGGTTTTTAGAGATTATGATTTTGGCCTCTCATTTTACGCATTTTACAATTAGGTCACTCTTAGTTATATACTTTTATTTATTTTAATTTCGAGCTTGTAATTATGAAAACTCTCATTTTGGTATTTATTTGAATTTTGTTCTTATTAATTTGTGCTATGAACGTCGTAATTATTTAATTTTTGTCCTTAGATAAGTTTTATCATTTATGATTTGACTTTGTAATTTTAAAATTGTTGTATTTTAACTTCATTATTTATTTCTTGTGTTATTTATCATTTGGTAATTGGTATGTAAATACTTTATTTAATTATTGTATATAATTTATGCTTTTTATTTGCCTTAGATGTTAATACTAAACTTGGTGTATTAAGCCTTTAGGTATTCTGCTTTTATTTGGTTAATATTTGCAATTAGATATATATATATGCACGTTTTTAGTTCATGTCAAAGCGTGAGTGTTTGTAATAAATATATTTTGTATGTTGTTTTGTAGAAATAATTATACACATGTGTTATATTATTAACCTTTGCATACTAAATATAATATAGTATAATAATGAATATTTATATATAAATATGTTAATTGTATTAATTTTTATGCATGTTATGTATGTATATGTGTAACTCAATGCATATAGGTCTAGGTTTTATTTTAATGTAATCCTCAAAAGCATTTCCCGATGCGAATCAAAATAATTTGACTAAGGGAATATCCGTTTATTTTGAGATTAGGAGAAGTGGTTGTCTTAAAGAATAAGAGGTTGCTTTCAATAGACTTAAAATAAAAGGGTATTCCATTAGTGAAACTAATAAAATTGATTACATTAAAATTTGGGGACTGAGAA
Source organism: Hibiscus syriacus (assembly GCF_006381635.1). NCBI lineage: Eukaryota > Viridiplantae > Streptophyta > Magnoliopsida > Malvales > Malvaceae > Hibiscus > Hibiscus syriacus. The sequence continues at coordinate 739,641 of NW_024063418.1, forward strand.
AATGATCATGTTCTTTTGATTAAATTCACCGAGAAAAGACTGTTAGATCGAATCTAAGGTCCCATCTCGATGTATTTAAATAATTGAACATCCTTATTCTCATTAAAGGTTGGTAAAATAATTAATTAATTGTATTTGTTTGATATATGTTTGTACTTTTTGTTTTAATTTTTGTATGTATTTTTAATGAGATCTCCAAATAAATAGCATTAGAATTAATATTGAATTTTAGGACGAATTAGTAATATTTTTGGTAACACATATCATAAAATTTTTGTTTTAATTAAAAATTAATATTTTTATTAAAATGACAAATATGTTTTTGAGTGCCCAATCACACTCTAATCAAAGATTGGTGGAGACTCCTTGAAACATGTTTCTTAAATGGAGAACCCAAATTAATCAAAACGAGATTTTTAAATCACTTCAAAATTAAATTTATTTGTTTTGAGAAAAATCATTTTGATAGCTTTGCGACTCTGTTGGGGTTTGTTTTTAGAGAGTCAGGCCGATTCATCAATTAATTAATTATCTTTGAAATAAAAATTAAAAGTTCATTCTACTTTAGTTTTTGATCCCATGTTTGGTTTAAATAATTTTTATGTTTATAATTTGATTAACCATTAAATAGTTGCATTGATTTGTTTGCTGATGTTTTCAGATTAAATAAATGTTCAAGAGTTTGACAATTTCGTTTTATGTTGGTTGTGTGTTTTTTCGCATTTCCTAACACACTAAACAATTTCATTTGCATAACATTAGCTAAAACCCTACTTCATCCTATTTAAGTAGGAGTGAGAAACTACTCCCTCGTGTGGTTTTCACCTCCATATAGGATAGTGGATCGCTCTTGGGGATCACGTCTTATGGTTCTCGTGATGGTTTTTACATCTGTATGAACATAAGGAGGCGTGTCCTCTAGAATTGAACTCAATCTAAAAGCCTATAATGGGCCAGGATTGAGGGTCTGGTAGCCCAAGGGGGCACCAAAAAGGATAATTCGAGAACCTTTTTCTTTAGAACCAAACCCAGCATATAGTGAACCTAGAACCCAAACCTAGGTAGAACCTAACCTAAACCTTAAGAATCCCATGAGGAGAGTAAACAAGGAAAAGCCTTTTTAGTCTTTTAATATTTGTAGTGTATTTTTACTTTCCGAATAAATGTATGTGAACTAGAGATCATGCAATTAGGTTTATTTTTTCTTTTGAATAAGCATGCGAACTAGATGGCATGAGGCTAGGATTTTCTATAAGCAAAGCACGTGAGTAGAAATCATGTTTAGGTAGGATATGTTAAAGCATGATTGGGTAGCCAGCATGTGGGGTAGGTTTCATTAACAAATTATATTATGCACGGTTAATTTCTTTATGATTAATGACTAATTTTATTTTGTCGTTTTGTTTTATTTTTCTTTTATTTTTGCATTGCACTAACCATTCCATGGTCTTGATCTGTGATCGATATCCATATAGAAGTGAGTAATATGGAACGAATGATCGAAAAAGAGGTAGAAGACAATGCAGATGTTCTAAGATGATTTGAGCAGTCCCAACTTACAAATTGAGATAGCTTACAACTTGGATACGTGACAGATCTGATTGGGTAAACACACATCAATATCTATCAAAATGACGTGAGCTAGCTGAAAGAAATCTGGGGAAAATGGGAAGTAACCGATAAGTAGTTGTTTTATCAGCTATATGGTAACATCTCTTATCTCCTGGATATTTTGATTGACCAAAATTCGTTTAGGGCTCTTTTGTAGTTCTGGAATCTCGCCTACAGTTTCTTTACTTTTGGTTGAGTGGATATGACACCTACGATAGAGGAGTACATTGCCTTGATTCATTGTCCGAGATTCTAAGTAGACAAGGTGTACACTAAGCCGCCAAGCACTCCTTTCAAGAAGAAACTTCTTTCGATGATAGGGATGAGTGAAGAATAATGAGTGCATTACCTGGACCACTCTGAGAGAAGTATTGACCATCATCCCAACAAGGGAAAGAAGATTAACCTGCTTGCTATTGGTATTTATAAGCTATTCGTATTCCCAAACGTCCTAGGGCACATTGATGTATCAGTGGTTGATTTGTTCGAGAGGTTGGACAGACATGTCGATCCCATTTCAGTTATTCTAGTAGAGACATTTTGTTCCTTAAATTCTTACAGTCGAGAATGAGAATGATACATCATAAGGTATGCACCACTATTACTAGTTTAGAATCTTAATCACTTCAAACACGTTGAGAGGGCACCTAGTCGAGTGTTTCTAGAAGGGTTTTCACCCTTGAAAGATTTCCTTTCTTGAGAATGGGCTGGGGGATACACTGAAGAGAAATGGATAGCCATCTTCAAGGATATCCGATATAGTGATATATTTTGGCGCGCTTTGTGGAACATCTCTTCAGACATACTTTACAGGTGTGAAGAATGAGATTGGTTCCATTTCTAGGAATATAGGGTTCTGTAGGGTACGCACCTTTACTTGGTTTTAGGCAATATGAGTCAAGACAGTTTATTCCTGCAGCATGGGATTTATCTGGATCAGAGTTCACGTTCAAAGGAGAACAATATAAGAGTAAAGTCAAAGGGGTTGTTGATGCGTGGAAGCAGACTCATAGAGTAAATCTCTTCACCTTCGACTTAAAGCTGTCACAAGAATGTGACGAATAAGAGAAGTAATCAAGTTAATGATAGTATCCTGATGGTCAATTGATATGATCCCGGTTATGTGTTTCGAGTCATATATGATGTTGCCCAATTGTGATTCTAATAATAACTTCACAGTGTTTTGATTGAATATTGAAAATGCACAAACAACGTTACAAGAAAGAAATTGATATAAGTAAATTGAAAATGAAAGGTTGTAGGTTATGATAAAGTGGTTTGAAGGTGATGGAAGGGTGATGGTTGTCGTGGTTTAATGAAAAGAAGGAAAGTGGGGAAAGTGTAGTGGTGATAATAATTTATAGTGTGGAAAGAATGGAAGTATAGTGAAGGTAAAAGATGTTATGGAGTGGGAAATGAATGATTAAATAAAAAGTATGGATTGTGACCCGCTAGCTATATAGAGCTAGGAACCAACAATATACAAAGATGGAATCGAAGTGATAGAGGGTGGAACGTGACCCACTAGCTATAGGTGAGCTAGGAACCAACGTTATAAAAAATGAAATGGATGAAGGCTTTAAGACTAACAAGAAACCGATAAAGTTCTAATCCAAAAACTAAAATGAAAGCAACCTTTCAAAGAGTATGTTATGCAAATAAAATTGCAATTGTGTTTCTTTAACAAAATTATCAAAAAACACTTGAAGACAAGCTAGACTTTCTGGATTGAAAGATGCAAAATTCCTTGGCTCACTTCACGTTGAACTTTTGACATTTCTTCTTGTTAGAAAATTGGGATCCTTCTTGTAAGATCTTCTACTGCAATTAGGTGTAGAACTAGAAAAGGATCGAGTGTCGTCTTTCCTTTTTAGTTGTGTTTTGATCTTGGACGCGTTTGTGAACAAGAAGGTCGTTCTATCATTCGCTCCAATTCTTGAGATTGGGTCGAGATGCTTTTGAAACAAACTCCTATCTCTCGTGTCATGGCTTGTATTGCAAGTTTGGTGCACCACCATCATTTTCAGCGTCACCACCTGAAATATGAAAATTGTCTCGATTGTTGAGACATAGTTAGTAAATAAAAAGATTTAAATCCTCATCAACAAAATCTTACCAATATACTCCAAGGAAAAGTCTCTCCTCTTGTGTTTTACTTGGGATGTCTTTTACCCTTAATGCACACTCTTGCCTTTTACCGCTCTTGTTTTCCTTTAAAGTTCTTGTGGAACTCCCTCGAGGTTTACAAGGTGTCTTGTAGACTTTGACTGAAACAGTTGTGCCTTGGTTGGAGAATAATGTTAGTAAAGAAAGAAATGGCTACAAGAAAGAACGAAGATGAGAATAGGTAATAAAATCGTAAAGATAATGAAAGAAAAGATGAAACTAATACGAAACCTTCTTAATTTTTTTCAAAGATGAAAAGAATTGCTTCGCCCTCTTTAATTTTTTTCTTTTTTGAATCTTTTTTCTTTTTTTCACTAACCCGAGAGATAGAAAATGATATGATACGCTTACTAAATCGGTTAGCTCTGATACCAAATGATATGATATCGTTTATGAGTTTCGAATAATATATGATTGTCCAATCATGATTATAGTAAGAAATTGAATTGCTTGCTTTGAACAGAAGATGATGGTAATTGTAGTTTGGATGTAATGAAAGTATGGCGAAGGTATGGGTTGGTAATGGCATGGAATATGAAATATGGATTGAAAAGAAAATGAATTGTGACCCTCTAACTATATAGAGTTAGGAACCAACGATGTAAATAGATGGAATCGAAGTGGAAGTAGATGGAACGTGACCCACTAGCCATAGATGAGCTAGGAACCAACACTATAACAAAAGGAATGGATGAAGACAACAAGACTATCTTGAAGTCGATAAAGTTCTACAAGTCTCAAAAGCTTTACATTATTATTATGTACAAAGGGCACGTGTTATTCGAGTGCTAGTTGGCAATGGCTCTACGCTGAATTAATGCCATTAAACCCTGAATAAGTTACCAGTAGATAGTACACATATGAGGAATTTCCAAAGAGTTGTTTGAGCATTTGACATAATGAAAAGAAAAGTGATGGGGAAGATTGATATTCATTTTACCATAGGTCCATATACTTACGAGGTAATGTTCCTTGTTATAGACACCATTCCTACATACAATTTCCTATTGGGAAGCCCTTTGATTCACCAGGAAAGGGCCGTTCCATCCACGTTTCATTATAAACTCAAATTTATGATTAAGGGTAAATGGTATGCATCAATCGAGAAAGATAATATTGCTTATGTGTCCACTACTATCCATATGTTGAAGTAGAGGAACAAGTTGTGAATGTTCCATCAGATCCCTAGAGTTTGTTAATGCCACATCGTGGCTGAAGGGAGAAGATATCAAAGCCTAGATAAAAGGGCTAGGGAGCCACTTAGGGTGCGTTTGGTTCATGGAATATAAGATTACCAGTGGGAATGTAAGATTACCAAGGAATGCACTGGGAATGTTGTATTTTGTGTTTGGTTGGTTTAGCAGGAATGTAAGATTACCGGTTTGGTTAAAGGAATAAAAGATTATTGGAATGTATATTTGACCAAATTGTCCAAATAATTTAAGGATAAATTTGTAATTTAACATTCGTAAAATTTATTCGATGACAGAATAAATATATTTTTGAAAAAAAATAAAAATTTAAGGGCATTTTAGTCTAAAACGCCGGTAATCCAACAATACCTAAGGAAAGGGAGGTAATGACATTCCCGGTAATATACCCCAAAAAATCCACTATTGGTAATCTTACATTACCGGGAATAGGATTCCCGGGCTAACCAAACGGGGGAATGTGGATTCCATTCCCATGGGAATCCCACATTCCCCAATCCAAACACCCCCTTACAGGGATTAGTTAATCCGATTTTTCCTACAACTAAAAGAGACCGTTTTTGTTTGGGATATCAGCCAACCATAGCAGAAAAATTGAAGGGAATCCAGAATAGCCAGAAAAAAAGAAGAGCAAGGTCAGCCGGGAATAATATTAAATGGGAGCCAATGATTTTCCCACCACTGCATGATACCTTTGTATCGAAAGGCCATATTTTCCAAGGAATACAATCAGTTAAGGAACCAATTTTTGAGGATGACTTGGGAGATTTGGGAATTAATGTAATGCTGGATGATAAGGATAAAGAAGGAAGAGATGTAGGCATATATCTCACACCGCCAGGCTTTGTGTTGAACAATTAGACTGTATAGGAGTTACATATAGTTTATAAAACTTTTTCAGAGTAATACACGAAAAATTTAAATGTTATCTAAACCCAGGGCAATAGGTGATCTTTTGTAAAGGGTTAATTTACTTGTTTTTAAATCTTCAATTAAAAATACATTCATATTAATTCACAAATTGACAAACATTCTCCTGTGCATTTTTTAATTATTTAATTAATTATGTGTGTATATATATATATATATATATATATTATTTCATTCTATTTATTTTGATATGGGGTAGAATCTCATGTATGTGTATATGTATATATATCCTTGTGTTTGTTATTCTTTTAAGGTCTCAGATATCAATAGTATGAATGTTGATGACACTGAGCCAGATATTAATTTTTGGCTACCCATATGTCAAGGTGAAATCGAGGGTTATGATAATGATGAGGAATGTGACTTATCTTCTTAACTACTAAAAATAGTGAAAAGGGAAGACAAACATATTCTACCTCATGAAGAGTCCACTGAAACTTTGAATCTCGGATTATTTGATTTTTTTTAGAGTACAAAGACGTGTTTGCTTGGTCACATGAGGACATGTCGGGTTTAGAGATTGAGTTGGTGGTAGACAAATTGCCGATAAAGCTAGAGTGTAAGCTTGTGCAGCAAAAGCTTAGAAGGACGAGAACTAAGATGTTGCTAAATATTAAATAAGAAGTAAAGAAACAATTTGATCTTGGTTTCCTTAAAGTAACTAAGTATTCTGAGTGGGTGGAAAACATTGTTCCAGTACCAAAGAATGATGGAAAGGTTCGTATGTGCGTTGACTACAGAGATCTCAATAGGGTGAGTCTGAAATATAATTTTCCTTTGCCATACATAGACACACTGGTAGACAATACTACTGGAAATTCTCTATTTTTATTCATGGATGGGTTCTCTGGTTACAATCAAATAAAGATATACCCTGAAGATATGGAAAACTATGTTTGTCACCATGTGGGGCACATTTTGCTACAAGGTGATGCTGTTTGGGATAAAGAATGTAGTGGCAACATACAAGAGAGCAATTGTAACACTATTTCATGACATGATGCATAAAGAAATAGAAATTTTTATCGATGATATGATCATTAAAGCCATGAAAGAAGAATAACATGTAGAGAATTTGAGGAAACTCTTACAAAGGTTAAGAAAATGCCAGCTAAAACTCAATCCAAGGAAGTGTACCTTTAGGGTAACGTCTAGAAAGCTATTGGGGTTTGTAGTGAGAAAAAAAAGGATTGAAATAGATCCAAACAAAGTTAAAGGTATTCAGAATTTACCACCCCCAAAATACAAAAAAAGTTCGAGGATTCCTAGGGAGATTAAACTACATTGCTCTGTTTATTTCATAGTTGACCGAGAAATATGACCCATTTTTCACCTTCTGCATAAAAATAACCCATGGGTATAGAGTGATGATTGCCAAGAAGCGTTTGAAGTAATCAAGCGTTATTTCTCAAATACCCCAGTCTTAGTGCCACCTATTTCAGACAAACCATTAATTCTCTACTTGTCAATCTTCGAGAATTCAATGGGGTGTGTATTAGGGCAGCATGACCAAACCGAGAAAAAAGAGAGTGCAATTTACTACCTCAACAAAAAAAGTTATTAATTGCGAGGCAAGACAATCACCTATCGAAAAATTTTGTTGTGCTTTGGTTTAGACTACTCGAAGGCTCAAGTAGTATATGTTGTATCAAACCACCTGTTTGATCTCTATGTTTCACCGTTTGAAATATCTGATGGGTGTACCTACTTTATCTGGAAGGTTGCCTCGCTGGAAGATTTTATTGTCTGAGTTTGACATCCAATATGCGAGCCAGAAAGAAGTTAAAGGGAGTGCTATAGCATATTTTATCGCAACTAAGGTTTCTGAAGAATATGAACCGTTGATTTTTTATTTCCCATATGAAGATTTAATGGCTATTTCAGTTGAAGAGGCATTTACTTCTATCAGTGAACATTGAAAGTTGAACTTTGATGGTGCTTTGAATGCCATACTTCACGAAATTAGGGTAATTTTTGTCTCGCCTAGTGGAGAACACTTTCCTTTCACCAGTCTGTTGAATTTTGATTGCAAAAACAACATGGTTGAGTATGAAGGGTGTATTTTGGGTCTCAAAGCTGCCATTGAGCGTCAAGTAAAGATACTCAAAGTATATGGGGATTCAGCTCTAGTAATTTATCAACATAGAGGTGAATGGGAAATAAAAGATCCCAAGTTGGTGGAATATCGTAAGTTGGTCTTGGAGCTTATCAAAGAATTTAAGGAAGTGGTATTCAATTACCTCCCTAGAGAAGAAAATCAAATGGTGGATGCCCTAGCCACTTTGGCAGCAGCCTTCAAAGTAAATGAACATTCAAATATGATGGCCATTGAAATGCAAGCTTATGAGTACCCAGCCTACTGTTATAGCATAAAAGAGGAAGAATATGGAAATCCCTGGTATTATGATATCTTACAATACATCAGATATCAAAGTTATCTTGAGAAAGAAATCGAGAATAACAAAAGAACTCTTAGAAGGATGGCTGCAGGGTATGTGCTTGGTGAGACCTTGTATAAGAAAAGTCCTGATTAGGTTCCATTGAGGTGTGTGGATGCCAAAGAAGATAAAACAGTCATTGAAGAAGTTCGTGAGAGAGTATGTGGTACCCATGACAATGGACATACAATGGCTAGAAAAATAAAGCGATTTGGGCATTATTGGTTAACCATGGAAACTGATTGTATCAATTATGCCAGAAAATGTCACAAATGCTAGATTTATGGAGACATTATCCATACCCCTCTTTATCTATTGCACATGATTACTTCTCTGTGATCATTGTATATGTTGGGCATGGATGTTATTGGAAAAATTTCGCCCAAGGCTTCAAATAGTCACCATTTCATTTTGGTAGCAATAGACTACTTCACCAAATGGGTTGAAGTGAATTCTTATGAAAATGTCACTTAGTCAACAGTCTACAAGTTCTTAAAGAAAGAAATCTTTTATCAATATGGTTTACCATAAAGAATCATCTTTGATAATGCCTTAAATTTAAACAATAAGATGATGGAATTAGTCTGTAAACAGTTTAAGATAAAACATTATAATTCCACCACTTATCGCCCAAAGATGAATGGGGAACTAGAGACAGCTAATAAGAACATCAAGAGGCTTATAGAGAAAATGGTTAAGACATATAAAGAATGGCATGAGAAGTTACCATTTGCTCTGTTTGCCTATCGAACTTCGGTAAGGACATCAACTGGGGTAACACCATTTTCTTTAGCCTATGGGATGGAAGTTGTGTTACCCATTGATGTAGAAATTCTATCACTTAAGTATTATCATAAGTTAAGCTAGATGAAGCAGAATGTGTACAAGCTAGGTATGAACAACTGAATCTGATTGAGGATAAAAAAATTAAAAGCTATATGTCATGGTCAGATGTACCAGAAATGTATGATGAGGGCATATGGTAAGAAGATTCAACCATGAGAGTTTTGAGAAAGAGATTTGGTACTTAAAAAGATTTTGCCAATTCAAAATGATTTTCGAGGTAAATGGATGCCAAATTGGATGATTTATGTTGTGAATAATGCCTTTTCTGGAGGAGCATTAATCCTCACTTAGATGGATGGATCAGAGTTACCTAACCCTGGAACTCCGACGCTGTCAATAAATACTCCGCCTGAATAATAAAAAAGAAAAAAGGAAAAGAAAATAAATAAATAAATAAATAAAAGGGGGTTCAAGATACAAAACTGTAAGGGCGTCTTGCAACTAAATGAGGTCTTAAGTTGAAAACCCGTAAAGGGCGGTTTGAGTTGTCATTCAAATTTAAGATTCATACAGGGTTGAGGTTTTTAATTGATTTTGAAGTTAAAAGAACTCTTGATTTGAGAAGCAATATTAAATGGTGATCAGGGTTAGGATAAGAGATTGAAAAAGGATTGAATAACCAGAAAAGCAATAGAGAGAACTTGAGATTCAATACTGGTTTATAGCATCCAACATTTGGAGATTTGGTAGTACAGGGGGAACTTCAGACCCTTGAGCATCGTCATAGTTCTCAAGATCCCTTTAATAGAAGCTACATTTGAGTCATTTTGTGTTGTGCCAGTTCAAAAGCATTCGTACTATTGATATCTGATAATGCATACTTTATTTTCTTTTATTTTTTCCAGTTAAAAGTTTGCTATGTATTTACCCAAAAAACTCTTTACGTTTATATGAATAAAAAAGGTTTTTTTCCTTAACATTATGTTGCAAGCATCCTAATGTGAAAATAAAAACATGTAGATTAACTTGGGAAATATGAGATCATTTTGTATTATTGTACAAACAGTTTTGGAAAAATGCAAGTGTTCTAAAGCTGAAAATGGTTTTAGCATGAGCTTACATGATGATGGGCTACAGGAAATTAAAACCTTGGGCTACATAAAAAGTTCAGCAAGTTGGGATAATCCAAGATGTTTATCATTGATTAAGTAGATGGTCATGAATACTGTATAGGTTCAAGAAGGAAGAGAATCAAGGTTATATCTAACAGAAGAGTATATAATCAAGATTGTCAGTTGGGTAAATCGGTGGTGAATTATGTGTCCAAGGATAAATTGGGTCATGAGGCGGTCGAAAAAATAAGGTTCTCATTCGAAAAAGAAAAAAAAAACTAAAATTGCTTCATTGCACGCATTTTAGGCATAAACATGATCATGAAATTCATAAAATGCATGACGACGGTAAATGCAATTGAGCACTTACAGGTCTTTCAAACGAAAGATAAAGTTTGAAGATGCTGAAATCCTAAGATAAAAGTAACCAATTCGAAGTCCCAAAAAGGGAGAGTTTAAAATAACATTCAAATCGAAATAGATTCTTATACTTAGTGGCTGCAAGATAAGTTTCCACAAGAAAAATCAATTTTCAAAGATTCTCTTGAATTCCAAACCTTTAGGTATGACATTTTCAAATTCTTAAACATATACTAACAAATGGTCATGTTTAATTTTCAGATTCGATCTTCTTGAAGACAAGAGAAGAAAATCTACCTTGATTCAATCTTTCCTGAAGAGCAGTGGAATGAATCAATGTTTTCATATATGATCTACCCTGAAGAGCATTAGAGTAGATCCCCTTGTTTTAGATTTCATTTTCCCTGAAGAGAAGTGCAACAAATCTACCTTGATTCAATCTTCCCTAAAGAGCAGTAGAATGAATCAATGTTTCCAGATCTGATCTACCATGAAGAGCATTGGAGCATACCCCTTTTTCAGATTTGATATTCCATGAGGAGCAGTATAGCAAATCTACCTCGATTCAATCTACTCAGAAGAGTAGTGGAGTGAATCAAAATTTCCAGATCTGATCTACACTGAAGAGCAGTGGAGCAGAAACCTTCAGGTATGATGTTTTCAAATTCTCAAACATATACTGACAAGTGGTAATGTTTAATTTTCAGATTCGATATTCTTGAAGAAAAGAGAAGCAAATCTACCTTGATTCAATCTTCCCTGAAGAGTAGTGGAATGAGTCAATGTTTTCATATCTGATTTACCCTGAAGAGTTGAAGAGCAAATCCCCTTGTTTGAGATTATGGAACAAATATACCTTGATTCAATCTTCCCTGAAGAGCAGTAGAACAAATCTACCTCGATTCAATCTTCCCTGAAGAGCAGTGGAGTGAATCAACGTTTCCATATCTGATCTTGAGATATTGTTCATTTCAAGTCTCACTTGAGACAATATCAGATTTCCAAGACAGATTCAACAGGACAAAAACTCATTGTCTCTTTGTCTTTGCCATGTTATTGTTAACACAAGAATGGACAAAGAGGGACATCTGTCGACACCCGTTTTCACCCAAAGACCGTTATTATCATTATTATTATTATTATATATTTTATTTTATTTATACTACATGCCAAAAATTATAACAAGCCCAATCAGGCCCAATTACAAGTGACCCAATGGGCCCAACCACACCCTAATCAAATATTGGTGGCGACTCCTCAAACAATGTTTCTTAAAAAATACCCCAAATTAATCAAACGAGATTTTAAATCACTTAAAAATTAAATTTATTTGTTTTAAGAAAAATTGTTTCGACATATAATAGAAAATGAATATTTGAAAATTATCAAAACTTAAATTCTAAGGTTAAGGAAAAAATAGATTTAATAGGGTTACTTTGGTAAAATGATGAGACAAGACCTCAAATTTTATGAGGTTTTCAAAAATATCATTAAAATTGACATTTATTCACGCTACAGTAAAATAGATTTTTAGCGGAGTTTTTAGCTCTATATCGGCATTTTTAAGCGCTGCAAAAAACTTTCCCAGTGCATGTAAAAACGTCGCAAGAAGCACTGTTAAAACTAATACCGCAAGACGTTTGTGAACAGAAAATGCCGCAAAGGTCCAGTTCTATAGCATCGTTTTTTTATTAAAAACGCCACAAAAGTTTAAAATCTATAGTGGAGTTTTTAAGAAAAACACTGCAAAATATAAAGATCTATAGCGGTGCTTTTAAGAAAAACGTCGCCAATTACCTTGTCTTTTGTGGCATTTTTTTTCTAATACATATTATGATATTTATCGGTGTTTGTGGTAAAAACGCCACTATTAACTATGTATATAGTGGCTTTTTTTACAAACGCCGCAAATGTGTGGTCATTAGTGGCGTTTCCATAACAAAATGTCGCAAAAGAACTCGACTTCGGGTGCCTTTTATTTATAATCGCCGCTATAGTAACTGATTTTGCATATATCATTTTCTACTTTATATTACCCAAATTTAATATTCTATTCTATAGCATTATCTAATAACAATAAATTTAAAATTTAATTACGACACAAATTATGTAGAAAAATAAATCATAATTTATAAAATTAAATTAAAATGTTACATAGTTCAACATTGTTCACTAGAATTTAGTCTAGATTATTTCTCTTTCAATTAAAAAAACATTGTACAATAGAATAAAAAACAATCTTCTAGTGGTAATTTGTATTGATCTGCAACTTGAGTTGATTCTTTTCATCAGGAATGTACCTTTAATTCAAACAATGAAAATAATGAATTCAGAGACAATATATTACAAGAATATAAACTAGAAGAAAAAACATGATAAAATATTTACTCGTATCCACTAGGCAGCAATTCTCAAACTTAGATTTAAAAGCTTTGGGTTCTTCAAACCCTATATCCTACTTCTTGGAATTCACAGATTCCCCTAGCAGCTTATACACATCAACTGATTCTTAAAGCTTTTGATCCTGAAAAATAATAAATGGCATGGATATAATTAGACAGATAACAGCCAAAACAAACTCACCATTTTTCTTTCAAGTAGGAAAGCAAGAACCGATAAACAACTAAGGAATTTGGATGTAAACCTCAAGTTTATAAATTCACCATGATTAAAAAATTGAACTTATGTATGGTTTTATCTCAACTACAGCTAAGACAAAGAACATAGCTCATTTTTATACCTAGACCAGATTGAGAACAAGACCTGTACTAAGACATCAAAACGTACTCATGCACAGGATCGTTTTGTGCTTGATATACAAAGCCTAATCACATTGACAAAACCAAGAGACAATAACCTAGAGATGTAGGCATTTTTACATTGACACTAACCTAATCACAGAGAGAAGACGCGGGTTAAACGTCATGAACTTACTTGATTCGTTGTATCGTAAACAATTATCGCAGCTGCAGCTCCCCTGTAATACATTGGTGCCAAACTATAGTACCTCTCTTAGCCAGCGGTATCCCAAATCTCAAACTTTACAGTTGCATCATTCACCGCCACCGTCTGGGAGAAAAAACTGCTCCTATGGTAGATTCCTACATATTATAAATCAATACCAAACCATATATTCCCAATTCAAAAGTCGAATCAATAATGTTCTAACTCAGATGATCAAACCGCACCAACCTGAAACTCAAGGAATTGCACTTTAACAAAACGCAAAACAAGACTCGATTTTCCGGCTCTGACATCCCTAAGTAGAACCTGAAGAACAAAACACATATTAACAACTGATACATACAACAAACACCAGTTCAAATATCAAACGTGGAATTTGATTGGCTCTAAAACCAACCACTAAAATCAAAAGAACATTTTGCAAAAATAAGCAAAAAACATATAATAATTCGCATAAAAATCAAATATGAAGCACAATCCATCAAGACCCCGATCATAATTCAGCATTTAAAGCCGACCCAAGCACAAAATTCAATATAACCCATAAATAATTCACATAAAAAGCACACATGAAACACCATACATAAAGACCCAGATCATAATTTAGCATCTAAAGCTGACCCAAAGCGCAGAAAATTCATGTGATTAAAAAACGAGGGTTTAAATGACGTGAGAGATAGAAAAAGAACTAATTTAGCATTCATGTTCTTGTTTTCAGTGGTGGCCATGAGAGCTTCTTGTCAACCAGATTTATGTGTTTCCCAAATCAAACAGATCGAAAATAGATCTATAAAATAAATAAAAAATTATGAAGTTAAGGCAAAATGAAACTGAGAACTGTAAAAAAATGAGGGTCATTTTGTTTCTTTGGGGGCCAACGAAATAGGAAGGAAGAGGGGATTGTTACCTCGTTCGCTTGAACCTCTCACCAAAGCCTAGAAATCGTCATCGTTCGTCACTCATCATCGAGAGGGGTAGACCGAAAGTCATCGGTTGTCGAAGTAAGGAGTGAGTGGGTTTATAGATTTCGTAGGTTTCAGTTTAGAATGAAGATCCTTTTTTTTTTTTTTGAGATTAGACGAGGGAATTCTAGAGTCTTATTCGGTTTAGGCTTTCTAAACTTTTTACCTGAAATAAATATCAAATAAGGTTATACTTAAAATTTGTAGTGTTTTTAAAACCAAACGCCACAAACATATCAAATTATTATTGCGTTTGTAAAAAAATGTCGTTAAAATACTACTCTATTACGGTATTTTTGAAAAAAATGCCACTACAGATGAATCTAATTGTGGTATTTATATAAAAACGCCGCTAAAATACTACTCTGTTGTTTGTTGAAAAAATACCACTACATATGAATACTATTACGACATTTGTATAAAAACGTCACTAAAGTACTACTCTGTTACGGTATTTGTTGAAAAAATGTCATTATAGATGAACCCTATTGTAGCGTTTGTTTAAAAACGCACTAAAGTACTACTCTATTGCGGCGTTCATTGAAAAAGCACCATAAAACGCCTCTAAAGTACTAATCTGTCACAGTGTTTTGTATAAAAACGTCGCTAAAGTTACCATTTTGTGGTGTTTGGAATGTAAACGCCGCTATATGTTTAAAGTTAGCAGCGTTTACTCTAAAACACGCTAAAAACACCCTATAGAACAGTTTTGTTGTTGTGTCAATTTAGTCAAAATCTAAAAATAAAACAAATAAAATTTTTGAATTATCAAGATTAAAATATTAACCCTGATTTTTGGTATGACATGAAAGTTACTTCCGAGGAAAGGTTTGAAATAATTTTCCAGAGAGATAAAACAAAAGATCGAGAGAGTGTAACAAAGAAATAAAGAAAAATGAAGCTTTTTAGAAATATCAAGAAGTTGTCGATAATATTCCTGCTAATGTTGAGTTTCATGAGGAGGATAATGCAAATACACTTCCCCTAAAGGATCAAAAAGTTTTGGATGAAGTGTTTCGATAACTCACTATCAATATTGATGCCACTATTTCAACACAACATGAGGATATTCCTATGGAAGATACTTTTGCTTTCGAGAAGGCTATTGATAGTACCAACACGGGTATTGCAACCGATGTTGACACACTATGGAATTTCCATCGACACCTATTAATGAAGATGCTAAGATTTTATCTATGCAAGTGATACTGCTTGATCAACCCATTGATGAGATTATTGTCACTGATAAGCCATTGTCGCAACTTTTGATGATATTGGTACGAAAAATGAGGACCTCATCACTTTTCCATGTTTAACGAGGAAGAAAAGAAAACTTAGTAAGAAGGTCAGGAAGAGGGAGAAGAATAAGGTGAAGAAAGCAAATAAGGATGTTGACATCGTTGTGGGTTCTTCAATAGTTAAAGGAAAATTTCCCCCTCTTTTACATTTATGTTTTTAGTTTGTCTGTTTGTACATTTTTTTAATTCCCTATTAATTTTCATGCATTAAGAACAATGTTGTTGGAAAGAATCAATTGATTTTTAGAATTAGTTTTTTTGCTTTTATAGATCATTGTGTAGCTGTACAAATCTTGCATAATTAATCGTGTAGTGTAATAGGAAACAACTCTAAGAAATTAGTTACTTTCCTTATTTAAGAGGTAGTATTCTTGTAAGAATATGTGTCGTATAAAGTATGAGATATAGTAGAAAGAATTTTTCTTCTTTTTGTTTATGTTTTTATGGAATCAAAGCAGGAATAAAATTCCTGAGAAACCCTAGCTTGCTCCTTGTTTAGCCATGAAAAAACATCTTCTCTTTCTTCAATCATGTCTTAAAATACAAAAGATTATGTCACCTCAACTCAGCCTTCAACCTTGCCATTTCCTTTTGCACCACTCTACTCTATAACCACCAAAAATCATCCAATCTATATCACCACAATCCGTCTCAATGGTGACAATTTTGTATGCTGATCACAATCGGTGAGCATGTACAATAGAGGAAGAGGGAAGATAGACTACCT
Organism: Hibiscus syriacus; assembly: GCF_006381635.1. Taxonomy (NCBI): domain Eukaryota; kingdom Viridiplantae; phylum Streptophyta; class Magnoliopsida; order Malvales; family Malvaceae; genus Hibiscus; species Hibiscus syriacus. The sequence continues at coordinate 756,206 of NW_024063418.1, forward strand.
AACAAGGGAAGTCCTTGGGCCAGCCACTAAAAATCAATCCCAAACAACTTGGGTGTAGAGAATTCCATGATAATGACATGGTTGGTGAACTCTATGGAAGAGGATATAGGCTCAAAGTACATGTGTTACTTTACTGCCAAAGAACTTTAGGAGAAAGTGACCCATATATATCCAGATATGGGTAACCAATCTTAGGTTTATGAATTTTCCTTGAAACTTGGTGATATTCGTCAAGGTAACGATTTTGTCACAAAATATTTTAATTCTTTGAAGAGAATATGACAAGACTTAGACATGTTTAATGATCAAGAGTGGGAGTGTCATAATGATGTATTAGGTATAAGGTTATTGTTTATGTAACTAGCATTTTCGAATTTCTTGCTGGTTTTAATGAGCATTGTGATGGGGTTAGGGGAAATTTATTGGGAGAAGTTTTTTGCCTTTAATCCATGAGGATTTCTCAGAAGCTTTCCACAAAGAAACATGAAGAGGAGCGATGCTCAACAAGAAATCCACTCCTACCAGGACATTTGAGAGCTAGGCATTATGAGGCTTATATCAGCAAGAGGAATGTTCCTCATTCATAAAATAATGAGGAGAAAACCCGACTGTGGTGTGATCATTGCAACAAGCCACGACAGACTAGAGAAACATGTTAATATCTCCAAGGTATGCCTATAGATTGGTAGCCAAGGAACAAGTGCCAACCACATACTGTTAATGCCTCTGCTGAACAGACCAACCCATTTAGCAAGGAGTAAATCGATCAACTCTTGAATCTGCTAAACCCTAATTCTGTACTCCAAATTGTTCTATGGTACATAAAGATACAAAATTAAACCCTTGGATTATTGATTCTGAAGCTTCTGATCATATGAAAAATTTACATTATTTATTTTATTGATATAACCCATGCTTTGGCCATAAAAAGGTTTGTATTACTGATGATAGTTTCTATTCTTTTAACACCCCAAATCTAGATTGGTAGTTTCGGGTTTACCCGAGAGGTTTGTGGACCATGCGAAGTCTATAATGAAAGTTGTTAGGCTAAGTGTGGGCTTGGTTGAGTGTGAATTGAGCCCAATTTATCAACAAAATTAGAATTTTTACATAATAGAAGATAAGGTGGGACAAATAGTGTGATTTTCCCATTTATGAAAAGATGAGAGCTTTATATCTCCCTTTATCTTATTTCCATCATTTTCTTCATTCTCTTTCTTCCTCTCCAAGTGCCATAGCTAAGAGTATGTTCCTTGAGCCCTTTTATGTTTCCTTAAAGTTTCAATTCATCCCTAATCCTTTATACATCATTCTTGGTGCTAAGGAAATAATTGTTATTCATGTTGGCTAGATAAAGAAGGGGTTTTTGTATCCAAGTCTTAGAGGAAGTGAGTGGCTAAGAAGGGAGCTTTATTTCGAGATTCTAACATCAAAGTAGTGTATTTATAATCTTTTTTGGTGTTAAGGCTTTCATAATTATGAAAATTTATCGAGATTTGGATATTTAAGCATTTTTAAGGTTTATGATTGACTCATGCCATATATGACATTTTTGCTGCTTAGATTATATTTTTAGGGTGCTAGAGACCCTAGGTAACTTCCCTAAGCTTTAGCATATGATTTAGGATCAAAATAAGACATTTAAGACAATTTTTGAGTAATTCTCAATTCTTGGGTTTTTTAGGATTGAGCACTGATACTGGATAACAGTATCAATTTAGATGAACAGTGCTGATACAAATATTATATAATAATATCAGTGATGGTAATAATAATATCGATACTGTGAATAGTAGTATCAGTACTAGAAATAACAGTATCAATAATGTAAGGATTTTTGGAACTTCGAATTTGTTTTTGGTACCGATACTCAAGGGTGTATCAGTACTTGACTTGGGAGTATCGATATTACATATAGGGTATCGATACTACTCATTTTGGATGGTTAGATTCGACTTCGTTAAGGCCCATAATAGTTAAAGATGACTCGTAAGGGTGAGACTTAGTCTATAAGAAACATAATTGGCTAAAGGTGCGTAGAAATATACTTAGGAGTGGGTTACGTTCGAAGTAACCATTAGGCATAATACTTCCAAGTATCTTCAGTCGAACACGTATCAAGTAACTAATAAAAAGGATCGTTAAAGAGGATATATCAACAAGTGATATGTTAAGCTAATCAGATTGTGAAATAAAAGAGTTGTATGTTATGATAACATCCATGAATTGAGGACATTTAAGTTGTTCTTTCAGTTCAAGGGTGAATTAAGGAAAGTGTGATGATAGAAATTAGAGTGTCGCTACCCAATGATGAACCTGGTTCAGGCATCGAGTTAGCAAATAATAAACAAAAAATTAGTAATTGTCTTAAAATCATGAAACACATAGAGACCTCTTTAGAGGTCAAAATAACTAAAACACCCTTAAGTGATAAATAACCATAATACAACAGCTTATTAAACTAACATATGGAACAGACTAATAAACCCTTGCATAGCGTTCAAGATGAGAGAATGAGCAAGATAGAAACAAGTGAGGGGATGACCTCACTTCAATGTCATGAGCTATGCTAATGTGTAACTAGTCTACCTTAGTTTCCCTATTTGGACATTGTCAATGATGTGTGGCCTTTGGGTCCTCAGATATGCATTTGTAGTTGCATTAGTTTAGTTTAGCAGTTATCATTAAAGTTTGTCTCGATGTTATGTTATATCGAGGCAATGCTTCAATTGAGTGGGAATTACTGATGTTATGTGACCATGGTTCCCCCTCCATGATCTACCTGATGTTATGTGATACTGGGTGATCATTCAATAGCTCAGTGGGAATTTCATCGATGCTATGTGATATCAATATTTTCCCCCAGCATTCTAGTATCCAATTCCATGTGAGACTAGATAATAACAATGTGTCACATTTAGATAATGAATAACAATGTTTCATGTGTCACATTCAGATAATGCACAGTAGTGTGTCATTTTTCTCATTCAGATAATGCACAATAGTTATAGTCATTGTGGTTAGAGACTTAGTAGTGGTGTACTAATGGTGAGGCCCTTAGCAAAGAATTAAGGGAAGTATGAAACTCCACTTCTTCATTAGAACAATTAAGCCTTAATTAGGTAGCACTTTATTATGATCATATATGTTCTTACTAGTTAGTATCATGTTTTTAGCATGCTTCTGTTTATGAGACTCATAATGCTACTCTAGATTAGCTATTATATTGCTAGGCTTTGTAAGATCAACATTCGGATGTTTCTGTTCGTAGGTTATTAGCTTGAGCCATTCGAGAAACACAATCTCAACATGACTTCTAGCATATCTTCCAAAGTATTGTACTGTAGCTTTAGTGGGCATGTGTATCTAGGACCCTTATTATTGTATTCAAATTTATAACTCTGAGTTTGTATTATTTTTGTTTTAAACGTTGTGTCGCAGAGCTCTTATTTATAAAAGTGTTTTTATAACTGTCATATATGTCTATTTTGGTACCATTCAATATGTTTTTAAATGAAAATGAAATAGGTTTTGAAAATTAGGGGTTGCCCCAGCATCCCAATGTGACAGTTTAGGCCAATCGAGTTTGAATTGTTACACTTCTATTGCTGGAAGAGGAACCATTAACTTGTCCAAGATTATAGGTCTTAAATCTCTACTCCATGTTCCAAAAATCAAATGTTATCTTCTATCCATCAACAAACTCTAAAAAATTCTAATTATTGTGTCATTTTTTTGTGTGAATCTTCTTCTGATTTTTAGGACCAGAAGTGGGGGATGATGATTGGGAGAGCTAAAGTGATAGGAGGACTTTACTACTTTGCAAACATTATTCCTGGTAATAAAAAGGTTCAAGCTTACAATAGTATGAGTTCGAACCCTGCATTAAAAAAATAATGGAATAACATCTTATACTAGGTTATCCAAGTTTTTCTTCTTTAATACATTTTTTAAGGGCTTTGATTGTGATTTACTTCAATGTGAAACGTGTTATTTGGGAAAAAACTCATCACATAAAATTTTCTCGAAAACCATACTATCCTTTAAAACCTTTGTTATTATCCATAGTGATGCTTGGAACCTTTAAAAATAAAAACTTTATCTATAAAAAGGGGTTTTGTGACTTTTATTGATGGTCACGCCATAATATGTTGGGTTTATCTTATAAGCAATAAATCAGAATTTGGAAAATTTTTAAAGGGTTTTTCAACATCATTGAAACTCAATTTGAAACAAAAATATGCATCCTTAGATCAGACAATGGAACTGAGTACTTTAATGAATGTTTAGGGGATTTTATAATAAACAAAGGTATGTAAATGGTGAACAAGAGAATGAGGTATTCATGGATCTTCCACTAGGACTTGTGAAGAAGTTTGGAGAATACAAGGTATATGGACTGAAGAAATCTTTGTATAGGCTCAAGCAATCTCCTTAAGCCTGGTTTAAGAGATTTGGAAAGGTGATAAAAAATATGGATATATTGATAGTCAAACTGATCATACTATGTTCTACAAACATTCAAAGACTGATAAACTTGCTATACTTATTGTCTATGTCGATGATATTATCCTTATAGGAGATTATGCTAGGGAAATTAAGACATTGAAAGGGATATTGACCATATAATTGAAGATTAAAAATTTGGGGGTTGTAAAGTACTTTCTTTTTATTGAGTTTGTCAGATCAAATGAGGAGATTTTTATTAATCAACAAAATTATCGATTAAACCCCAAAAAAAAGTTACAAGCAAAAAAATAGATGGTGTTAATAAAGAACAATATCAGTGACTGGTGGGAAGGCTAATCTACCTTTCACACACTCGTCCTGATATAGATTTTGTTGTTAGTATGGTAAGTTAGTTTATGCACTCTCCAAATGCTCATCACCTGGAGGCGATGTATTGAATCCTTAGGTATATGAAGGGAACGCTTGGTGTTGAATATTAAAAAAACACATGGGCTGCTAAAGAATTAGCAGCCGGCTACTTGAAAAAAATGGGGGCTGAATTTTTTTTAAAATTTAAGCAATGGTTAATTACATTTTTTAGTCATTGCACTTTAGGGTATTTTCAAAGATTAGCCCCTAAGCTTCAACTATAAATACCCTAGCTCATTTAGCTTCAAAATCATCCCAAATCATTTCTTTTCCAATACTAGAGAGTTTTCTTGTGAGTAGTGAGTGTTTTGTAAACACTTGTAAATTTTGTCTCTTAGTAAAAGATTGCAGCGGTCTAGAGACGTAAGCAAATTGGATGAACTCTGTTATCAATTTCAGGTATTATTTTTCCGCTTTTATTTCGTATTATCACTAATCTAGTTATAGGAAAATTACTTGTTCTCGTTTATTTCCCAATAACTGGTATCAGAGCTTTTGGTTGTGAATCTTATCAATTTTTTGTGAGGTTACTATTTATTACTATTCATGTAAATAGTAAATTTCATGAATAGTAAAAATTTTGTCGGTAATACGAATTTGTCAATGGAGGTGTTCTAATATATGGTGGTTCGCAAGAATTATCAAAAACGATCCAAACGAAGCCAGATTCGAGTGGAAACGATGGCTGCAGACGAAGGGAATGTGAAAATTGAGAAGTTCGATGGTGCGGACTTTAGCTTTTGGAAAATGCAGATTGAAGATTTTTTGTACCAGAAAAATCTATATCGACCTCTATCAGGAAAGCAACCAGAGGGCATGAAGAATGAAGATTGGGCTCTTCTCGACAGACAAGCCCTCGGAGTTATCCTACTGACGGTATCCCGCAAAGTTACTTTCAACATAACAAAGGAAAAGACCACATCGGGTCTTATGGAGGCTCTTTCTAGTATGTATGAGAAGCCATCGGCCTCAAACAAAGTTCACTTGATGAGGTGATTATTCAATTTGCGGATGGCGGAAGGGGCATCAATGGCTCAACACCTAAATGAACTCAACACTATCACAACCCAGTTGAGTTCCGTGGAAATTGAATTCGATGATGAAGATCGAGCTTTAATTCTCTGATCATCTCTACCAGACAGCTTGGAATGCTACTGTTACAGCAGTTAGCATCTCATCGAGAAACAATAAATTGAAATTTGACGATGTTCGGGATCTGGTATTGAGCGAAGAAATTCAACGAAGAGAATCGGGTGAAGCATCAACCTCCTTAGCCTTGCACACAGAGTCTAGAGGGAGAACTTCAGAAAGAAATTCAAATCGTGGCAGATCCAAATCCAGAAGGGGAAAATCAAGAACGGGAAAAAAAGGTTTTACCTGATATAATTGTGGCAAGAAGGGTCACTTTAAAAGAGATTACCGAACACTGAAGAAAGATAACGTCGCACAGGAAGCCAACATGACAGAGGAGACAGGTGATGACATAATTCTAAGCGTCAACAGTCCGATTGAATTATGGATCTTGGATTCAGGGGCATCTTTCCACTCCACCCCATGCCAAGAAATCATGGAGAACTATGTCAGTGGTGATTTTGGGAAGGTTCATCTAGCTGATGATGAAACCTTGAAGATCATTGGAAAATGAGACATCCGATTAAACTGCCAAACCAGACCACCTGGATGCTGAAAGGAGTGAGACATATTCCTGGCCTCAAAAGAAATTTGATTTCTGTAGGATAGCTTGATGGAGAAGGTTATAGTACAACCTTTTCAGGCTGTGAATGGAAGATTACCAAAGGAGCACTCATCATTGCTCGTGGTAAGAAGACTGGTACTCTCTATGTAACCTCAAATTTAGATAATATCATTGCATTAGCAGATGCTGATGGAAAATCAAACCTATTGCACCAAAGGCTTGGACATATGAGCGAGAAAGGGATGAAGACACTTTTTTCAAAAGGAAGCTGTCGGATCTAAAGAGGTAGATGTCGGACTATGTGAAGATTGCATCTTTGGCAAACAAAATAAAGCCAGTTTTTGGCAAATAAAAGAAAGCCAGTTTTGCAAAGATTGGCAAGGTACAAAGGCAGAAAAGTTAGAGTTGGTTCATACTTATGTATGGGGACCATTTCCAGTTCCATCTCTTCCAGGCTCATTATATTATGTCACATTCATCGATGATTTAACAAGGAAGGCGTGGGTTTATTTTCTGAAGAAGAAATTAGAAGTCTTTGATACCTTCAGAAAATGGAAGGCCATGGTGGAAAATGAGACTGGTTTGAAAGTCAAGTGGTTGAGGTCTGACAATGGAGAGAATACAGAAATAGTAGATTCAGAGATTTTTGCATAAACAATGGGATCAAGATAGAGACAATAGTCTCCTTGACACTGCAGCAAAATGGCGTAGCAGAGCACATGAACAGAACTATGAATGAACATGCCAGAAGCATGAGGATACATGCCGGCTTGCCCAAATTTCTCTGGGCTGAAGCTATCAACACTGCAGCTTACCTGATCAACCATGAGCCCTCTTTTCCATTGGATGGCAGAATACCAGAGGAAATTTGGAGCAGAAAAGAAATAAACCTTTCACACTTAAGAGTGTTTGGTTGTATTTCTTATGTACACATAAATTCTGTTGAAAGAAGTAAACTTGATGCCAAGTCCAGCAAATGTGTCTTTGTTGGTTATGGTGGTGATGAGTTCGGTTACCAGTTTTGGGACTACGAAAATCGAAAGATCATCAGAAGTAGAGATGCCATTTTCAATGAGAATGTGATGTACAAAGACAGGTCAACCGTAGAATCAAGTAGCTCCAATGTCGAAGCTGAAACAAAGGAATTTGCTGAGTTCGAGGAGATTTCTGGAAATGATATTTAGATCAGTCCTGAAGAAGTCCAAGAAGAACCAGTCACACCAGAACTGAGACGCTCCTCTAGAATTCCTAAACCAACCCAACGTTATTCGCCTTCTTTGATCTACTTGTTGTTGACTGACATCGGTGAACCAGAGTGCTATGATGAAGCAATGCAGGTAGAGGATTCAGTTGAGTGAGAGTCTTCATGAAAGATGAGATGGACTCGCTTATGTCAAATCAAACATGGGAATTAGCTGAATTACCACCAAGCAAGAAAGCACTCCATAACAAGTGGATTTACAGATCAAAGAAGAGCACGATGGGAGAAAACGCTACAAAGCAAGATTGGTTGTCAAAGGTTTTTAGCAAAAACAAGGTATTGACTACAATGGAATTTTCTCTCCAGTCGTGAAACTGTCTACAATCAGACTGGTGTTGAAAATTGTAGCTGCAGAGAATCTACATCTTGAGCAATTAGATGTGAAGACAGCTTTCCTTCATGGTGATTTGGAGGAAGAAATCTATATGAGCACTACAAATGCTGTTGCATCGATCGAGGTGTGAAGACATATTAAAATCAGTCTTTAAGTGGGAGATTGTTGAATATTAAAAAAACACATGGGCTGCTAAAGAATTAGCAGCCAACTGCTTGAAAAAAATGGGGGCTGATTTTTTTTTTAATTTAAGCAATGGTTAATTACATTTTTTAGTCATTGCACTTTAGGGTATTTTCAAAGATTAGTCCCTAAGCTTCAACTATAAATTCCCTATCTCATTTAGCTTCAAAATCATCCCAAATCATTTCTTTCTCCGAATACTAGAGAGTTTTCTTGTGAGTAGTGAGTGTTTTGTAAACACCTGTAAATTTTCTCTCTTAGTAAAATATTTGCAGCAGTCTGGAGACGTAAGCAAATTGGCTGAACTCTGTTATCAATTTCGGGTATTATTTTTCCGCTTTTATTTCGCATTCTCACTAATATAGTTATAGGGAAATTACTTGTTCTCGTTTATTTCCCAACACTTGGAAGAGGACTACTGTTTAAGAAAAAAGAGCACTTATAGATAGAAGCATTTACAAATACATAATGGGAGGGGAGTATTACATATAGAAGGTCAACCTCAAGGTACTGTACTTTTCTATGAGGACACTTGGTAACCTAGAGGAGTAAGAAGCAAAGTGTTGTGGCAAGAAGCAGTGATGAAGCTGAATTTAGGTCTATGGCTCATGGGATATGTGAATTTCTATGGATTAGAAGAATTCTTGAGGAGTTAAAAATTTATAGTCCACTACCAATAAAGGTGCACTGTGATAATAAGTCTGCAATCGCCATTGCCCACACTCATGTCCTTAATGATTGAACAAAGCACGTAGAGATAGACAAGCACTTCTTCAAGGAAAAATTGAAAGAGGAGATATCTAAATGGTTTACGTTCCTTCCAACAACCAAGTAGAAGATATTCTAACAAAAGGTCTTCATAAAAGACAGTTCGATAGTTTAGTGTGCAAGCTCACTTTGAAAATATTTTCACGCCAACTTGAGGAAGAGTGTTAGAAAGAATCAATTGATTTTCATAATTAGTTTTTTCCCCTTTTATTGATCATTGTGTAGTTGTACAAATATTGCATAATGAACCGTGTACTGTAATAGGAAATAATTGTAAGCAATTAGTTAGTTTTCTTATTTAGGAGGTAGTATTCCTATAAGATGTACCGTGTAAAGTATGAGATATAGTAGAAAGTATTTTTCCTCTGTTGTTTCTATTTTTAAATGCACCAACCATATTTGGGGATGTGCTATCCCAATTTAATTAAACTTTTTGTCGATGCATGTACAAAACAAATAATGTATGCCTCGCACAACTGAAACTTAATAATATATCGGCTTGCCAAATCTTTTGTGTTAATAAAGTTGATGTGTTCAAAATTTATGTGCAATTGAGTGAATAAAAATTTGAAACATGGCAAAGCCAATTCATTATGGATCGACTTCCCTTCATTCAATACCTAACTTTCAATATGATAATTGTGTTAAAGCACAAAATACTCAAGTTGAGCATGAATTAGAAATGATAATTATTTGAGTCATTCTATTGTGATTGCTGAATATAACTTCTTGATGTCAATGTTGATCAATCTTTCTTACATATTTGTTAATTTTGAGTTGAGAAGAATTACTCTTGTTGGAAAATGCCTAGAGCATTGAATGAAGTTGTGTGAGCTTTAGTAATACTTGATAATAGTTTTGTTGAAACATGAGAAGATGCATGAATGCTTGTGTGGTCATTTTAATAAACTTTGCTTGAGGAAAAACAAAAGCGTAGGTTTGCGATGTCATAACTCTTCGAAAGAAAGTAGTTTTGCACACTTTCTAGTTATGTTATTGCTTCATATTTCGTTATTTACTTGCATGTATATAATGTTTTCTTAATGTTTCGACTTAACTAGAGTAAACTCCTTAATTATGCCAAGTTAGCTTTATTTTGTTAAAACAAAACTTTTTGATACTTTTATTGAGTTTTGATACAAGTTGTTGACACATTAAAGAAAAGTTCTATGAAGCAAGAAGAATTATCTAAAACATAGGGCTCACTTTACAACAGTTATAAAAAGTTTCAGAAAAACATTTTGCATGAGGTTGTGACATAGTTGAAGGCTATAAAAGGATGTATTTACCGTCATTCTGGAGTGTGAGGTACTTTGTAGAGAGAATAGTTGAGAGTAGAATTTCGTGATAGATATTCTTTCTTTAATTTTATTTTCATTTCCTAAAATTTTCTTATATTTTCTAACTTACCAAACACTAGTTTGGAGCTAGATTTTTGCTGAATCAACATTGTAAACAACAAGAACCAAAGTCATAGAAACGTCACGAGATCAGCAATTGCAGCTGATACATCATCAATTCATAGCAAGAGCTCGAGAGGGAAGATCTCTATAGCTTTGATCCTTCATGAGCACTAGTCTTTTCGTAAACTTGATTTTGTTCAATTTCTTGTTGACGAATGCTTATTACTTTTGTTAATATATTCATTTCTCTGGCTTTCATTACTTGTGACTCATTTCTTAATATACATATGTATAGATCTTAGCAGAGGTGACATATCGTCAGGTAAACAAATTGAGCATTTACAACAAGAAAAAATTGTGACAGTATTACAGAGAAATTTGGATACCTGGTTTGTTTTGACATTCGAACAGGACAGTTATAACTTGTCTAAAGAGATATAGGTTGTGTTGGGCTGTCTAAGTGAAGCCTGATAAAGATAAGCTCCTAGTGAATTGTTGAACAAATGAGTATGTTAGTCGAGGCAATAATGTGTTAGTTGATTTCATTTGTGGTGATCTTAGTTGTTGTGACTCTTGTTATTTACATCGACATTCATTCTTATTTTGTAGGCAGTGTAATTCACCTTAGGTATCAGTTTAGATTCAGTATTCCTCATCATTGATTTACTTTATGTTTTTACCTTCCTACATTTTAGTTACCTTGCAATTTAAATATTATTGTTTATCGTTTCAATTTAATTTATGCCGTTAATTTCTTTGTAGACAATTAACATGAAACAATTAAAGCCAATATTTTTCAGTCACTACTATAAAATAGGTTTTTAGTGCAGTTCTTTTAGTCCTATAGCGGCGTTTTTAAGTATCGCTAAAAACCCTCTCTGCGTTAGTAAGAAGCGTTGGTAAATCAAACGCCGCAATAGTTTGTGGCGTTTGTGAACATAAAATGCCACAACAGGTCAAGAAATATAGCAGCATTTTGAAAACAAACATCGCTAATTCTTGTGTTCTATAGCAGCGTTTGTTGTCAAACGCCACTAATTACCTTATCTTTAGTGGCGTTTATTCCTTCAAATGCCGGTATATGTTGTGTTATGTAGTGGCGCTTTTATCTACAAACGCCGCTATTGACTATTTATATAGTGGCGTTTTGCTTGACAAACGCCGCAAATTTCTACAAGATTAGTGGCATTTTCATCTCAAAACCTCGTAGAAGAGTGACTTACATTTTCTTCCATAAGTGCTACCTCCATTCTCATTAATAATTTTCTACTTTCATTTTTATGGTCATCTCAAAATCCTTATTTCAGTCTAAGATCCTTATAGATAGCAACTGGTAAGCGCATGACCAAAGAATGCAACGCTTGATTATGGAAGAAGTCTCATTGTTTGCCATCATATAGTCAATTGGCATATCAAAGAGAACATTAATTATTTAACTACAAACCAATTGAAATAATGCAAAAAAAAAAAATGGAGATTGGAAATCAAAAGGGTTCAGATTTAATATCAATGAACTTTGCACATAAAAACAAGAACATGAATGGAGATACAAGTTCTTGTTAAACAAGAATAAAAGCATGGTATTTTCCCTTTTTTATTGATAAATAAAGCATTGCATTAATAATAATAAAGAAAAATCCCATATAAACCTACACGCTTACAAACTGTACAAAACTACAAACCAAAGGAGGTAAGTGGTTAGGCTTTAGAATTAAAGATATGAATCTGAATGTATATCATGTAAAGTTTTACTACTGTAACTAAATATGTATATAAAAGCACTAAAACTTTTATGTTATTCACTTCCAAACCTTAATATCCCCATCTCTACAGTTTGATATCAAGAGTCCCTGATTCAATTTCACAGAAGCCAAAGAGAGGACAGAATCATGGTGGCATCCCGCAGAATCAGTAGCAGCAGCAGCAAGAACTGCTTTTTCTATCAACTTGTCTATAACATATAATTCACTATTGAATAAAATCTATAAACGAAGAACAAAAAGACTTCGATCAGTAAGATGCAATTATATACTCATTACTACTGACTGTCACTAATTTGATCAAAGCTAGATATTTTGAAAACCATTATACATAGTAATCCATTAAAATTCTGACAGATAAAACACAAGAATGAAATTTTATGTAAATCTATCCTTAGAAGATACCTTTACAGCTTGTGCACTAAAACTTGATCTTGCTTCATAGAAATCATCATTTCCAACTCCCTTCAAATTTGGGCCTCACATACAGTAACTTCTATCAGGGCTGCAATGAAAACAATGTAAACAATGCATAAAATTTCCATAAGATCACTGAACAGGGATAAAAAAGAAATTCGACAAAAACCTGAAATGGTCCCAGCAGCGAATCCTTAAGTTAGTGCCCCCATTCAACATATCACCCCCAGGTAAAGGAAGTAATGCACGGATACCTGGAAGACGAGCTGATGGTTCATTAAGTTCATTACTTCATTCACTCGATACTTTGGATTTGCATTCCTCCTTGGATCAGATTTAGAGCTTGTTTTAGTAGATGGCTTTGCCAATGCCCATGGTAAATAGACAGTTCTGCATCACTATCATAATTTGCTGCCCAAACTACCTGGAGATAAAAGTTGGAAGGCAAAATTTTAATCACAATGACGATAATAACAAAAACCAGATCACATTATTTTTAATATCAATTCAAATCAGTTTCCGTTGTACACAATCCCTGAATTTTTTTTCTTCAAAATATATAACCAGAGCCTTCTTTGTTTTCAGTTCTGTCTTCCTCTAAGCAGGTAAATTGTTCGGCTTTTATTGTTATGGATTTTCCTTCTTCTTTTTTTTTTTTTTTTTTTTGAGAAATATTGTTATGGATTTTTGAATGCTTAATTTGGGACTTTATTCTAATGAAAAATAGGGTTGTTCAGATTTTCATGGGTCTTTTCATTTTGACGATAAGTGATTATAGAAGAGGAGGTGAAGAGATGGTACCTGTGAGTGACGACGATGACGGAGAGAAATAAATGATGAAGACCAACGATCGGGTAGTAGTAATCAGTGAGATTCAAAGAGATGAGAGAAGATTAGGGATTTGGAACGTAACAGTTGAGACAAAGGAAAAGTAGGATAAATGACCAGATATTTGCGGTGTTTGTTTTTACAAATGCCATTAGAGTACTGCACACTTGTGGCGTTTAAAATAAAACGTCACTATATATAATTTCTATTGTAGCGCTTGTTATAAAAATGCTACTAAATTATGTGTCTAAAACGACGTTTTTCTAAAAACGCCACCATATATTATCTATCGTGGTGTGTTTTACTACAAACGTCACTAAAGGTACATGTATATTGTGGCGCATTTCTGTAAACGCAACGAATTTATAATTTTGTGGCGTTTTTTGTAAGCGGGATGCACAAAATTAACAGTGTCTACTCTAAGAATACCGTTAATAACTTGTTTTTCTGTAGTGATTCTCTGTGGGTTTAACGTCTAACGTGTCTCAACATGTTCACTATATTATTTGTGTCGACTTGTGTATGCTTAAACAATAATTACATCTCTATTCACACGCAATCAATAAACCTATGATTAAATAAAGAAAACAAATTAAATAGAAAAAATATAAATGCAACAAAAGCAAACAATATCTATTGTCAAACTTAAAATGGCGCCAATAACTTGTTGACTATATGGATAATGCAATGGAAAAAAATACAAAAATAGTTATCTTGCTTTTACTACCGCAACATCCACACGCAAGTGTACATGATTGGAAAGTAATACAATAGTGAGTGAGTTATCTACAGGGATTGAGTTTAATATTGTTTGATTAAGTTATCACTTGAAATTAAAGATTTACTTTTTAATTGAGTGATTGCGATTAAAAAATTATAAAAACCAATCGATAATGAGAACTAAAAGGTAAATAACACAACACAATAAACAAGTAACCAATTGCTATAGCAAAGAATGAAGTGGCCAGGGTTGAACTCTAGTTTTATAATGCTAATTGTTTTGGGGATGTTGCAATAAAGCTTACTATTCGCAATGACAAATCCAAAAATATTTTTAGGGTAGGCATATATGTTTTAATAATATAAATTTTTCATATGGGGTAGACACAAATAAAATTTAGGATAGACACTAATAGTAAAATGAACAATTAACATAAAAAAATTGGATTCTATAGTAAACACGTGCCCATCCTGAAATACACGAAAACCCACCATTGAATACACGAATGGATCCCTAAGTGTTATTTTCCACTTTTGATAGTAAAATTAAACTAACCTCATTAAGATTGCATATCCATATATGTATTTAACTCAACTAGCACTAATAAGCTTCATCCACTAAACTCATACAAGGCTAGATATTGTTACTAGAATCGAGAAATGGTGGATCAACTACCACCGACATACATTATCCGTCTTCAATCAAGCTAAAACTATCCCTCCCTGAATTAATACTAACTCAAGGCTTACTAACCATTTTCCAATGCATTAACCTGACATGTAAATAACCCGAATTTGAGATTAACCTAGTAAATAACTGATACTATTTGATCTATTATCTACCTTACATGTAATAATCCGGTACTACAAAGACGACGGTAACTATCCCAACCCAGTTTGCTCCATTTGTAAACGTCAGGATTCGAACCCCTAACCTTTGCTTAAGAGATCTAGTGTCTCATCCCACTAGACCAACTTATTGTTGGTTTAATTATGATCATTAGATTAATAAATTTAATTATAACTATTAAATAAATTTTCTTTTTATATTAATTATGATCATTAGAATAAAAAAATTAATTATAATCTTTAAATTAATTTTATTAAATTGTTCATTTATTAATTATCAATTTTGTTAGGTTTGAAGTTAGATTATATGAAATGACTTTAAAGATCATAAGTTTAATTCATTATTTTGATGTAATAATTGAGTAATATAAATATAATTTAATTTTAATTAAGTTAGAGTTTTTCAACCCTAGTTTTCTCTTTTTTTCTTGTGTGGCCTTTAATTTTTTTCGTCTTCATCTTTGTAATTGACTGTAGCACTAGCTTTAGTGATGGTCTCCGACTATCAATAATCATTTTTTCTTTTATTTTATTATGTTAACTCTGGGATGTTTCTTTTGTCTTTTGGCACTTTTTCGATTGTTTGACCATTATTTTCTTTTATCCTTTTTCTCAAGGCTAGATTTGGCATCGCCATGACTGATCAAGATGACGCTAATTTGTTATCATGTCGATCGTCCTTGTTGTGGACCCTCTGATTGAATTTGGATATGCGATCTGCGTTCGTGGATAGTTTTCTCACATCGCTCGATTCTGATTTGCAGTTTGTCAGTCGTAATAAATATAATTTGTACATTTATAAATTTTTGTTTATAGTTGTGGTTGTAAACTTTCATTGTTATTTGAATATTTTTCTATTTTTAATAAAACTAATAACTCCTATCCTTTCAAAAAAAATTAAATATAATTTAACTTAAAATTTTAATATATATATATATATATTTAAACATGGTTTTACTTATGATAATATTAAAATATGAGATTAAAAAACTTTAGTAACTTTATAAATATTGAAACTAACAAAATTTATAAATGTACAAATTATATTTATTACGACTTAACACTGTAAAATTACAATTAAATCAATTAAATAAATTTAAGTTAAAAATTAAACTTTCAGCTCTTATTTATAGCAAAAGTTTTACAATGCTAAAAGTTCAACTTTGCTATTAGAATTTTTTTTATCGAGCCTTTATTAATATATGTATAATTTAATAATACATGCATGTATGTATGTATAATTATTGGTTGCTAAAGATGATTTGGTGATGGTGAAGCCCCCTCCCATTCCCTATTTTCTTTGCATCTTATACTCGTAGAAAGTTAGGCAAGATGAGTCGGAATAGTAGGGGAATGAGGTATAGAGCTAACTGGGTAGGTTGGCGTCGGTAGGGGAAACACGGTGCAGAGGGGAGACTGGGATGATTAGTGGAATTAATGCACTGATCTGATATTGATCTTCATGTTTATTTTTTTTTGTCTTTTTCCTTTTTTATAATTGTTTTGTTTTAAATATGATAAAATAAATGGTAAACTATACACTTAGTACTCAACTGTTATTTTGTTCGATTTTGGTCACTTAACTATTTTTTGTTTCAAAATCATACCTAACATTAATTTTTTGTTATATCTTGATCATCTACCGTTAATTTTTTAACGGCGATGCTGACATGTCACCATAAGGTAATATCATGTTATTATTGAAAAAATTTGTATGTATGTATACTTTTTATTCAAAATCGAATGTATGAATTGATATGTATGTATGTCACGGCCAGAACTAACTATTTTTTTTGGCTCGGGTGAAATTAAAAAAATGAGCCCTAACTTAAAAGAAATTTAAGAAATGTGTAATATAAAATTTCTATTAATTTTTTATTAAATTAAACAAATAGTAATTCATTACAATCTCAAAAATGTCAAAAACATATTTAAGCATATAAATACTTATAAAAAACATTCCATTCGAGCATTTATTGATGCAAAATTATTGATGATAGTGTCAACATCAATGTTTTCCAACATATTTTTCTCAATACATAACATAGCTAACCCATTCAATCTTTCTTGTGACATTGTTGACCTCAAGTAATTTTTCAATAATATCAGCTTTGAAAAACTTCTTTCCGCGGATGTTACTGTCACCGACATTGTTAATAGGATATGGTAAGCAATTGAAACATTAGGATAGCAATTTGTAGAGTTAGCAAACTCAAGAATTTCAAGCGAGAAATACTCTAAAAAGTAATCCTCTATTTTTACTTTGTTGTTTGACATATTTACGCATTGCACTATTAGAGTCATTTGTTCTTGATGGCTTACATCAGGGGTACAATCAAGAATAACAGAGAAATACTTTGGCTTTTGGATGATCTTTAGAATATAAATTCTAATACTCTGGGCCAAGAGAGATATTAGTTCATTTTGAATTTTATGACCAAGATAATGATAATGAATATTTTCATTTTGAATACGTCTAATATGGTCTTGCATAGGCAAATCAAATTCAACAATCATTTTGTAACACCCATCTCCCGTATACCTTTCCGTACACGAGATACATATGTCACATCACTTTTAAAATATTTCCTCTTTTAGAACACGTATAATTTTGTTTCTAGATTTTCTTAAAACATAACATTTTTAAGATAAAGCAAAACATTAATTGAAATGTGTTAAGAGGTTCTAGTTAAATACAATTCAGAGCATTTTTCGTACTTTAATTGCACGCCAACTAAATTTTTCCAAAATAAACCAGATTGTCCTATTGTTACTAACGAGTCAACCTTAATTGATGATAGCTACTGCTACTGTTGCACTTCTTACTCGACTAATCTCTGCTTTTACCTACACGTGAAATCAACACACGTTAAATACTTATTTAGTGAGATATATTATTGTAAATAAACATTTCTATATACATAAGTATATCAGGTTTATTTGGTTTCGAACTACTTTGTATCATCCATAAGGATTATACAAGTCCTTCTTATTTAAACCAAATTTCTTTCATACTATCATCGTAAACATTCTTAGTATGTCCAACATACCTTTCTTTCTATAAATTTTTCCCATTATTCTTTAATATCATTTAGGGCATCCTTTCATGCCTTTAATGTACCGTTATGCAGTTCATTTATGTCAAATTGTACTGTTAAACCTTTAGACTTTTACCCAAAGGCATATAGTCTTTCATCTAACTTGCATGACATTAATATTTTACTCAAAGGTATTTAACACATCTAACTGGCATAATTAACACCTTTCTGTCAAATGTATAGCTAAGCCATTAATCTTTTACTCAAAGGTATTTAACATTTCATCTAACTGGCATAATTGAGACTTTTCTGTCAAATGCACAACTAGGCCATTAATCTTTTACTCAAAGGTATTTAACCTTTCATATAACTGGCATAATTGACATCTTTCTATCAAATGCACAATTAGGCCATTAATCTTTTACTCAAAGGTATTTAACATTTCATCTAATTGGCATAATTGACACCTTTCTGTCTACTCAAAGGTATTCATCTAACTGGCATAATTGACACCATTCTATCAAACGCACAACTAGGCCATTAATCTTTTACTCAAAGGTATTTAACCTTTCATCTAACTGCATAATTGACACATTTCTATCAAATGCACAACTAGGCCTTTTACTTTGGAATAGTTTCGACTCTAATAATTATTTATAATATTAACTAACTCTTTCTACTCATTATAAACTCTATAGTTCGCACACATAGTGCCAATTACAATAAAATCACAAACTTATTATTATGTACGTGGGTTGCACACATATTACCAATATCGAAACTCATAAACTTATTATGAATTTATTATTTTGCACACAAAGTTTCCATACGAAAATTCATAAACTTATTATGAATTTCTTAGTTTTGCACACATAGTGTCATTTGGTAATCACTATACATATTGTAAGAAACATGTATCTATAACTAATATAACATATAAGTACATAATAAATGCACTCACCTGGCTTGCCTCGCTATTGTACCCAAGAAACCAAGATGATTACTCCGATACTTTGCCTTTGCCCTTCATTTTACTTGACTCAGGAGCTTGATTTCGATCTACTGAAGCATCTATTTAAAGACACGTACAATATCAATTGTTAGTATATTTCCTAACAATTATACTTAAACGATACTCAAGAGTATATATTATTAAATTTTCTATAACAATATCAGCTTATATTAAAGTTTCTGGCTCCATAATATCGATACCCCTACCATGGTATCAATACTACTATACTATGGTATAGATACTCTATTACGGTATCGATACCATTTTTGCATTTTGTTAACAATGGTATCGATACCTTCCTCATAGTATCGATACCCCCTTTTGGTATCGATACTGCTTGCATCAATATCGATACTGATCGGCTGAATCCTCCTATTTTAAGCTTATAGTATCGGTATTGTTCTATCAGTACTGATACCCTTGTCTAGATTTTTCATTTTTCAGACCGATTCTTACCTAAATTTGGTCAAATTTCCTTATGTTTACACTCCACAATACTATTAAACTCTTCCTTACTTATCCCTACTAACGTTGCTACATTTAGCTTCTTAAAACATCTAAAATCTCCTAAAAACATCTAAAATCTCACAAAAACATTCAAATCTAAGAATCACACCACTTTTTCTAACTTGTTTTTAAACCCATCCAATGTTTCTAATCTCTTATTTACATATTTGACAAGTAAAATATACTAACAAACATTAGTAAAAACTCATATTCTAAAATAACACTCAAAAACCCATTTTCTTAAATCTCAAATATCTCATTCATCTCTTAGTTTTGATCCCATTTAATCCTTCCTTAAGCTTCTATCATACTCCATACATCAAAACCCAAACAAAAACGAAAAAATAAACTAACCAAATAAAACTTTACCTTTGCTATGGAGGAGGGCTTTTTCCACGGGAAATAAGAAGAAAATATATAGAGCTTTTGGGCTAACTTAATATCCCCTTTCCCTTACTTTAATACCTTATTAATGAAAATGAATTTTAAATTCATTTTCCTTTAAAGGACCAAAATGTCCTCTTTATTCATTTATTGTTACAAATTAGTCTAAAACACTATTCCAAATTATTTCCTCATCTTTTACCTTTTATTCAAATAAATCGTCAAATTTCAAATCTT
This sequence comes from Hibiscus syriacus, assembly GCF_006381635.1. Classification (NCBI taxonomy): domain Eukaryota; kingdom Viridiplantae; phylum Streptophyta; class Magnoliopsida; order Malvales; family Malvaceae; genus Hibiscus; species Hibiscus syriacus. The sequence continues at coordinate 776,481 of NW_024063418.1, forward strand.
TTCAATAAAGTCCCTGACCTAATATTTGGGGTATTATAATTCTCCCCTTAAGAAAATTCTTCCTCGAATTTAAAGACTTTGTGTGTTTACCTCAATACTACAACTAGAAGAATCATTTTGTTACACATTTTCTGGATTTCTCTAGTCCAAATCTATATTGGTTTTTTTCATAATTCAATTTAATCAAATTTTTATTTTCCCTATAACCCATTTTTCATTCATAAATCGAGATTAATTGAAATAATTTAGAAGATACTTGATGTTCAAATTTTCCTCTAATAGTATGTCAGACATTTTGCAAAAAATTTGTGATGGCTCTATTCAAACCAGGCCACTCAATCGACTATTTAAATCTCGGTACTTCTGGTTTCCACCTGAATGCATAGTTAATAGACTCAATACCTCAAAAATATCTTTCTGAATTCTTAATCGTTAGAAATACAAAGTCTCCCACGATAATACAAACATTCGTTGAACCTGACCTCAAAAAGTCATTAATCTCTTCATTTTCTACCTATAAAAATATTATTATTAAGAAATTTTCTTCTTTCCTGCCTCGGTTTCACTCTCTTCCATTCTGCCAGTATTTTAGGCTTTTGTAATTAGCACCATTATAGCACCACTCACTATACAGATAATGACATCAAATCTTTTAAGGCAATGTGACTAATGCCAACTCTAAATCATGCATAGATAATTCCTCTTGTGAGTCTTTGACTTTATCGATGCATATGCCACAACATTAATTTTGTGCATAAGCACACTTCCTAAATTGTTGATAGATACATCAGTAAAAAACCACATAGATTTATCTGAAAAGACATCTATCAATTCCTAGTTTTGTGAAATTATCTGACAATTCTACTTTAATTAATTAAACATCTATCACATTAGCCAGAAAAGCTATATATATGTTTCTGACATTATTTTCTTCACAATCATTGCCAATATCACTTTAAGCAATGATCTTACTTTCCCTCCAAAACTACAATTCCATACCATCTGCATCTTGCTGAACTAATTGTCTCTGGAGATGAACAAATTATTCCCAATATGATCTTAATTCATCAATTAGTAATTCCATCAGATTCACCGGGAACATAGCCCCTGGAATCTTTATTAATTGTTTACTACCTGTCCACTCACACTTGTACCTTGACCCATTAGGGTTTACGTCTATCATTTTACTCAAGATTGGTTCTAAAGGAATTCCTCTAGCTCTAACCAACTTTGTACTAATGTATGAGTGCATAGACCAAGGTCAACTAATACAAATACATGCTTATCAAAAAGATGAAAAGTACCTGTTATGATTTTTGAGTCATCCAGATTCTCATTGGTCTTAATATTATAGATTCTTACTCCTCCCCAAGTCTCTTGTCACTGTAAGGATTCATCTTGTCCCCTTGATTTTCCCTTTCTCTACTTCTATTAGAGGCTGCCATAGATCTTTCATATTGCACCGAATGGTCCCCAGATTTCTTTGGACAATTTCGAGAAATGTAACCAGTCTCGCCACATTGGAAACAAGCTCCACTGAGAATTCTGCATACTCCCCGGTGCACTCTACCACATGTCTGACATACATTTCTTTATCCAACTGTTCTACCCGAGCTAGCAGCAACCGACTAGGATTGTTTTATTTTATGTGAAATTGCAGTAGAACCCTCTCTGTCCGTATATCTAGAACTCGAGCCCTTTCCTCTCTTAACATAATGGGGGGTTGAAGGTGTTCTAACCCTTTTCCCCATATACAAACTCTAATCCACTACTAATGTCTCTGTTTGAGCTTTCTTAATAGCTTTGGCTCTGTTAATAACTTCTTGCAAGTTAGGAAAACTCAAAGCCAACATCATTTCTTTCAACTTTGGCCTCAACCCCTCAATAAACCAATCGTGTCGGGCCTTGTCATTGGGAACCACCTTAGTAGCAAAACGGCTTAACTTATTATACTCAGCCTCATACTCATGTATTGCTCGATCACCTTGTTTCAAATTAAGGAACTTTAACAACATTCCCTTCTGAACTGTTCACCCATATACTTATTCTTGAATTCTTCCAGGAAGGATTGCCAGGTCACTTGTTCCAGTGGTGCATACATCGTAGTATTTGACCACCATACCTGAGCTGATCCTATAAGTAAAGATACAGCTCCAACCAACATTTCTAAATCTGAACAATAAAGATTTTTTAACATTATTATAACATCATTTAGCAAAAAGTCGGCCTCCACAGGACCTTCACCCTCTTTTCCTAGGAAATTTGGAGTTCCCAAGCTCTTCAGCTCTTTTGGGATCAAAATTCCCGGTACGGGAGAAGCTGGGGGAGGCAAAGGAGGTTGAAAACGAGTCAATATGGTGTCAAGAGTTTGCATAAAATATTAGGGCCACCGGAATGACCCACTATAAAAATAGCAGAAAATTTAAAAATTTAATTAAAACATGTAACTTATAAAATCATTTATCAGTATTCAGAAGTAAAATAGATTTTCAGACTCGTATATAAAACAAAATACAATCTACATGCCCCCTAATCACATGTACCATACTATGCAAGCAACGCCGAAAGAACTCCCCCACTGATGTTGATAGCTGCACTGGTACGATTCTTTTAACCTGCAATGGTGAGTAATAGAGTGAGCTTCGAAAAGCTCAGTAATACAGAACTATCAGATGATGCTGCAAGACATGCCAATAAATTGAAAGCCATATCATTTCTTATTGAACAAACGTATACTGATGCTCAAAATAATCTGGGGCTCCACTGGTAGTTCATCGAATAAAAGCCATGAGTATCTTAGTTAATAGGAAGCATTCATAGTATCATGTTTTTAGGAGATTGAATAGGATTTCTAGTGTGTTCCATCAGTACGATAAAATCATAATAGGTACACTAATCAAATGATAGTTCAGTAAATCCCATAAACCATACTGTAGTGGAGCTTTTTAAAACCATCGTATAAAGAGTTAACCTAAGGGAACATCATAGGGCCTGAGAGCCTACCACAGAAAGTTCGAGGCCATGGGGCCTACCTAAGAACCCATCTTAGGGCCGTAGGGCCTACCCGAGAATAATCCCAGGGCCGTAGAGCCTACCTAAGAGTCACATTAGGTCCATCAAAATTTTCTAATTTGATCAGAGCTGTACTTTACAAATATATATCTCCAAGGTTATTTTATACAGTGATACAAATCCATAATCCATCACCATTAAGTCGGTGCATCCATAAAACAGTAACCATAGATTTCAGTGTACCACAGGTTAAAACAATAAAATAATTTATATATATATATATATGGAACACACAAGAGAATCCAAGTACTTTTCATAGGCATTTTTTAATTATCTGTATGGATAACATGAACCTGTGCAATTTGATCGTATTCCAGGAATGATGTCCTATTGAAGAGAATCGATTTCTAATCGATCTAATCAGACATTTGAGATTGATACTTTAAAATTCTACTATGTTTCCATGTGCATCAGGAAAACTTTCAGGAACCTTTGTACATAATAATTCTAAATTCAGATTTACTGCGAGTGATTCCGTTACCCAAACAATCAGGGGTATTTAGGAATATACTTAGATTCATATGATATTAGCTCAATTGAACCAAATAGGGTATTCATAATCTTTTCCTTCTACGTTACATGCTTGTTCAGACATGTCCGAAGTGATTTAATATGAGAATGTAGAAACAAATATTCAAGACATTTACAATCCATGTTGATCGATCGGCTTATCGAACAATTCGAACGGAACAACTCTCAGAACTAATGCATGTCGACCCATCAATTTACTGTCTTTCTAGAGTATTTACTCTTTCACACTAACAATACTTGTCCATAATTCATCTTTGTAATCATCGCTGAATAGATCTTCCAGTAGTCTTTATTTCATTTCCACGTTTCAACGATATCATGAAATACGGACGTACTTGTTTCATGATTCATGACCCATAACGACAATTCATCATGTATGTTCATGTGTTTCCAAACTCATCGAATCACCTATTAAATCCTCAGTCATTGAAGTTACTTAGTTCGTTCAGCAAACAAGTCTCTCCCGGATACTTTAGAGTTTTCCAGATTAATACAAATGTTTATGAATTTCAAATATATATTACATTTCCTTTCAGTTTAATTTAGTCATTCTGGTATTCGTGGTTGATTTATCTTACGGATATCCATTTCTTACTATCGAATGCTCTCTGCGTTGAGTTGAGTTGAGTACTTTCAGAATTATCATCAATTCAAACTTGAGGAGACGAAAAAAATTCAAGTGGTTACTATGTCATTCAAACACTGATATAACACTAGCATTTTTTGACTGGCTTAAGTTGTGTTCCATAACCTTTAAGAGTAGTACAACATCAATTTTTATTTGAATTTCTTAAATAATCTGAGACATTTACTTAGTCTAGGACATAAGGGTATTTTGGTCCTTTTTGTGCTCAATGTTCTTCTATTCATTTCAAAACTTGAGGATACACATTCCTTCCTCGGCTTGGTGATATTCTTTAATCATTTCCATTACAGGGGTATTTTGGTTATTTTATAGATCTAGGGTATTTCAATCATTTCTTTCTGTTCGATCTTATTATTTAATTCAAACTTATTATTTACTTCAGTCATTTCGAATAATTCTATCAAAAGAACACCCTCGATAAATTGTTCTTCAGGTATTTACTCATAACTCAGATATTTTTGGGTCAAGTGCCTTCTCAGATTTTACAAACGGATATCATGAACTTTTCTATACAAAGACATAATCTTAACAATTAAATCCGTAATTTATCGAGTTAAGTACAAATCCTCAAGGTACTTTCTCATTCCAGGTCAATTTAGACTATTTTTACTTTTCAAGGGCATTTTTGTAATTTCATAACAAAAGAGTTTCGGTATTAACTCTTTACGAAAATAACTATATTTTAGAGATCGTATGTTAATTGATTTCCCGAACATTCTCTGATCTTGAAATGATTCCCTTAACAGACTTCTAGCATCTTGCACAAACCCTCATGGGGTTAAAAACCAGTTATCCAAATCTTCTAAGAAAAACTAACATTTCTTATGCACATCTGTAATTTTACCGGATCAATATGTCTTTTCAAAGTTATTAACCAACTTCCAGGGATAATTCTTGTCGTCTTACAACATAAGGGTATTTTCATAATTTTACCCTACCAGATTATTCTCATAATTTCCCATCCAAGTACCTTTGATGAAATAAATTATATGCTACAGATCCAAGCTGATTCCATTATCATTAAACAAATACTTGTAATTTTAATTCTAACAATTTCTTATAAAAATCATCTTAACCATAATCAGTTACCAAATTTTTATCGTATTCGGATCGAGTGTAGAAATTAATTAACTACACATATGAGACCAATTTTATCTTATTCATGAATTTACCAATATTCACATGTTCCATAAAGCCTAAAGAGATAGTAAACTATTACCTCGATTTTTGTGCCATACTGATCAACCATTAAATTCCATTCAAACACCCTTGATCTTGAAATCATCTTCCAATAATTTCTCAGATACATAAGAATAAACATTTCATTAAAAAAAGGGCTAAATTTCGAAAAACGGATTAAATCAGGTGATTAATCAGTGAAAACCCACTTACCGGGTTCACATTGGTGAAACGGACCCCCAAAAACTTATTCAGGACGTCGAAAAACGTTAGAATAGGTATACCCGGTCAAAGTCAAAGGTCATTTAACGCCCAGTCAACTCATGTGAAAGTTATGGTCAACAGTGGTTAATGCCGGTCAACGGTCAACGCAGGTCAACAGTTGATCGTTTTACACAAATATCACCCTAACCAAAATTAATTACAAAATTATCCACCTTCTACAAATATTTATGAAACTAACACTCGCGTTTTTACACAAATAGAACCCAAACAGAAATTAATTACAAAATTAACACAATTCGTCCAGACGATGCCCACTCTCGGGGGGTGGTGCGTGTGGCGTGTGAATAGTGATACGGTGTCAGAAAATTCCCAAATAAATTCCTAAAAATTATTTTAAGTGATTTTGAAGCACTTACAAAGCTCGGTTCACAATTTTGAACGGCGGAGAGCTCGATTTTAATAAATCTGAAACTTTGACCACTTCACCTCCTCACTCGCTGCCGTCAACGGAGCCAAGGAGGACACCGGAAGACTCGGAATGGAACAAGGAATACGATGGTGCGAGAGGTATCGAAAATGGATGGTCGGATCGTCGTGAATCGACGAAAAACCAACGAAATTGAGTTAACACCGACGATACTTCCGACTGAAATTAACGACAAACGACGACGATTCACGATGAGAGGTTTAAGGGGATTTGTTTATCGGTCGATGACGAACACGATGGTGGTTTTGGTTCATCGTTCGGAGGTTGAACGACGAGTAGATTGGAGCTTGAAATCGTTGACCGGGAAAGAGGAAAATGAAAATATTTCTGTAGAAATACACGGGGAAATGGGGTTTATAATATCTCAAAAATAAAAATGGGTAAACCATTAGTTTAGTCACTCAACTTCTAGCACTTCTTAAAATGGTCTGTTAACTTTACGATTTTATAATTTAATCCTCAATTTTCTTCCAAAATACCAATTAAATCCACCACTTTATAATTTCTAAAATTTAGCCTCTAAATTAGGGTGTTACAATTCTCCCCTCCTTAAATGAATTTCGTCCTCAAAATTCATTCATGTCAAATAATTGTAGCAATGAAAATTCCAATAGTTCTTCCATGTCTTTCCGTAGTTTTTACACGAGTACTGATACTCTATTAATCTTTAATCAATTGAGTATTTCTTCAGAACTCTCCCTCATTCCAATAAAAGAATCAGAACGGAAATATCCTTATAGAATCCATTCAGTCTTGGTTACGAAAATAGACTCATATAGCGATAACATATCCTAATTTCATTTCTGGTGTCAGATCAGAATTTCTCAGATGAGTAACTCTCACATAGCTTTTACGGTACTTTACAGAATTTAGATAAACGTTACTGGTATTCCTTTATGCAATGGTAGAGTCCTAACGGATAGAAAACTTAGGTTTACTTATTACAGATAGGGACTCAACCTTAGAGTTTCGCCTCAGAGAAGTACGATTGTAGTCTAGGGGCATGTACTGATAAAACATCTGGAGTGTCACATTAGGGCCACCGGAGCGACCCACTGTAAAAATAGCGGAAAATTTAAAACTTTAATTAAAACAAGTAACTTATAAAATCATTTATCAGTATTCAAAGTAAAATAGATTTTCAGACTCGTATATAAAACAAAATACAATCTACATGCCCCCTAATCACATGTACCATACTCTGCAAGCAACGCCGAAAGAACTCCCCTACTGATGTTGATAGCTGTACTGGTACGATTCTTTTAACCTACAATGATGAGTAATAGAGTGAGCTTCGAAAAGCTCAGTAATACATTACTACCAGATGATACTGTAAGGCATGCCAATAAATGGATAGCTATATCATTTCTTATTAAACAGACATATACCGATGCTCAGAATAATCTGGGGTTCCACTAGTAGTTTATTGAATAAAAGCCATGAGTATCTTTGTTCATAGGAAGCATTCATAGTATCACGTTTTCAGGAGATCGAATAGGATTTCTAGTGTGTTCAATCAGTACAATAAAATCATAATATGTACACTAATCAAACGATAGTTCAGTAAATCCCATAAACCATACTGTAGTAGAGCTTTTTAAACTCGTATTTTAAAACCATCGTATAAAGAGTTAACCTAAGGGAACATCTTAGGGCCTGAGAGCCTACCCAAGAAAGTTTGGGGTAATGGGGCCAACCTAAGAACACATCTTAGGGCCACAGGGCCTACCCGAGAATAATCTCAGGGCCGCAGAGCCTACCTAAGAGTCACATTAGGTCCATCAAAATTTTCCAGCTTGATTAAAGTTGTACTTTACAAATATGTATCTCCAAGGTACATTTTATACAGTGATACAAATCCATAAGCCATCACCGTTAAGCCGGTGCATCCATAAAACAGTAACCATAGATTTCAGTGTACCACATGTTAAAACAATAATATATATATATATATATATATATGGAACACACTAGAGAATCCAAGTACTTTTCAGAGGCATTTTGTAATTATCAGTATGGATAACATGAACCTGTGCAATTTGATCGTATTTCAGGAACGATGTCCTATTGAAGAGAATCGATTTCTAATCGATCTAATCAAAAATTTGAGATTGATACTTTAAAATTCTACTATGTTTCCATGTGCATCAGGAAAACTTTCAGGAACCTTTGTACATAGTAATTCTAAATTCAGATTTACTGCGAGTGATTCCATTACCCAAAGAATCAGGGGTATTTAGGAATATACTTAGATTCATAGGATCTCAGCTCAATTGAACCAAATAGGGTATTCATAATCTTTTCCTTCTACATTACATGCTTGTTCAGACATGTCCGAAGTAATTTAATATGAGAATGTAGAAACAAATATTCAAGACATTTATAATCCATGTTGATCGATCAAATTATCGAATAATTCGAACTGAACAACTCACAGAACTAATGCATGTCGACCCGTCAATTTACTGTCTTTCTAGAGTATTTACTCTTTAACACTAACAATACTTGTCCATAATTCATCTTTGTAATCATCGCTGAATAGATCTTCCAGTAGTCTTTATTTCATTTCCACGTTTCAACGATATCATGAAATACGGACGTACTTGTTTCATGATTCATGACCCATAACGACAATTCATCATGTATGTTCATCAGTGTTTCCAAATTCATCCAATCACCTATTAAATCCTCAGTCATTGAAGTTACTTAGTTCTTTCAGCAAACAAGTCTATCCGGTTACTTTAGAGTTTTCCAGATTAATATAGATGTTTCTGAATTTCAAATATATATTGTATTTCCTTTCAGTTCAAGTCATTCTGGTATTCGTGGTTGATTTATCTTACGGATATCCATTTCTTACTATCGAATGCGCTCTAGCGCTGAGCTAAGCTGAGTACTTTCAGAATTATTATCAATTCAAACTTGAGGAGACGAACAAACATTCATGTGGTTACTATGCCATTAAAATACTGATATAGCACTAGCATTTTTTGACCGGCTTAAGTTGTGTTCCATAACCTTTAAGAGCAATACAACATCAATTTTTATTTGAATTTCTTAAATAATCTGAAACATTTACTTAGTCTATGATATAAGGGTATTTTTGCCCTTTTGTTCTCAATGTTCTCCCATTCATTTCAAAACTTGAGGATATACATTCCTTCATAGGCTTAGTGATATTCTTTAATCATTTTCATTACAGGGGTATTTTGGTCATTTTATAGATCTAGGGTTTTTCAATCATTTCCTTCTGTCCGATTTTATTTTTTAATTCAAATTTATCATTTACTTCAGTCATTTCGAATAATTCTTTCAATAGAATACCCCCGATAAATTGTTCTTTAGGTATTTACTCAAAACTCGGATATTTTCGATCCAAGTGCCTTCTCCGATTTTACAAACGGATATTATGAACTTTTCTGTACAAAGACAGGATCTTAACAATTAATTCCATAATTTATCGAGTTAAGTACAAATCCTCAAAGTACTTTCTCATTCCGGGTCAATTCAGACTATTTTTACTTTTCAATGGCATTTTCATAATTTCTTAACCAAATAGTTTCGGTATTAACTCTTTACGAAAATAACTATATTTTAGAGATCATATGGTTAATTGCTTTCCCGAACATTCTCTGATCTTGAAATGATTCCCTTAACAGACTTCTAGCATCTTGTGCAAACCCTCATGGGGTTAAAAACCAGTTATCCAAATCTTCTAAGAAAAACTAACATTTCTTATGCACATCTGTAATTTTACCAGATCAATATGTCTTTTCAAAGTTATTAACCAACTTCCAGGGACAATTCTTGTCGTCTTTCAACATAAGGGTATTTTCGTAATTTTACCCTACCTGATTATTCTTATAATTTCCCATCCAAGTACCTTTGATGAAATAAATTATATGCTACAGATCCAAGCTAATTCCTTTATCATTAAACATAGACTTGTAATTTTAATTCTAACACTCCATCAATTTCTTATAAAAATCATCTGAACCATAATGAGTTACGAATTTTTAACGTATTCGGATCGAGAGTATAAATTAATTAACTACACGTATGAGACCAATTTTATCTTATTCATGCATTTACTAATATTCACATGTTCCATAAAGCATAAAGACGTAGTAAAGTATTACCTCGATTTCCATGCCATATTGATCGTCCATTAAATTACATTCAAACGCCCTTGATCTTGAAATCAACTTCCAATAATTCCTCAGATACATAACAATAAACATTTAATCAAAAACGGGCTTAATTCTGAAAAATGGATCGAATCAGGTGATTAATCAGTGAAAACCCAGTTATTGAGTTCAAATTTGGCTAAACGAACCTCTAAAACGGATTCAGGACATCGAAAAACGTCAGAGTAGGTATACCTGGTCAAATTCAAAGGTCGTTTAATGCCCGGTCAACGCCGGTCAAAGTTCTGGTCAACGCCGGTCAACCGTCCACGCAGGTCAACAGTCAATAGTCGATCGTTTTACAAAAATATCACCCTAACCGAAATTAATTACAAAATTATCCACCTTCTACAAATATTTACGAAACTAACACCCGTTTTTTACACAAATAGCACCAAAACAGAAATTAATTACAAAATTAACACAATTCGGCCAGACGATGCCCACTCTCGGGGGGTGGCACGTGAATAGTGATACGGTGTCGGACAATTCTCGAAAAAATTCCTAAAAATTATTTTAAGTGATTTTGAGGCACTTACAAAGCTTAGTTCACAATTTTGAAACGTGGAGAGCTCGATTTCAATAAATCTGAAACTTTGACCGCTTCACCTCTTCACGCATCGCCGCCGACGGAGACAAGGAGGAGACCAGTAGACTTGGAACGGCAAAAGGAACACGATGGTGCGAGAGGTGTCGAAAACGGATAGTCGGATCGTCGTGAATCGACGAAAAACCAACGGAAATTGAGTTAACACCGACGATACTTCTGACTGAAATTAACAATAAACGACAACGATTCACGACGAGAGATTTAAGGGGTTTTGTTCATTGGTCGACGATGAACACGATGGTGGTTTCGGTTCATCGATCAGAGGTCGAACGACGAGTAGATCGAAGCTTGAAATCGTTAACCGGGGAAGAGGAAACTGAAAATATTTGTAGAAATACACGGGGAAATAGGGTTTATAATATCTCAAAAAAAATGGGTAAACCATTAGTTTAGTCACTGAACTTCCAGCACTTCTTAAAATAATTGTCAACTTTATGAATTTATAATTTAATCCTCAATTTTCTTCCAAAATACCAATTAAATCCACCACTTTATAATTTCTAAAAATTAGCCCCTAAATTGGGGTGTTACAATTCTCCCCTCCTTAAAAGAATTTCGTCCTCGAAATTTATTCATGTCATAGAATTATAGCAACGAAAAACCCAATAGTTCTTTCTTATATTTCCATAGTTTTTACAGGAGTGCTGATACTCTATTAATCTTTAATCAGTTGAGTATACATTTTCTTCAGAACTCTCCCTCATTCCAATAAAAGAATCAGAATGGAAATATCCTTATAGAATCCATTCAGCCTTGGTTACGAAAATATACTCATATAGCGATAACATATCCCAATTTCATTTATGGTGTCAATCGGAATTTCTCAGATGAGTAACTCTCACATGGCTCATACGGTACTTTACAGAATTTAGATAAACGTTACTTATATTCCTTTATGCAATGGTAGAGTCCTAACGGATAAAAACTTAGGTTTACTCATTACAGATAGGGACTCAACCTTAGAGTTTCGGCTCAGATAAGTACGATTGTAGTCTAGTGGCATGTACTGATCAGACATCTTTTGATATTCGACCGGCCGGTCTATCATGAAAATTTTGACTCAAACAATAGCTCTGATACCACTAAATGTAACCCCCTCAGATCGATGCGGATAGCCCGATCCGATATGGAGTGTCACATTAGGGCCACCGGAGCGACCCACTGTAAAAATAACGAAAAATTTAAAACTTTAATTAAAACATATAACTTATAAAATCATTTATTAGCATTTAGAAGTAAAATAGATTTTCAACTCGTATATAAAACAAAATACAATGTACATGTCCCCTAATCATATGTACTATACTCTACAAGTAAAGCTGAAAGAACTCCCCTACTGATGTTGATAACTGCACTGGTACGATTCTTTTAACCTGCAATGGTGAGTAATAGAGTGAGCTTCGAAAAGCTCAGTAATACAGAACTACCAGATGATGCTGCAAGACATGCTAATAAATGGAAATCCATATCATTTCTTATTGAACAAACGTATACCGATGCTAAGAATAATATGGGGTTCCACTGGTAGTTCATCGAATAAAAGCCATGAGTATCTCAGTTCATAGGAAGCATTCATAGTATCACGTTTTTAGGAGATCGAATAGGATGTCTAGTGTGTTCCATCAGTACGATAAAATTATAATAGGTACACTAATCAAACGATAGTTCAGTAAATCCCATAAACTATATTGTAGTGGAGCTTTTTAAACTCGTATTTTAAAACCATCGTATAAAGAGTTAACCTAAGGGAACATCATAGGGTCTGAGAGCCTACCCAAGAACGTTCAGGACCACGGGGCCTACCTTAGAACACATCTTAGGGTTGCAGGGCCTACCCGAGAATAATCTCAAGGCCGTAGAGCCTACCTAAGAGTCACATTAGGTCCATCAAAATTTTCCAGCTTGATCAAAGCTGTACTTTACAAATATGTATCTCCAAGGTACATTTTATATAGTGATACAAATCCATAAGCCATCACCATTAAGTCGGTGCATCTATAAAACAGTAACCATAGATTTCAGTGTACCGCATGTTAAAACAATAAAGCAATTTATATATATATATATGGAACACACTAGAGAATCCAAGTACTTTTCAGAGGCATTTTGTAATTATCAGTATGGATAACATGAACCTGTGCAATTTGATCGTATTCCAGGAACGATGTCCTATTGAAGAAAATCAATTTCTAATCGATCTAATCAGACATTTGAGATTGATACTTTAAAATTCTACTTTGTTTCCATGTGCATCAGGAAAACTTTCAAGAACCTTGTACATAATAATTCTAAATTCAGATTTACTGCGAGTGATTCCATTACCCAAACAATCAGGGGTATTTAGGAATATACTTAGATTCATAGGATCTCAGCTCAATTGAACCAAATAGGGTATTCATAATCTTTTCCTTCTACATTAAATGCGTGTTCAGACATGTCCGAAGTGATTTAATATGAGAATGTAGAAACAAATATTCAAGACATTTACAATCCATGTTGATCGATTGGCTTATCGAACAATTCGAACTAAACAACTCTCAGAACTAATGCATGTCGACCCGTCAATTTACTGTATTTCTAGAGTATTTACTCTTTAACACTAACAATTATTGTCCATAATTCATCTTTGTAATCATCGCTGAATAAATCTTCCAGTAGTCTTTATTTTATTTCCACGTTTCAACGATATCAGAAAATACAGACATACTTGTTTCATGATTCATGACCCATAACGACAATTCATCATGTATGTTCATCAGTGTTTCCAAACTCATCCAATCACCTATTAAATCCTCAGTCATTGAGGTTACTTAGTTCGTTTAGCAAACAAGTCTATCACGGTTACTTCAGAGTTTTCCAGATTAATTCATATTTTTGAATTTCAAATATATATTGCATTTCCTTTCAGTTCAATTTAGTCAATCTGGTATTTATGGTTGATTTATCTTACGAATATCCATTTCTTACTATCGAATGAGCTCTAGAGTTGAGCTGAGTACTTTCAGAATTATAATCAATTCAAACTTGAGGAGACGAACAAACATTCAAGTGGTTACTATGCCATTCAAATACTGATATAGCACTAGCATTGTTTGACCGGCTTACGTTGTGTTCCATAACCTTTAAGAGCAGTACAACGTCAATTTTTATTTGAATTTCTTAAATAATCCGAGACATTTACTTAGTCTAGGACATAAGGGTATTTTGTCCTTCTTGTGCTCAATGTTCTTCTATTCATTTCAAAACTTGAGGATATACATTCCTTCCTCGACTTGGTGATATTCTTTAATCATTTCCATTACAGGGGTATTTTGGTCATTTTATAGATCTAGGGTATTTCAATCATTTCTTTCTGTCCGATCTTATTATTTAATTCAAACTTATCATTTACTTAAGTAACTTCGAATAATTTTGTCAAAAGAACACCACCGATAAATTGTTCTTCAGGTATTTACTCATAACTCGGATATTTTCGGGTCAAGTGCCTTCTCAGATTTGACAAACGAATATCATGACCTTTTTTGTACAAAGAAAGGATCTTAACATTTAAATCCGTAATTTATCGAGTTAAGTACAAATCCTCAAAGTAATTTCTCATTCCGGGTCAATTCATACTATTTTTACTTTTCAAGGGCATTTTCGTAATTTCTTAACCAAATAGTTTCGGTATTAACTCTTTACGAAAATAACTATATTTTAGAGATCCTATGGTTAATTGTTTTCCCGAACATTCTCTGATCTTGAAATGATTCCCTTAACAGACTTCTAGCATCTTGCGCAAACCCTCATGGGGTTAAAAACCAGTTATCCAAATCTTCTAAGCAAAACTAACATTTCTTATGCACATCTGTAATTTTACCAGATCAATATGTCTTTTCAAAGTTATTAATCAACTTCCAGGGACAATTCTTGTCGTCTTACAATATAAGGGTATTTTCATAATTTTACCCTACCAGATTATTCTCATAATTTCCCATCCAAGTTCCTTTGATGAAATAAATTTTATGCTACAGATCCAAGCTGATTCCTTTATCATTAAAAACAGACTTGTAATTTTGATTCTAACAATCCATCAATTTCTTATAAAAAATCATATGAACCATAATTAGTTACTGAATTCTTATCGTATTCGGATCGATTGTAGAAATTAATTAACTACACATATGAGATCAATTTTATCTTATTCATGCGTTTACCAATATTCACATTTTCCATAAAGCATAAATAGGTAGTAAAGTATTACCTCGATTTTTATGCCATACTGATCGACCATTAAATTCCATTCAAGCGCCCTTGATCTTGAAATTGTCTTCCAATAATTCCTCAGATACATAACAATAAACATTTCATCAAAACGGGGCTTAATTTTGAAAAATGGATCGAATCAGGTGATTAATCAGTGAAAACCCACTTATCGGGTTCGAATTTAGCAAAACAGATCCCAAAAACGGATTCAGGTCATCGAAGAACTTCAGAATAGGTATACCCTATCAAAGTCAAAGATCATTTAACGCCCAGTCAACGCCGATCAAAGTTCGGGTCAACGCCAGTCACCTCGGTCAATGATCAACGCATGTCAACAGTCAACAGTCGATCGTTTTATGCAAATATCACCCTAACCAAAATTAATTACAAAATTAGCCACCTTCTACAAATATTTACAAAACTAACACCCGTGTTTTTACACAAATAACACCCAAACAGAAATTAATTACAAAATTAACACTATTCGGCCAGACGATGCCCACTCTCGGGGGGTGGCGCGTGAAAAGTTATACGGTGTCGGAAAATTCCCCAAAAAATTCCTAAAAAATATTTTAAGTGATTTTGAGGCACTTACAAAGCTCAGTTCACAATTTTGAACGGTGGAGAGCTCGATTTCAACAAATCTGAAACTTTGACCGCTTCACCTCCTCACGCGCCACCACCGACGAAGACAAAGAGGACACCGGCAGAATCGGAACGGTACAAGGAACACGGATGGCCGAATCATCGTGAATCGACGAAAAACCAATGGAAATTGATTTAACACCGATGATACTTCCGACTGAAATTAATGACAAACGACGACGATTAACGATGAGAGGTTTGAGGGGTTTTGTTCATCGGTCGACGATGAATACGATGGTAGTTTCGGTTCATCGTTCGGAAGCCGAACGACGAGTAGAACGGAGCTTGAAATTGTTGACCGAGGAAGAGGAAACTGAAAATATTTCTGCAGAAATACACGGGGAAATGGGTTTATAATATCTCAAAAAGAAAAATGGGTAAACCATTAGTTTAGTCACTGAACTTCCAGCACTTTTTAAAATGGTCTATCAACTTTACGATTTTACAATTTAATCCTCAATTTTCTTCCAAAATACCAATTAAATCCACCACTTTATAATTTCTAAAATTTAGCCCCTAAATTGGGGTGTTACAAAATCTCCATACCATAGTACTAGCATCCTTGATGTGCAAGCGCACTACATTTTCAGATGAGAACGGATGCTCACTATTAGCCTCGTAACTTCCATTACCAGTCTCTTCTCTTATCTCTTGTTCCCCCGCTCTACGTGAGTTCGAGGATTCTGACATCTATTAGAACATGCATAGTAATAACATTACAGTTAGTAAGGAGTGTTATCAATTATGCTCTAATGACACCATATCAGCAACCTTGACAATCTTAGTGGCATTCAATCCTTTTTTCTCATTTCAAATGAACTCAGTTTCGGCCAAGAATTGGTTAAACCTGTAGCTCTGATACAAATAAATGTAACACCTATCTCCCGTATACTACACGAGATACATTTACTCTTTTAAAAACGTAAAATTTTAATTTTCTTAAAACATAACATTTTTTAGATAAAGCAAAACAATAATTGAAATGTGTTAAGAGGTTCTACTTAAATACAATTCAGAGCATTTTTCATACTTTAATTACACCCCAACTAAATTTTTCCAAAACAATCCAGATTGGCCTAATGTTACAACGAGTCAACCTTAATTGATGATAGCTGCTACTACTGCTACACTCCTTACTCGACTAATCTCTTCTTTTACCTACGCGTGAAATCAACACACGTTAAATACTTATTTATTGAGACATATTATTGTAAAGAAACATTTCTATATACATAAGTATATCAGGATTATTTGGTTTCGAACTACTTTGTATCATCCATAAGGATTATATAAGTCCTTCTTATTTAAACCAAATTTCTTTCATACTATCATCGTAACATTCTTTGTATGCCCACATACCTTTCTTTCTGTACATTTTTCCCATTTTTCGTTAATCTCATTTAAGGCATCCTTCCAAGCCTTTAATGTACCGTTATGCATTTCATTTTTGTCAAATTGCACTGTTAAACCTTTAGACTTTTACCCAAAGGCATATAGCATTTCATCTAACTTGCATGATTGACACCTTCATGTTAAATGCATAGCTAGGCTATTAATATTTTACTCAAATGTATTTAACCTTTCATCTAACTGGTATAAATGACACATTTCTGTCAAATCCATAACTAGGCCATTATCTTTTACTCAAAGATATTTAACATTTCATCTAACTGGCATAATTGACATATTTCTGTCAAATGCACAGCTAGGCCATTAATCTTTTACTCAAAGAAAGGTATTTAACCTTTCATCTAACTAGCATAATTGACATATTTCTGTCAAATGCACAGCTAGACCATTAGTCTTTTACTCAAAGGTATTTAACCTTTCATCTAACTGGCATAATTGACACCTTTCTGTCAAATGCACAGCTAGGCCATTAATCTTTTACTCAAAGGTATTTAATCTTTCATCTAACTGGAATAATTGACACCTTTCTGTCAAATGCATAACTAGTCCATTAATCTTTTACTCAAAGGTATTTAACCTTTCATCTAATTGGCATAATTGACACATTTCTGTCAAATGCACAACTAGGCCATTAATATTTTACTCAAAGGTATTTAACCTTTCATCTAACTGGTATAATTGACACATTTCTATCAAATGCACAGCTAGGCCATTAATCTTTTACTTTGGAATAGTTTCTACTCTAATAATTATTTATAATATTAATTAACTCTTTCTACTCATTATAAACTCTATAGTTTGTACACGTAGTGCCAATTACAATAAATTCACAAACTTATTATTATTTACGTGGGTTGCACACACATTACCAATACCGAAATTCATAAACTTATTATGAATTTATTATTTTTGCACACAAAGTGCCCATACGGAAATTCGTAAACTTATTATGAATTTCCTAGTTTTGCACACATAATGCCATTTGGTAATCACTATACATATAGTAAGCAACATGTATCTATAACTAATATAACATATAAGTACATAATAAATGCACTCACCTGGCTTGCCTCGCTATTGTACCCAAAACACCAAGCTGATTACTCCATTACTTTGCCTTTGCCCTTCGTTTTGCTTGACTTGGGAGCTTGAATTCGATCTACTCAAGCATCCATTTAAAGACACATACAATATCAGCCTATCTTAAAGTTTTTGGCTCCATATTATCGATACCCCTACCATGGTATTGATACTACTATACTATGGTAACGATACTCTATTACGGTATTGATACCATTTTTGCATTATGTTAACAATGGTATCAATACCTTCCTTATAGCATCCTCCCATTTTAAGCCTATAGTATCGGTACTATTCTATCAGTACCGATATTTTCTATTTTCAACCCGATTTTTACCCAAATTTGGTCAAATTTCCTTATGTTTACACCCCACAATACTATTAAACTTTTCCTTACTTATCCCTACTAACTTTCCTTCTTTTAGCTTCTTAAAACATCTAAAATCTCCCAAAAACATTCAAATCTAAGAATCACACCACTTTTTTAACTTGTTTTTAAACCCATCCAATGTTTCTAATCTCTTATTTACATATTTGGCAAGTAAAATATACTAACAAACATCAGTAAAAACTCATATTCTAACATAATACTCAAAACCCCATTTTCTTCAATCTCAAATATCCATTCATCTCTTAGTTTTGATCCCATTTAATCCTTCCTTAAGCTTCTATCATAATACATACATCAAAACCCAACCAAAAATGAAAGAGGAAACTAACCAAATAAAACTTTACCTTTGCTATGGATGAGGGCTTTTTCCACTGGAAAGAAGAAGAAAAGAGATATAGTTTTTAGGCTAACTTAATTTCCCATTTCCTTTACTATAATACCTTATTAAAGAAAATAAATTTTAAATTTATTTTCCTTTAAAGGACCCAAATGTCCCTCTTTATTCATCTATTGTTACAAATTAGTCTAAAACACTATTCCAAATCATTTCCTCATTTTTACCCTTTGTTCAAATAAATCTTCAAATTTCAAATCTTTTTCAATAATGTCCCTGGCCTAATATTTGGGGTATTACACATTTAAATATGTAACACCCTAAAGCCGATTACGCCTAAAGTACCACATTGGGTTACCATGGTAACCCCTAATTTTTGAAACCTATTCATTCTCATTTCAAAGTGGTACCAAAATAAATATATACAACAGTTACAAAAACACTTTATAAAATCAGAGCTCTGTGACACATAATTTAAAATTAAAACCAAATACATGAGTAAAGTTCTATAAAAAATTATGCCCACTAAAGCTACAGTACAATACTTTGACAGAGATGCTGGAAGTCCTACTACAACGGTGCTTCACGAACGGACCAAGCTAAAAACATACGAACGGAAACATTCGAAAACTGAGCTTACAAACCCAGTAGTATAATCACTAATCTAAAACAGTATTATGAGTCTCATAAACATAAGCATGCTAAAGATATGGTACTACGCAGTAGGTACATGCATGATCTTAATCAAGTGCTACATACTTAAGGCTTATCTTCTCTATGGCTAAAGTATGAGTCTCATGCTTCCCTTAATCCTCTACTAAAGGCCTCTCCATGAGTATACCTCTAAAGGGTCTCTAACCACACTTACTGTATCTACTGTGAATTCTCTAAATGTAACATTGACACTAATATACATTATCTAAATGCCATACTGAGTAGTATCTAGTCTCACATAGCCATTAGACACTAGTTAATTAAGGGAACTCAGTGTCACACAGTATTAGTAAATTCTGATTAAGTTGTTTATTGATCTCCTGGTCTCACATAGTCATTAGGTAGATCATGGAGGGGGAACCCGATGTCACATAACATCGGTACAATTCTCGCTCAATTGAAGTATTGTCTTAGTGTCACACAACCGCCAAGCCAAGCATTAGCTTACTGTCACACAATAAAGGTTCATTAGTCATTCATTACTTATGAGTGTTTTAGTCACTCCTGCCTCTAAAAAGGTCTTTGTGTATTTCACAGCTTAAAGATGATTTATGTGTTTGCTGATAACTGGCTATAACACTACCTGGCCCGATACCTTGACTTGGGTTCATTACTAAGTAGTGACACTCTAGTCATTCTTATCAAACTTCCCTTTAATACCCCTTAAACTAAAAGGGTGGCTTTCACGTTCTCGGTTCACTAACATTTCCTGATAATACAACTTCACTACTACGTAATCCGACTTACTTATTATATTGCTTGTTGGTATATCCTCTATAACAATCCTCGACCTTAATTGTTTGATATGTGCTCGATTGAAGATACTTGGACATATTACGCTTAGTATGGTTGATTCGTTTGGAACCCAATTCTACGAGTGTTTCTATCCCCTCATGGTCTTTGTCTCCCTCACGGACTAACTTCCACCATTACGAATCATCCTTAGCTCTTAGGAGGCTTAAAGAGATCAAATCTAACCATCAAAAGTGGGTAGTATTGATACTCTTCTTGCAGTATTGATACCCTAGGGTCAAGTATCGATACTCTATGAGTATCGGAACTAACAAATGGGTTTTGTTGCATAAAATCTGACCCAGTATCGATATTGTTACCATGAGTATCAATACTGTAGGGGAAGTATCGATACTCTCTCCAGAAGTATCAATGCTCCCAACTATTTTTCACAAAAAATTGTCACAGTTCATCCAGTATTGATATTGTTCATACAATATTGATACTCTAACCCATAAATGTCTTGTTTAGGCTCATGAAACACCTAAAATTCATCATAAAGGTCTTAGTTTGGTTCTTAATCATGTGTTAAATCTTTACAAGGTTACATAGGGTCTTAAAGTGGCATAAAAACATATTATTTACATCTAAAATGTCATTTAATCATGTAATCAAGTATAAACCTAAAATGCTTAAACACATAAATCTTAGCAATTCTTTATATTCATGAAAGCCTTAACACTCCAGAGGATCCTTGATTTTGGAATCCTGAAATGAAGTTCCTTTAACCACAAAACACTATCCTCTAGGGCTTAAAAATGATAAACCCCTGACTTTTTCTAGCCAATACATTGAAAGTAAGCTTTTAAACCACAAACAACATTTATGAAAGGTTTAAGGACAAATATGAAGTATGAAAAAGGATCAAGAACCTACCATTGAGTTATAGAGCTTAGAGAGGGTGAATGAGGAAATGAGAATGATGAGAAATAAAGAGAAGAAGAATATAAAATGAGATAAAAGCCTTTATCTTTGTAAAAAGGTAAAGTTGCATGTTTGATCCTTCCTCATCTTTATACTAATAAAAAAACCCCTTTTTATTATCAATTGGGCTTGATCCAAACTCAATCAATCCTACACTTGGCCCAATGACTTTAATTATGAACTCCATGAGGTCTACATACCTCTCGGGTAAACTCGAAACTACTAGCCCAAAAATTGGAGTGTTACACAATTAATCCCAAAAACATTCAATTGCTCTCACCTTAAATTTTCTCACTAAATCCTCAAAAAGCTAAACTATTTTTAGCAAGACATTTTGCAACAAACATTATTCTTATTAAAACTTTCCTCCAACGTTCTTTCTCTTTTGGAATAACTTTTTGTAAATCTTTATCAAGTGTTTGATTAGTTTTTAATCTCGTTCTGAATTCACTCCAAACATCCATGTTAGTTATATGCTCAATACTATTCTCATGTTGTTCGAGTCTCTCACTAAGATGCTTCCAATCATTTAATCCATCATTTACTAAACTCTTGTTGTTTTGCTTGTAAATAATTCAAAAAATAAAATTTTCCACATGTTTAGAATAAACCAACCATTTTCTATCGCTAATCTCTCAATTCTCAACTTTCTAGAAAAATAAGCATATGAAAAAGGCCTAGAATTATTGGCTAAGGGAAATTTCATATTCTAGGCCATTTTTCAACTAAAATAGCTCTAGATTTACTATCAAGATTACCTTAATTTCTAGGATTATAAATGTCCACAAGAGGGACTATGTTTTGATCAATCATAACATCTTCAACATTAGACTCATTTTGAGCATGATTATGATCATTTAAATTAGAGATGGTATCATCTATATGATTTAGGATATTATCATGGTCATTTGCATTAGTAGCACCCATATTGGTATAATTTGGAGAACTATCAAGATTATTTAAAGTCACAACAATTTCATTTAAATTTTCATTAGAAGTCTCTCCTACTCTACTTTTAAAGAATTTTAAGAGCTCCCTTTTGTGATAATATTAACTCGTCTCTTTGTTTTTCCTTTTTTCACTACCTGAAAATGTTTCTTATGTGACATTATATGACAATGCAACTAATGTAGAAAATAGCAATAGTACCTGTAAAATGGGAAGATCCGATCGAAGTATTTATATACCAAATTCGCAACAGCACAATGACTGAACTTAGAATGAAGATGAAAAATATGCATATCCACGTTTGACATTTCATATCCAAAATTTATTAAACAAAAAAAAGGAATAATTTTTTCTAGAACTTAGAAATATATAAAAATAAAAAGAATTTGGAAAGATGAACATACTTAGAATTTTAAGAACAATCTTCAATATGATTCAAGCACCGCAATTGATGATAAGCAATTGTGACTTTGTGTTTGTGAGAAATATGGGAAACTGAAAAATGAGAGTAATAATTTTCAAATGAATTCTGAAATATGAAAGGAAAAAGAAGTAGTCTAATTTTACTGCAATTTTCTCATCTCACTTAAAGAGAAAAAAATAACGTTGATAAAATTTTGGGAATTTGAATTTTAGTTGGATTTGTTTTTGAATTTTGAGAAGAAATAACAGTTTTTTAACATTAATATGAAATTCTAATAATGAAAATTTATGAGCAATTAAAATTAGAATTTATGAGAATTTAGAAAGACATTTATGGGCCTTGGGCCCTAGGTAATACTTTTAAGCGAACTCTTAATGACAATTTAGCAAAACATTTATGGTGAATTAATGTTGGAATTAGAGTTTATGGTGAATCAATTAACAGTTTACCCTAGTATGGTGAATTAATGAGAATTAGAATTTATGGACCCTAGGCGGACGCCCCTCCTACCTGAGGCCAGGATTATCCCTGATGTATGTATTTATAATTTAATAATGCATGTTTGTTTGTATGTATGCATGTAAGTATGGATTCATGCATGCTAACATGTGTGCATGTACGTGTGCATGTGTACATGTATGTATGCATGTGTGTATGCGCGTGTGCTCGTGTGTGCATGCGTACGCATGTATGTGTGAGTATGTGTGCATGAGTGCATGAATGTATACATGTATCCATGTATCCATGTATCCATGTATGCATGTGAATGTGTGTGAGCGCGCGTGTGCGTGTTAAGTCTGCGTTTAAAAAATCAAAATTATTTTGGGGACACAGTTACGTGTGAGGAATGATTAACACCATCACAACGTCCTTAAAAACGTCGCTTACTTGATCACAAATATTTTTGTATAGACTATGAACGTAATTAACGTATTATTTAGATTAATCTAGAATTTTAAAAATAACCTCGGATTTCCTAACAGCTAAGAGAACTCCAAATTATAGTCAAAAACTTAGAAAACTCTCGTATTAATCTATATTGAAAAAGTTGAGGCAAATATATTACGGGCAATTTCGAATATTTTCCAACGTCTAGGAAAATACTAGAAACTTTGCCTCACTTTAGAAAACATTCAGACTTCTATGAATTATGCTAAAAATGGAAATATAAAACTCTTTAAAATACTCCCGAATTCTCTAACAAATAAGGTTGAATACAAAATTCACTAATTAATTCTCTAAACCCTAAATAATGATAATAAAGTAAATACATAAAATTGATGAAAAAAATTCAAAACTAAGATTAATTCGAAAGATTTCAACTTGATGAACATCTACAGCAAGAAGGGTTCTCCTCGAACACCTAGATTTTATTTGAAAAATAGACACATAAAAAAGACTATTAATATTCATTTATTTTTTATGAAAAATAAAATTAATTCACAAGATTCTAGTTTTCCTAACATCTAATATAAATAAATTATCCTCAAGTAACAAAATGTAAAATTGGATATTTAATGTGGAACGCAAATAAAATTGAAAAAAATTTGACTTGCCTAACATCTAAGACGAGAAATTTCCCTCAATTTATTTCTACTCCACGTTTAAAAGATAAAGAAAAGTTTGTATTTTTTTAGAATTGAATAATAATTTTAATATTGTTATTAAGTATTTAAAAGTGTTTACAAATATATCATATAAAAAAGGTAAACCGAATAAACATATAAAAACACGCTTATAAATATATAAACGGCGTGCTTACAAATTAACATAGTAATATATGTACATACATATATTATAGGTTTATTATACATAAGTTACATAACATACGACATAAAAAAAACATTCACATATTATTTGGAAAGAAACAGAAACATATATACGTATACTATATATATAACATATTTAAACTAATAACTTAAGGGAACTTACAGGCATTTAATAAGAAAAAGCAATATTAAAATATCCTAAACTAAAGCGTTTCAAATTAAAGCTTACACAATAGCTAAATTAAAGAGGTTTGTAATTATGGGATTTAATTAAAGGAGCAAAAACTATGGTTACCTAAACTAAAAAAAAATAAGAACAGTGACTAAAACGAATAACCTATAAGCTTGAAAGTTTGAAATGAAATATCTAAAAATAATCAATAAGCTTCATATTTAGGACTAAAACGAATCAAAGCAAAGTCCAAATACCAAAAATATGATGAGCATGAAGTAAAAATACTAAAATTAAATGCTCAAACATCAAACAATAATAAATATGGGCAATGGAATGTAAATAACATAAGATAAGAATATTGGAATTAGAATAAACCACAAACGTTAACTAGAACTAAAATGAAAACGGTATAATCTGCACAATTAAAATATAAACATGCACCAAATATATAACCATTTTACAAATTGATAAACAAGCTTAAGGACCGAAATGAACAAAATAAGAATGCTTGAACCATGATATAAATAATAAATAATGAGAAGAATGATCAAATCAAGAAGTTACAAAAATATTAACTCGAAATAAAAAAAAGGGAAAATGGTTACAAACAATAAAAGGACCAAAATGAGAGTGGGTAAAACATATGGGCTCATAATGGAAGAAACGTAAAACAAAGTGATGACTAAATGAAAAAAAATAAGCTCTTGAGGACAACGACAAGAATTAGACTCTTCCTAGTAAAAACACACGGGTCATAAAGCCAAATGGGTTGGGTCCAACAGCTTCTTTTAAGTTGGTATAAAAGTTAAATATAAACACAAATTCATTTTTAATCCTTAAAATTTTTGGATCAAACCAATTACTCTCAAATCCTCTGTATTGTTCATAATTGTTCTTCATGTTCATCCAGATTTGAAGAAAAATTCCAGATTCCGATGAGGTCACCCCGCCGACCGCCATTGATCGGCGTCGGTCGCCGTTACCGACGGTGGTTTTGAAGAGAAAAACAACTCCTTTTATTTATTTTCGTCCTCAAACCGAAAATAGCAACCAAACATGCAAAATCTGAACGAAAGAGCGTAGATCTAAAGTTGAAGACTCGAAAATAAAAGTAAGTACCTTTTTTTATTGGGATCGAAATATTACAAGGGCTTAGGATTACAAAGATTCACTTATTTTCTCTCTTGTCACATTTTTCTTTCTTGATTTTGAGTCCGAAATATCTTCCTGTAATCTCCTTTTCTTCTATTTTTACAGATTATATAGCCATTTCGAGGCTCGTTGATGACAGTTCTGGTCACGTTCATCGCCACACTAGCTCTGACCGGTCGCATCTCATAAAATGAGATATTATTTTCTTTTTCTCATAATTTCAGGTTAAATCATCTAAAAGGCGGCGTGACTTTCGGTGGCGGCTTGAGCCGAGACTCTATGGGCTCGACCAATGCCGTTGGATCATCTTATATCCAACGGGGGAAGATTGACGGCGCGGGGTATCCCCAAGGCTAAGTATGAAACCCTAAAGAAGTATCACATCCAGACCGTTGGATCTGATCAGATATAATGGTGGACAAAAGTGACGGCTATAGAAACAGGAGGAAACCCTAATTTCTTTCTTGGTTTGTTATTGTTGGGCTTCCATTCTGGGCTTGAATAATTGGGCCTGTTGGGTCCACTAGTTGGATTGTTGCATCTTTTGTTGGATCTTGTAATATTTGGGCTACAAAAAATTAATAAAAGTTAGTATTTATATTTCATCTTTCATATCTTAATATTTATAATATAATTAATAACTATTAATAATAATAAAAAGGTTACTAATTCTAACATTAATACCGTTACTTATAATAATAATTAGTTAAATAGTAACTAATACTAACAAGACTAATTACATGATAATTACAACTAATAAAGCTAATTAAATAGTAGTTAGTACTACCATTAGTATTACTATAACTAATAATATAATAACAATTAAGATAAGAAAGCATATTTTAATATAATAATAATTAAAATAACAAAGCATATTTTAATATAATAATAACTAAAATAACAAAGCATATTTAAAAAACCTCGGACGAAAACCGGTGCCTACAACTACCCCTCTTTGCTTGTTATCGTGTAACGAGAAAAGGGCAAAGATAAAAATACATGTTTTCATCCGGTATACCAATCTGAATGTTAGAAATTAAATGAGGGTGCTCTATGACTGAGGCTCGAGATTGCGTTCGACTTCCTGCATGGTTGCAGGTTCGTCTAGTAACGGGGTGTCATCTATGACTAAGGATCGGGGTTGTATTCGACTTTCTCTATGGTTGAAGGTTCGTCTACTAATGAGTTGTCTGCCATGAATGAGGCTCGGGGTTGCGTTTGACTTCCTCTATGGTTTAGGGTTTCTCTATCAACGAGTGTCCTCTATGACTGAGGCTCAGGGTTGTGTTTGACTTTCTCCATGGCTAAAGGCTCGTCTACTAACGGGGTATCCTCCATGACTGAGGCTCGGGGTTGCGTTCAACTTCCTCCATGATTGATGGTTCGCCTACTAACGAGTTGTCCTCTATGACTGAGGCTCATGAATTTCCTGTTAATTAAATTATGCAATTACATGATGATATATCCCTATTTCACGAATCCAAGGATGAATGCATGAATGTGAGTGTAATTCTATGCGAATGGTTTGTTGGTAAAAGATCTAGCTTCTGACACAATTGTTCGATCTTCCTCTTCAGGAGTGCCAAACTATCGTTTATGCCATTTTTTACTCCCGAATTTCATATTAAAAAAATTAAGTAATATTTTGCACAGGTTTGACCCAAATATTATTGATCAGCCCATCTATCGTCTCTTCTAGGTTTTTGACAACTCTTGAAGAATTATAGCATTGATTAATTTTAGGATTTGTCTTTGTTATTTCATCTTGACCACTTTTCGATGTGAGGATCTTATTTATGACCTTCCTACGTGGGCAAAATTCCTTCTTTGGATTCCTGTTATCCCTAAAACCTTACAGAGTAATGTGAATGAGTATTTTATTTTATTTTATTTGTATCAGGTTATTTTTTTTATTTCAATGCAAGACACTTATGAGACAAAGTACAAGAATATCTTATTTATTTATCAAGACTACTTTTTACAAACAAAAAAAACATAAAGATCCCGAATATCAATAGTATGCGTTTTTTGAGTCAGCTTGCCATAGATCTCTCTAAACATGGTATTTGTTCTTGAAGATGTAAGATTCCTTTCGATCTATCAAAGGGATGCCAAATTCATACCTACGCTTTGCCTGATTCAAGCTGTCCTTTTAGGGTTTTCAACTCAAAGCCCTTCTTTTGGTTTTAAAACGTTCTTTTCGGGTTTCCATCTTTAACCCTCCTATTTCATTTTTTTTCTTTTCATTTTTCTTTTTCACTTTTTCCCTTTCTTTTTCTCTATATATATATTTTCCCTTTCTTCTTCTTCTTCTTCTTCTTCTTGTTTTTACTTCTTTTTACTTTTTCATTCTGAAACGCCCTTTTTGGGTTTTCACCTCAGTTCTCATTCTTCCTTCACGTATAATATTTTTTGATCGAATCAATGTTCACAGGGTTAGGAAGCACATATCTATCCATTTCCGTCAGAATTAACGTTCCTCAGGAGAAGGTTTTTTTGACAACATATGACCCTTCCCAATTTGATATCCATTTCCCTCGAAAATCCTTTTTTATAGGTAGGATCTTTTTCAACACCAGATCACCTTCATGAAATTCTTTGGGACAAAGTTTCTTATCATGTGCTTGCATCATTCATTTTTGATACATCTGACCATTGCTAATTGCTTTGAGCCTCTTCTCTTTAATTAAATTTGGTTGGTCGTATCTGGTTTGTATCTAGTTAACTTCTCCCAATTCTATTTCCATCAGGACTCTCAGTGACGAAATCTCAACTTCAAGAGGTAAGACTGCCTCAATGCCGTAAACTAAGTAAAATGGTGTTGCTCCAATCGACATTTGCATTGAAGTTCGGTAAGCCAATAGTGTGAATTATAATTTCTCATACCAATCATTGTAGGTTTCAGTCATTTTCCTCAGAATATTCTTGATGTTTTTATTAACGACTTCGATCGCTCCATTCAGCTTTGGCCTATAGGTTACCAAATTATGATGCTTAATCTTAAACTGATTGTAAACTTCGTCCATCATCTTGTTATTCAAGTTCAGACCATTGTCAGAAAAAATCCTTTTAAGCAAACCATATCTGCATATGATTTCCTTCTTTAAAAACTTACAAACTGTTAACTTAGTGACATTTGCATATAATGCAACTTCCACCCGCTTGGTGAAGTAATCGATGACCACGAAAATAAAGCGGTGCCTATTTGATGCTTTCGAGAAGATGGGTCCGATGACATCCATTCACCACATAGAAAAAGGCCATGGTAATGTCATGACATGTAAAGGTAATGGCGGAGTATGTAATTTGTCTCCATAGATCTGGCATTTATGGCATTTCCTGACATAATCAATGCAATCCTTTTCCATTTTTGTCCAATAATATCCATATCTCATTAATTGTCTAGCCATGGTAAAACCATTGGCATGTTCTCCACATGTGCGTCATGAACCTCTTTTAGGATTTTCTTAGTCAAGTTCACATATATACATCTTAAAAAGACTTGATCTTTTTCCTTCTTATATAAAATTTCCCCATCAAGGATATATCCCGATGCTAATCTCCTCGTGGTCCTTTTGTCATTTTTTTAGCTTGTTCTGGGTATCTTTGATACTTTGCATATTATACTATGTCAAAGTACCACGATTTTCCATCTTTTTCTTCCTCAATAGTGTAGCAATGAGCAGATATTTCAAGCATTTGCATCTTGATTGGAGCAATATCGGTTGATCAATTTGCTTTGAACATAGAGGCCAAGGTTGCCAAAACATCTGCCATCTGGTTATCTTATCTCGAGAGATAGTGAAATGTGATCTCATCAAATTCTTTGATCATTTCCAAGATTAGCTTATGATACTCGATCAATTTAGAGTATTTTATTTCCCATTCTCATCGAAGTTAGTAAATAACTAGCAAGGAGTCACCGTATACTTTCAAGGGTTTAATTTTACACTCAATTGCTTCTTGTAGGCCCATAACACATTCCTCATATTTAGCCACATTTTATAGTGAATTCAAACACCAGCCAACTTGTGAATGGATAATGATCCCCTTCAGGAGAGACCAATATTGCCCCAATCACGTGACCATTAGTATTTGAAGCTCCATCGAAATTCAACTTCCAAGCTTCATTTTTCACATCATTCTCTTCATCAATTGAAATGAATATCAAGTCTTCATCAAGTTAAATGTAAAAGGCTCATAATCATTAATAGCTCTACTTGCCAAGAGATCAGCTACCACGTTTTTTATAGCTTTTTGGATTACATATTCCACATCAAACTCTGACAATAACATTTTCTGTCTAGCCATTCTACCTGACAATGCTGAAGATTCCATTAAATACTTCAGAGGATCTAATTTTAATATTAAAATGTGGTGTGGTATAGCATGTATTGTCTTAATATATGTGTGGCCCATACTAAGGCACAACACAACTTCTCAATCAGCCAATATCTCATTTCGTAATCTGTGATTTTTTTTGCCAAGATAATAAATTGTTATTTATTTTCTTTCTGTTTCATCCTTTTTCCCCAGTGCACATCCCATGGAATTCTCAAACACTGCCAAATACAAGATCAAAACTTTGCCTAGTATTGGTGGCATAAGGATTGGAGCATTTGTCAGGTACATCTTTATTTTATCAAGAGTTTTTTGGCATTGCAGAGATGGATGGACAAGAACTGAGAAATCCCCTAGATTCAAACTCTTTCAATAAATACTACGCTTGAGTAAAAAATGAAATAAAAATTGAAGAAAAAAAAGGGTTTGTAACATCCTCAATACCAGGTTAATGACTAAATTGTAAAACTTTAGAATTTGGTGACTAAAGTAGAATAATTGAATAGTTCAATGAATTATATAGGAAATGTTGTGTAGGATTTAATTATAAAAAGGAATAAATTGAAGGAAAAATGGTCTTTTGGTAAGGAAAATAATTTAATTTTGATGGAGTTATATTAAGAACACGTGGAAGTGAAGAAGAGGCAAAGTCCGAGTTTCCGGAGTTCTCTTCTTCTCCTTTCTATTTATACGTGAAAGCTCCAAAAACAAAATGAGTTTTATTGTTAGTTAATAATTAGTTGAAATTCAAGTTTGGTTTTGATCATTAGGTGAAACTTAAGCTTAAGGAAAGCTTAAGATACCTTAAAATTCAAAGATATGAGAGTTAGGAAGGATTAAATAAAAGAAGGGAATAAGTGAAATCTTGGAAGAAGGTTAGGAAATGAAGTTTGAGACTAAATTTGACTTGTCATCAACCTAATTAAGAAGTATGAAGTGTTAGAATTAGAATTAGAACATATTGAAAATTGAGTATGATTCTTGAATTCCATGTAGAGGACATGATTTTGAGGTTAAAGATGTGATAAATGAGTATTAATGGGTTTAAGCATGTGTATGTGAGTTAAGAATATGAAAGGGGATGAAATATAAGGGATTTAAGTTGATTTGGAGTGATTTTCAGGCTTAAGAAGGGAAATATGGGCTATGGGTATCGGTACTGCTTCAATAGGTATCGATACCTCAAGTCTGGAATTAACAAAGACATTCAAAGGGTATCGATACCTGGGAAGGTAGTATCAATACCATAGTTACTGATACCATAAGAGAGGTATCGATACCTTGAAATATCGAATGCAATTTCGGTATCGATACCCTCAGCTAGGGTAGTATCGATACCCTATAGTGGGTACTGATACCTCTTCAAAGGGAAAATGAAAATAGACTTTTCCTTTAGTTTAAGAAATGAGAAATCAGAGTCTGTTATTTGGAATACTGATATGTATAAATGTATGATTATGTAGACATCGATTGTAAACAAGTTCTGGGGCGACCACCAAGTTAAGATTTGAGCGAACCAAAGGAAATCATAGAACTAGATTTCGAATTTAGTGAAGCCAAGGTGAGTGCATAATATAGGTATAATTCAATAGAAATAAGACTTGTGATAAGTCTATTTCCTAGGTTAATTTCATAGTTTAATAGCTATGAACATGCACACATTATGTCATAGTTTAATAGCTATGAACATGCACACATTATGGTTTTTATAAAAACATGCATAAGTTATATATGTTTACATATGATTTGATACATGTTATATGACTCATGTGAATGTACTCCAATACTTATGTTACATGATATGAGATTGATGGTTATATGCACATGTGGAATGTGATAGAAGAAAAGATATATGTGATTACAAGGGAAATGACATAAGTACATGCTTATATGAAATATAACACTAATGTCGATGTTATGTGATATGAAAGCTTTATGTATAGTTGGCATGCCAAGAGTCGATGGTTTCATAGGTCCTTCGGGACATATTCATAGGTCCTTAAGGACAAATTTCATATGCCACTCAATGGGACTTATACGAGCTGTGGTGAAAGCAGATGTGCACAACCTCCATGTACTCGAATACCTTAAGTTCTTAGTATATGCATGGGCCTATAAAGAATAAGAAAAGTGTGTGTATTGCATTATATGTTCTTATATTAGTATTGGTTATAATGAATCATATGTAATGAGATGGAATCATAAAATAATAATGCTGATTTTATTTGAATATTATATTGCATGTTCATATTTATAAGAAAAGCATTATTATAAGTTTATGCCTCACTAAGTTTATGACTTAGCGTGTAAGTATTTTTACACGTAGGTACTGAAAAGGGAGAAGATCAGGTTTAAGATCAGAAGGACAATGTACATTCACTCGAAGATCATACCAGAAATAAATTCATTGTATGTGTTTTGTTGTATAAACGTGTTGGCATGTAATAGGTGTAATTTACATATGCTCTGATCAGTTTTGTAATATTTTGGTTGTACTTATGTAAATGGTCAGTGTTATATTAATGAAAGTTTAAATTTTCTATAGTTTTTATAAATGTATATGTTTGAAAAGTCAATGTGACACCTCAGACTCGTATCCGGGTCGGATACGGGTTGCGGGTGTTACATTTAATGGTATCAGAGCTATGGTTTAGTCAATTCTCGGTGTAAACCGGAGTCCATAGTGTCTTAGAAAGAGTATATGCCAATATAGTAGTAAGAGTTTTTGTTCTAATAAGAGTAATGAGTATGTTATTTTGCTAATAGAGATATTTGGTTATGTCTTATTAGATGTCCGGACAAGATAGCTCCCGAAGTGAAGTGGGAGATGAGAAGCTAGTTGAAAGTAGTAATTCACCTGCCCTGGCCAGGCAAGGTGAAGGGCTGGCCCCTTCTGGAGTTCCTGTACAAGACCAAGACGTCTTTTTCAGGACAATGGAAGCTATATTGGCGTGTTTCTAACCTCATATTCCCTCCTTTTAAAGAATGAATTTTGCAAAGGAGCTGAAGGGATTAGGAGCTCCTAAGTTCAATGGTGAAGATGATGAGGGTCATGTTGATGCGAACATTTAGCTCAATGATGTGAAGATTATGCTAGAGGGACTCCACTGTTTTGATGTGGAAAAGCTATATGGGGTAGTCCCCTTGCTTCGCGGGCAAGCGAGAATCTGGTGGACGAATGTTACTATGAGGATGACCAATGATCAAGTGACATGGTCTCTGTTTCTGGAAGAGTTTAGGCACAAGTACATAGGAGATCAATTCATAAAACAAATGAAGCAAGAATTTTTGAACCTGAAGCAAATGAATTGCACTGTGTATGACTATGAATGTGAGTTCAACAAATTAAGTCGCTTTGCAGCAGAATTGGTGCCTATAGAGAAAAATGTATGTGAGTGGTTATTGAGGGCTTACATCCAAGGCTAAAGGAGATGTTAATAGTGTTGAACTTGTCCTCGTTCCAAGTGGTAGTAAACCATGCTAAAGCTTTAGAGAGAGCTCAAAATGAACGATTTAGAGAACCAAGAGCTCAACCCTCTAAAAGAACTAGGCTTAATCAAGTTCTGCACCACCCAAGAGAGGTAGAGATTATGGCTTTCGATCTCAAGCGAGGCCTGAATCGGTTGCTTCCTTTGTTAGAGGATCAAATTAGATGAGAGCTAGACATACTCAATCTGTAGGGTTTGGTGATGGACAAGCACATCATAGTCAGATTTGTGGAAGAAACCATAGCGGGATATGCAGAGTCAAAACAGGAGCTTGTTTCTGATGTAGGGAAATAGGACATTTCATGAGAGACTGTTCTTAAGGGCTGGAGAGCCTGCTCCACCGGAGAGATATGCTTCAATGTCCCAGAGAGGACAAGACATAAGTCAACCAGAATCCTCTACTCAGTAGGAATTTTGCTCCACTGCTCGAGTGTATAACCTCAAGAGTAATGAAGATCGTGATGATCCAGAGATAATCTTAGGTACTTTCTTATTGTATGATAAATGTGTTATGGTGTTGATTGATACGGGATCTATATACTCATATATTAGTAGTAAATTGGTGAGAGAATTATGAATGCAATTAGAAGCTACTAGTAATGAAGTGATAATGACAAATCCATTAGGGCACAGTGCTCGAGTTAATAGAATGTGTCGAGGGTGTCCCATACTGATTCAGGGAATTGAATTCCCTGCTAATATGATGGAATTACCCTTTGATGAATTTGAAGTGATACTGGGAATGGACTGGTTATATCATTATCATGTGAATGTCGATTATAGACTATAGAGGGTAACGTTAATCAGTTCAGATGGATTGGAAGTGATAGTGTTCAGTGAAAGATGAAATCTATTGGAAAATGTTATTTCAGTAATGTCAGTAAAGAAACTATTGCTTTAGGGATTTCTGGGTTTCATGGCTAATGTGATGGATACAAGAATCAAGGAGAAAGGGTTAGAAGAAATCCCTATAGTCAGAGAGTTACCTGATGTTTTTCCAATAGAATTACTGGGTTACCTCAGGATAGAGAAGTGGAATTCCAGATTGAAATAATGTCTGGAACTACACCAATTGCCATGGCACCATACAGAATGGCTCTTAAAGAGTTGCAAGAGTTAAATATACAGTTACAGGAGTTGTTGGACAAAGGATTAATAAGACAAAGTGTTTCATAATGGGGAGTTCCAGTTTTGTTCGTCAAAAAGAATGATGGGTCAATATGTCTCTACATCGATTATAGACAGCTCAATAAAGTAACCATTAAGAATAAGTATCCTCTTCCTAGGATCGACGATTTATTTGACCAGTTGAAAGGATCTTTGGTATTCTCTAAGATTAACTTGCGATATGGATATCATCAGTTGAAGGTTCAGGTAAAAGATATTCCAAAGATCGTATTTAAAATGAGGTATGGTCACTACGAGTTCATTGTGATGCCTTTTGGAGTTACAAATGCAACGGCTGCCTTTATAGACCTAATGAATATAATATTTTAACCTTATCTGGACCAATTCGTAGTGGTTTTTATCGACGACATATTGGTGTATTAAAAAACGAATGAAGATCATAGTGCACACTTGAGAATAGTTTTGCAAACTCTCTGAGACAAGAAATTGTATGCCAAATTATCAAAATGTGAGTTTTGATTAAATGAGGTAACATTTCTCGGACATGTGATTTATGCGGAAGGAATTTGAGTAAATTCTCAAAAGATAAAAGCCTTTCTCAAATGGGAGGTTCCTAAGAATGTAACTGAAGTTTAAAGTTTTTTGGGACTTACCAGTTATTATCGAAGGTTTGTTAAGAACTTTTCGATGATCGCTTTACCTTTAACTAAGTTGATGAGAAAAGGTGAGGCATTTGTGTGGACTCATGAATGTCAAGAAAGTTTTGACATGTTGAAAAAGATTTTTACAGAAGCTCCAATATTAGTTCAACTGGAGTCTGGTAAAAATTATGTGGTCTATAGTGACACGTCCCATAATGGCTTGGGAAGTGTATTGATGCAAGAGGGAAAGGTGGTGGCTTATGCGTCGAGACAATTGAAACCGAATGAGAAGAACTATTCAACGCACGATTTGGATATGGCTTTAGTAGTGTTCGCTCTTAAGATTTGGCATCACTACCTATATGGAAAATGATGCTATTATACATCGATCATAAGAGCTTGAAATATTTGATGACCCAGAAAAAATTAAATTTAAGACAGAGAAGATGGGTGGAATTTCTAAAGGATTACGATTTAGTAATTGATTTCCTTCCAGGAATAGCAAATGTGGTAGCAGATACCTTAAGTCGAAAGACGCTTGCAACCTTAGATGCTAGATTGTCATTAAATGGAGATGGTGCCATATGTGCAGAATTGATTCTTAAGCTATCATGGCTAGATAGAGTTAAGGAATAACAAGCAAAAGATGAAGAATGTTTGAGAAGAGTGCGACAAGTAAAAAATAGAGAGCTTAATGATTATGAGATTAGAGATGATAGGAATTTGTATTACCAAGGAAGATTAGTAATTCTAGATGATGATGAATTGAAGAAGGATCTGTTAACAAAAGCTCATTATAGTCCATTGACGATGCACCCAGGAGGAAACAAGATGTATATGGATCTTAAGAGTAGTTTGTGGTGGCCAGGAACCAGTAACGAAAATAAATATTACGGAATTTGTGTCCAAATGTTTGACTTGTCAGCAAGTCAAAGCGGAGTATCAAGTTCCATCAGGACTGTTGCAACCTATTTTTGTTCCTCAGTGGAAATGAGAGAATATAACGATGGATTTTGTGATAGGGTTACCTTTGACCTCAAATAAAAGAGATTCAATCTGGGTAATTGTGGATAGATTGACTAAGTTAGCCCATTTCATTCCGGTGCGAACTGATTTCTCCATGGATAAGTATGCCGAATTGTATATAAGGGAAATTATCAGATTGCATGGTATACCAATTTCCATTATTTCAGATGGAGATCCTAGATTCACATCAAGGTTTTGGAAGTCTTTACAGGGAGCATTAGGGACTCGATTAAATTTCAGTACAGTATTTCATCCTCAAACTGATGGACAATCCGAGAGAACAATCCAAATCCTAGAGGATATGTTGAGAGCCTGTGTGATAGAGTTTAAAGGATCGTGGGAAAATATTTGCCACTTGCCGAGTTTGCCTACAATAATAGTTACTAGTCAAGTATCAAAATGGCTCCCTATGAAGCATTGTATGGGAGAAAATGTCGTACACCTTTGAACTGCTACGAACTTAAGGATCGAGAAGTTCTTGGTCCTGAATTGATTCAGGAAGTAGAAGAGAAAGTTCATGTGATCCATAATAATCTGAAAGCAGCAGCTGATCGACAAAAATCATATGCAGATCTGAAGAGAAAAGAAATCGAGTTTCAAGTTAGAGATAAAGTGTTTTTAAAGGTATCTCTATGGAAAAGGTGTTAAGGTTTGGTCGGACAGGAAAGCTAAGTCCTCGGTTTATTGGTCCCTATGAGATCATTCAGAGAGTTGGACCAGTGGCATTCCAATTAGCTTTCCCACATGGAATAGAGAAAATTCATAATATTTTCCACGTTTCAATGCTTCAAAGATAGAGGACTGATCCCTCTCATATCGTGACACCAGAAGAAATAGAGGTTCAGCCTGATTTAACTTATGAGGAAGAACATGTTCAAATTTTAGCTTATGAGGTTAAGCAAACTAAGTAACAAGACTATTCCATTGGTCAAAGTGTTGTGGCGGAATCACAAGATAGAGGAAGCCATGTGGGAGCGTGAAGTGAACATGAGAAACCATTACCCCTATTTCTTTGCAATGAAAATTGAGGACGGATTTTCTTAAGGAGAGATTTGTAATCCTTAATACCAGGTTAGGGACTAAATTGTTAAACTTTACAATTTGGTGACTAAATTAGAATAATTGAATAGTTCAAGGACTTATATGGAAATGTTGTATAGGATTGAATTACAAAGAAGAAGAAATTGAAGGACAAAATGGTCTTTTGGTAAGGAAAATAATTTAATTTTGATGGGGTTATATTAAGAACACGTGGAAGTGAAGATGAGGCAAAGTCCCAGTTTCCAGAGTTCTATTCTTCTCCTTTCTCTTCATATGTGAAAGCCCCAAAAACAAAGGTGAGTTTTATTGCTAGTTAATAATTAGTTGAAATTCAAGTTTGGTTTTGATCATTAGGTGATACTTAAGCTTAAGATACCTTAAAATTCAAAGAAATGAGAGTTAGGAAGGATTAAAGAAAAGAGGGGAATAAGTGAAATCTTGGAAGAAGGTTAGGAAATGAAGTTTGAGACTAAATTTGACTTGTCATCAACCTAATTAAGAAGTATGAAGTATAGAATTGGAATTAGAACATATTAAAATTGAGTATGATTCTGAATTCCATGTAGAGGATAGGATTTTGAGGTTAAAGATGTGATAAATGAGTATTAATGGGTTTAAGCATGTGTAGTGAGTTAAGAATATGAAAGGGGATGAAATATAAAGGATTTAAGTGACTTGGAGTGATTTTCGGGCTTAAAAGGAAAATCTTGGCTATGGGTATCAGTATTGCTTCAATAGGTACCGATACCTCAAGTAGAATTAACAAAGACATTCAAAGAGTATCGATACCTGGGAAGGTAGTATCGGTACCATAAGTACGATACCATAAGGGAGGTGTCGATACATTGAAATCAAATGCAATTTCAGTATCGATACCCATCTTGGTATCAATACCCTCAGTTAGGGTAGTATCGATACCCTATAAGGGGTATCGATACCTCTTCAAAGGGAAATGAAAATAGACTTTTCGTTTAGCTTAAGAACTGAGAAATCAGAGTATGTTATTTGGAATACTGATATGTATAAAATGTATTTATGAAGACATCGAGCGTAAACAAGTTCTGGAGCGACCACCAAGTTAAGATTTGAGCGAAATAATGGAAATCATAGTAATGGATTTGGACTTTAGTGAGGCCAAGGTGAGTGCATAATATAGGTATAATTCAATGGAAATAATACTGTGATAAGTCTATTTCCTAGGTTAATTTCATAGTTTAATAACTATGAACATGCATACATTATGGTTTTATAAAAACATGCATAAGTTATATATGTTTACATATGATTGATACATGTATAAGAATCATGTGAATGCACACAATATTTATGTTACATGATATGAGATTGATGGTTATATGCACATGTGAATGTGATAGAAGAAAAGATATATATGATTACAAGGGAAATGGCATAAGTACATGCTTATATGAAAAATAACACTAATGCCCATGTTATGTTATATGAGAGCTTTAGGTAGTGGCATGCCAAGAGTCGAGGGTTTCATAGGTCTTTTGGGACATATTCATAGGTCCTTAAGGATAAATTTCATATGCCACTAATTGGGACTTATACGAGTTGTGGTAACAACAGATGTGCACAACCTCTATGTACTCGAATACCTTAAGTTCTCTGTATATGCATGGGCCTATAAAGAATAAAAAAGTGTGTCTATTGCATTATATGTTATATTAGTATTGGTATAATGAATCATATGTAATGTGATAGAATCATAAAATAATAGTGTGATTTTATTTGAATATTATATTGCATGTTCATATTTATAAGAAATGCATTACTATAAGTTTATCCTCACTAAGTTTGACTTAGGTGTAAGTATTTTTACACGTAGGTACTGAAAAGGGAGAAGATCAGGCTTAAGATCAGCAGGACAATGTACATTCACTCGAAGATCATCAAAAATAAATTCACTGTATGTATTTTTTTGTATAAACGTGTTGGCATGTAATAGTGTAATTACATATGCTGATCAGTTTGTAATATTTTTGTTGTACTTATGTAAATGGTCAGTGTTATTAATGAAATTTTAATTTTTTATAGTTTTTATAAATGTATATGTTTGAAAAGTCAATGTGAACCTCAGACTCGTATCGGGTGGATACGGGTTGTGGGTGTTATAGGGTTCAAGATGAAAATCTACAAAGAACATCTTGAAACCAAAGGAAGGATTTGAGTTGAAAATCTGAAAAAGGTGGCTCAAATGCAGTTTGATATTAGGCATCTGGCAGTTAAGCCCTTTTGAGAGCCTGAAATTTGAGAGAAGCTTCACATCTACAGATGTTCTGATACACTTGAATCCTTTAGACAAAATCTCAACTCAGTGCTTCAAGTAGTATCAAGTGGATGGTTCAGGAACACCCATGCTAGTGATCAATAGGGGCATATGACTTTTATTTCTAAATTTCCACCATTTCTATAGTTGCTATAATTTGTAAATTCAAATTTCTATCAATAAATTCCATGTTATTATTTCAAATACCAATTCTATTCATTTTATATATGATCATCTTATAATTAGATTGACATAGCATTTAAAAAAGAAACAAAAGATTTCTTGGTATTACTTTGAACTAATATTTCCAATGCAAAGAGTCCAAAGTAAGTCAATTATGTCAGTAAACCACGAGAAGCATGATGAAACATGACATTTTATAGTGTGCCAAGATAGGGTCTCGTCAAGAGTTATTTACTGATAAAGATTAATATTTCAAATGAAGCAGAAAAGAGATCGTTCGAGAATGAGAGAAGCAAGAACCTATAGAGAATAGTCTTAGTGAGATATGGAGCACAGACGAAAGACCAAATGAATCATTCGAAATGAGGATTTGCAAGACAATAGTGATCACAATATTAAAATGACACAATACATACATCAGTAGGCATCGACAAATAAGAGCATGTTCACCCATTCATATTCATTAAAATGCTTTGAATATTTTGATAGGAATTCTGAGAGAGCCAATACTGACTTTGATCCATCGCAAATTAGGTGGACCGACATTTCCAGAAGAGTTCATAATGATAAGAACTCGCCCCAAAGGAGAAAGTTCAGAGAGAACTTATTCCTTTCAAATCCAACGCATAAAGAGGTGGACCGATATTTTCAAAAGAGTTCATAATGAGAAGAACTCATCTCAAAGAAGAAAGTTCATAATGAGAAGAACTTATTCCTTTCAAATCACGAAGGAGGTGGACCGACATTTCCAAAAGAGTTCATAATGAGAAGAACTCGCTCTAAATTAGAAGGTTCATAATGAGAAGAACTTGTTCCTTTCAAACACATCGCAAAAAAAAAAAAGGTGGATCAACTTCTGCAGAAGAGTTTATAACAAGAAGAACTCATCTCGAGGAGAAAAGTTCATAATGAGAAGAAACTCGTCTCGAGGAGAAAAAGTTCATAATGAGAAGAACTTGTTCATTCCTTTAAGATTCATCACATAATGAGGTGAGTCGGCATTCAACAAGGGTTTCTAATTAGAAGAACTCACCAAAGAAGAGTGAAAAGTTCATAAAAAGAAGAATTTGGAGCTCGAAACCTAGAGACGGTTCGGTCGGATAAAAACAGGTGCTTCATGGCTTGCTCTATTCCTCTTTCACAGCAACACAACGAAGGACATCTATAATCACCATTTTTACTCGACCTTGTTTAAATAATATTATTACTTAATATTAGTGCTATTATTATTATCCCACTATTATTAATATATTATTATTATTATATACTACTACTATATTATTAAGGCTATATTAAATATTATACTACTATTATTAACGTGTATATTGTTATTATACTACTTCTATATATTAATGTTATATTAAGTGCTATTATGATTCTTATTATTACTTACGTACTACTACTATATTACTAACTATTGTAATATTATTATTTATTAGTATTAATATACTACTATTATTTGTATTGCTAATTATATTATTATTACTAAACAGATTACAAAAAAATATTAATATATATATATATATATATAAGTCCAAAATACAATCCAACCCAAACCCTAAGCCCATATACAAAGGCCACATGCTTAACTCTCTTGGTTAACCCAAAATTTAGGGTTAGTCACCGCTATAGTGAACCTTAGAGAGAAGTTGTCGTTGCCGCCCTCTATCCAGTAGCTATCATCAAATAGAGCCGAGACATCGCGCAAAATCCGAAACATTTAAGTCAGGTTAGATAGTCGTACGACCATGCAAAAGGGAGAAGGAAAACATTGTCAGAGCTAAAAAGAGGAACTCCTTCTTTTTTTTCATCTAATATGTAAGAGATATGAAACCACAACAAGAACATATGTAAGAACGATTTTTACCAACAATCAATAAAAAAAAAGCAGTTTTGAACAACCATTCAAATACAACCGAAAATATTTGAGATTCCTTAGCAAATAACAACATTTCAAAATTTTACCTTTTGTCAAGTATTATTTTTTCTTTTTTTTGAATAAAAGTAAAAAAATAAATAGGAGTAAAGAAAAAAAGATCTTTTACCTTTAATGTAAATCCCGTCAGGACAGAGGGAGGGCGCTGGAGGTGAGCGTGAGAGTCTTTTGCCTTTGGAAGCTTTTTGTGGGGGTTTGTTTAGAAATCAAGGAAAAGTGAGACTTTTAGTTGTTAGGCTTAGTTTGAAGGTGCCATTGGTGTGGTTGGGTAGCACAAAGGTCACTGGTGGTGGCGTATGGGGGTGGTGTTTGGTTTGGTCGAAGTAAAACTAAAGTAGGGTTGCCTTTTGATATAAGGCTATCCATGCTTCTTCAATGATGGAGAAGATGACAACCTTGTTGTTTCCCGATATAGGAAAGAACCAAATGCCACACTTGAATTATAAATAATTTGTACAAAATAAAGAAAGAAATTTTTAAATGAAGTAATGAAATTAAGAAAGAAAGAAATGAAAAAATATGAAAGGAAAAAAATGTTATTAAAGTGATTGCGAAATTGATGAAGAAGTATCCTTTAATTTGATGATGAATTTGGCCTCCAGTGATGATAAATCAACGGTTGCGATGCTTCAATGGTGATGAAAATGTTTATGGAGATGGTGAAGGTGATGGCGTGAAGATGATGGAATATGAATAATGAAGGTAGTACCTTAAAAGTCAAAGAAGAAGAAAAGCTATAGAAAGCTTATTCCCGTTTTCTATAAATTACTTAAGGGATTGTATGAAAGGACTTAAACCCTCTAGTTATAAGAACTAGGAGTTCTAAGTATCAATGGAAGGTGTTGACACACAAACTTAGAAAAGTTTGCTTATCGATATAGTTCTTAAAGAACTTGCAAGAGAGAATAATCTCACAAATAATGTATTAATCAAGTTGTGTGTTACAAATGAAATGACAAAGCCTATTTAGGCTAGCAAGGGGTTTGGCCGAATAATAGATGATGTTTCGGCAAGGCTAAGTGACTTTATAAAGCATTACAATGCATTGAATGGTTGCTCTGGTATGGTTCATGTTGTCGCCCACTTTTGGTGATTAATGACATATTTTTTCACATTGTCGTCCACTCTAAGTGACTCCTCAGCTTTGTCGAATAGTCCCCTTGGTGTTTCTCATGCCTCTTCATGATTTAGCACCTTTTGGCCGAAATAGCTTCACCAATGCACACCTCTCTTCAATGGTGTCTCTCATGACAAACCTTTCATGAAAGGTCATATTGCTTGTATTACACCTCTTCATGAAAAGGTAGGTTGCAAGGTGAGTGAGCTGATGATGAGCTGGTCATTGATGCTCCTTGAGTGTGATCATTTGGTAGCTCATCGTGAAAGGAAAAACCTGAAAACGGTACCTCTTCACAAAAAGGTTCGATTTGAGAAAAAATACTTTTCACATAAATATGTCTTTGGCCATAGATGATGTCTATTCAAGTTTCCATCAGAATTGAAGTCTCCTTATAGCTCAAATCTTCAGC
Organism: Hibiscus syriacus; assembly: GCF_006381635.1. Taxonomy (NCBI): domain Eukaryota; kingdom Viridiplantae; phylum Streptophyta; class Magnoliopsida; order Malvales; family Malvaceae; genus Hibiscus; species Hibiscus syriacus. The sequence continues at coordinate 820,024 of NW_024063418.1, forward strand.
TCAATCCAACTGAGCTCACTTGGTAACAGACAACTTTTCACCATTGATCTTTATGCTCTCCTGAGTAATCCTATGTAAGTTTCCCTAGCTCTTTGTCCTTAGTTAAGCTCAAATTCAGCTCCAAAGTGCTGTAAACGTTGGTACCTAAAGAAACATAAAAAACTATATAAGATATAATCTAAGTACTTAATCATATAATATAAAGATGTGGTGTTAAGTATGCTTTATTAATAATGAACATATATTATATGCTATAATAAGTTATAATTTATGAAATATAAAGATAGTAGAACGTTTAAAGCATAGATTATATATATGTAATATGATGTGGTATTGTGATAGTTGTATGGTGAGAAATAGACAAATAAAAGCGATAAGAAAACTCCCTCATGCCACCATGGTCAAGACGCAAGAAATAAAAGTAGGCTGGTCCATCACATCACTTTTATGGGTTTTTTGGCCTTATTTTTTGGTTTGGAGGAAAATGGAGGCGAGCGGCGGTCGGAGCAAAGTTTGGCCACCGATCTACGGTGGTGGCTAGTTTTGAGGCCTTGAGGGAGGCACGACCGACAGAGTGAAATCGAAAGGAAGCGAGGCTTTAGAGAGAGGGAAAAGATGATAAAATTAAAATGAGGATATGGTTTACCTAAAATGGATAAAAGTAGAATATATATCAACAAAATGAGAAAATCACTATAAGGCCCCTCTAGTATTGCGTATATTTACAAAATGGTCACTTCTCATCCTTCAATTTTATTTGTTGATATTTGGAATTATATTTGCATACTTTCAATTTAGTCACTGATTTAACTTATTCAGCCTTATTTGTTTTAATTTCAGTAGTTTTTGTATTTATTTCAATTTGGTCATGAGCATTTAATTTATCCTAACATTTGAATTGATTCATCGACCTTGTGGCGACCCAATTCGGGGTGTAACCCGTATTATTGTTCAGACTCGATTAATTTCTACACAAACTTTTCTAACAACTAACTTTTACTAACTCTAACTTACTAATTTCTAACTTTTAACCACTAACTTTTTTTACTTTTATGTTTGAATTATGGTACAACTTGCGACGATCCACCTCAAGATACGACTCGCCTTATTTATGGTCGGGTTAAAATTAAAATCAACCCTAACATTTTATTTTCTTACATTTTCGTACTTCTTTTTGTTATTTAATTTTCTGCTCCTTTAATTTCTGCATTTTTATTTTTCATTTTATTTTGGTCCTTTAAATTCAGCACTTACTTTTCTGCAGTTTTTATTTGGTCTTTCGTGCTTTGTTATTCAATTTTGCTCTTTCTAATTTGTGCACTGCATTTTTCTATCCTTTTAGATTCTGCATGTAAACTTCCTTTTTTTATTAATGCACTTTAAATCCCTTTATTTAAATATGAGTACCCTTTATTATTGCAAAGTACTTTCAACTCTTTATTATTCAGTACTTAACTTTTGCAGTGTTTCATTTTAATCCTTATTTTTTATTGCCCATTTAACGCAATATTTATATTTGGAATATCTACTCCGTTAATTTCGTAAGTTTATTCTAAACATTGAATTCTATTTAATTTCCGTCTTTACTTTAATTTCCTTTCTACTTGTTTCTAATTGGTATTTTAAATTTACTTTCCATTGTATGCATTTCAAATCATAATGACCATTTTCATTAATTTACTCCATTATATAGCACTTTATTAAGTATAGATTCCTTTTTGTAGCTAGCTATTTATTACTAAGGATTGCTTTTCTTACATTTACCTATATATTTATGTTACTTTATTATAATATGATATTGCGTATGTTGACGTATATATAGTACTCTCTCTACTTTGTACATGCATACTATCGGAACAGTTCTTAAGCTTTTTAGGGTTAAGATGGGGAAACGATCCGACTTCATTTTAGAAAATATTGAGTTTTAAAATAGAAAAATTAATTAATTTGGAGTCGTCATCGTCCTTTGGATTAAGTAGATCCAATACCACAAATATCTTTTAAAATAATTTTAATTTTAAGAAAAATAATTTAAAAGAAAAAAAATGACATGCGTTTAACCAGAAACTCATTTTGAAAAGGATCCGAGAGTCAATTACGCGTGGGGAATGATGAACACCCCACAGTGCCCGAAGTCGGTACCTAAGCAATTATACATGATCTAAATATTGAACTTTGCAAATTTGAATATACATTTAAATTATGATCTTATTATAAAAAATCTCGAAAAGGGAATTATTTCGTACGAACAATCCTGAAAAAACACACTCCTTGTTAGTTAAGGCGCGTTTTTATGGATTCCATACAAAAGATTGTTACCTATTTTAAATAAAAAAATACATATATTTAGTACACTAAAAATATTTGAATGCAAAAAGGAATATCATTTAGTACATGCAATCTTCGAAAACACACTCCTAGTCACTAAGGTGCGTTTCCATGGGTTCCCCTCACAAAGTATAACCTTAAAGATATTTACGATGGGATCTAACAAAATATAAATAACACTAGTGTATATAATGCAACCAACTAATAGAATAATTTAGGGACCTAATTTTAATACAAAGAAACAATTCTGCATGGTGACCAAATTAGCATAAATCAAAATTAACGTAAATAAATTAGAAATATGACATGGACCAGAATTTGAAAAAGTGCCTAAATAAAAGGACTATAGAACAATTTTTCACTTTTTAGACCCAAGGTGATTAAAATACAAAAACAATGAAATCAATATGAAAAATTCGAAATAAAACAAAAATAGACAAAATGATGACCAAGATTGCAAATAGGCGCTAAAGTTATAGGTATAAAGAGATATCTTCTCAATTGATAAACTATAGAACAAATAAAAAAGGTAAATTTATAATCAGGATATAAAAAATCTAAAATAATATAAAATAAACATAAGATCAAGACCATGCAATTCGTTAAAAATAGAAGGGTATGAACGAAATTAAACCTAACGAAGTTATAAAAACCAAATTGGTGCTAAATCTGGTAACTTCTAACCCTAGTCATTTTCTCTTGTCTTCTCTATCTTATCTCTCCCCACCAACTTCCCAACGGCCTAAAAAGGAAATGGCAGGCCGCCGTAAATCAGTGCCAAACCTTGCCCCGACGTGCCCCTAAGATCCTCACTCTTCAAACTAAGCCCTTAAATTGATCACCACAACCCTAAAAAAAGCTTTAACTCTTCTTTTCAATCCGTCCGAAAGCCAAACACAACCCATTTCACCCCGCTTATTCGGCCGCCACCACCACCGGTGGCAGATCTACCCTTTCTTGATCCCTAAAGCAAAAAAGAAACACATTTTTCCTAAGCCTTAACCCAAAATATCCCTAAAAATAAAAGAAGGCCCTCAGATGGTCGGAAGTCCTAACCTTTGGGAAAGATGCCTGCCAAAAATGTATGATACCTTTGAAAGTGGTGTACTGCTTTGAATATGTTTTTTTGTGTTGTCTATTCGAATCCCGCTTTTGAGATATGCTTTTTTGGGGTTCATATAAATACTTTTACAATGAAAAAAAGAAATAACATAGTTCTTATCTTTTTGGCTTGTTTTTTTTTCCTTTTTTGGCCACTGATCTTTTGATTTTTTTTTACTGTTTGCTCCCATTTCCTGCTTATGAGCTAACGGGGTAAAAGGGCCTCGACCGGTGATAGGCATCGGTGGGTTCGACGCTGGTAAAGTCGATGGCCGTGGTCAGGGCATTTAATGCCCCAATCTCTTGCGATCTTGTATCGACGTGGCCCGACTTGAAGTGGGGACCAAGCTGGAATCTCGCTTTTGAGATATGCTTTTTTTGGGGTTCATATAAATACTTTTACAATGAAAAAAAGAAAATAACATAATCGTTCTTATCTTTTTGGCTTGTTTTTTTTTCCTTTTTTGGCCACTAATCTTTTGATTTTTTTACTGTTTTGCTCCCATTTCCTTGCTTATGAGTCTAACGGGGTAAAAGGGCCTCGACCGATGATAGGCATCGGTGGGTTCGACGCTGGTAAAGTCGATGGCCGTGGTCAGGGCATTTAATGCCCCAGATCTCTTGCGATCTTGTATCGACATGGCCAGACGACTTGAAGTGGGGACCAAGCATGGGCGCATGAGGCATCTAGAGAGGCGTACGTGTAATACACGTGCGAATCTGAACAGTTTGATGTCCTTGGATGAAGTTGGACCGTTGGATCGATGATCGGATCCAACGATTTAGATTCATTGACGATGGCGACTTTATGCACAATAGGGTAAAACCGTAACTAAGTATTCAATCTGGATCGTTGGATCTCAATATATCCAAGGGTTGATAGGTGGTTGTGTATGGATACTTGATGTAGCTAGGGTTTCCCAAACCCTAAACTTCTGGGTTATTACTAGTTCGGGCTTGCTTTGGGCTGTTACATTTCAGGCCTTATGTGTTGATTAGTTGAAATATTTGGGCTCCTGACCAAAATTAATAAAGATTTTAATATTTTTTTAGTTTTTAGCTCATATTATATACACTAGACTATAATCGTATACACATTACATAAATATAATAATATAACTACTAAAGTATATACTTATAATAACAATATATAAAAGATGTATATATGTCGACAGACCTATAGAGCGATGAACCATACAATTATATAAGTAATAAAGTACACATATAAACACTCACATAAATATCAATAACTAATAATTACACCCAACTAATGATTATATATATAGAAACATGCATAACTATTAATAATAACTAATAATTAATCCTTATATAACTAATAATAACATAAAATATATAACTTATAATAATATATAAACCCAAACGAAACTCAAATGAAACCCCATTGTCATACAACGATAATAGAGCAAAGATCAAAGGATGGTCATATTTTTCCGGTTATGAGAAATTTGAAAGGTTAGTATGTTCCACTGCAACTTCAGGGTAGGTTGGACGTAATCTGCTCCTTTTTCCAGGTAATCAGATCTCGAAAAGTTTGATGCATTTTACTATTCTTCAGGGAATTATTGAATCAAACTTGATTTACTTCACTGCTCTTCAGGAAGACCAAATCTTAAAAAGAAAGAATACCTGCTCCACTACTCTTTAGGGAGATCAGACTCGAGAAAATTATTGATTCACTTTGCTTCTCTTCAGGGAACATTGAATCAAACTTTATTTACTTCACTACTCTTCAGGAAGAAAAAATATGACAAGAGAAAAATTTATTCCACTTTTTCGGGTAATTAGATCTCTTAAAGAAATTGATTCTCCCCACTCTTTGGGAGGAACTGAATTAGGATCAATTTATTTCTCTTATCTTTACGAAGATCAAACCTGAAAATCAAACATTGCAAATCATTAGTGTATGTTTGAGAATTTTGAAATCATCATACTCGAAGGTTTAGAATCTGGGAGAATCTTTGAAAATCCATTTCTTCTGTGGAGACTTGTCTCCCAACCATCAGATATGGGAATATGCCTTGACTCAAGCATCATTTGAACCTCATCCTTATTGGGCTTTGAATTGGTTGTTTTTATCTTGAGGTTTCAGTTACCTACTTGTCTTTCTTGAAAGACGTGTAGGTATTTATTTACATCCGTTGTCATGCGTTTATGAATGTCATGATCCTATTTATGCCTAAAATGTGTGCAATAATGACATTTTAGTGTATTTTGTTTCTCGAAGAAGAATCCTCTTTTGTTGGTAATCTTATGATTTGATCCAATCTTGTATACAGAAATCAAGATCAGTTTACCTCAGTTGACAATCTTGATCAGATACTCTGTGGCTGGACATGACCTGGGTTTTCTTTCTTCTTGAAACCCGACAGTATTCATGAACAACTGCTTGATCAATGAGAAGCGTCTTGGAGTAGCCACAACTTGCAGAAGCTTTCTATGTACCCTAAGATTAGTTTTCTGTAGCCCGTCATCATGCAAGCCTTATGCTAAAACCATTGTCAGTATCAGAACACATGCACTTTTCCAAAACATTTTTCATAATAATACACGATGATCTCTTGTTTTTCAAGTTAAACAACGTTTTTTTTTTAAAATTTTAAAGTAGAATGCTTGCAAAAGGGTGTTAACAAAAGAAGACCTATTTTTTATTTGTATAAATGTAAAGAGTTTTTGGGTAAATACATGACAAACTTTTAACTAGAAAAAGTAGAAGAAAAGGATGTAGACGTCCCCAGATATCAATAATAAGATGGTTTTAAATTGGATCACCGCAGAGTGACTCAAGTGTAGCTTTTGTTAAAAGGATCTTGAGAGTTGTGACAATGCGTAAGGGTGTGAAATTTCCTCTAGACTACTAAATCTCCAGATGTAGGATGTTGTAAACCAGTATTGGGTCTCATCTTCGTTCAATTTTCTTCCTGTTTGTTTTAATCGATACTTTTTAATCTTCAGTCCCAACCCTGACCATTATTTGATGTTACTACTCAAATCAGGAGCTCTTTTGACATCAAAATCAATTCAGAACCTCCACATGCACGAATCCTAAATTTGATTGATACTCAAGCAGCCCTTTGCGGGTTTTCAACTTGAGGCCTCCTTCGATTTCAAGATGCATTTTTTGGATTTTTATCTTGAACCCCATTTTATTTCTTTTTTCTTTTTCTTTTTTGTGTTTGTCTTTATTTCTTTTCCTCTTTTTTTTCTCTTTTCCTTTTTTCCTCTTTTTTTAGGCAAAACATCTCTTAACCGCATCGAAGTCCACTGGTTGGGTAATTTTGGCTCATCCATCTCAGTAAGGATCAGAGCTCCTCCAGAAAAGGCTTTATTTACAACATAAGTTCATTCTCAATTTGGCATCCATTTTCCTCGAAAATCCTTTTGAATAGGTGGGATCCTTCTGAGCACCAGATCTCCATCGTGAAACTCTCATGGACAGACTTTCTTATCATGTGCTGGTATCATGCGCTTCTGGTATATCTGACCATGACAAATGGCTTTCAATCTCTTTTCTTTAATCAAATCCAATTGGTCAGACCTAGCTTGACCTATTTTTCTTCATCTAGTTTCACATCTAATAAAACTTGAAGTGAGGGAATTTCTACCTCTATAGGTAACACAGCTTCCATCCAATAGGATAAAGAAAACGGAGTTTCCTTAGTTGACGTCTGCATCGAAGTTTGGTAAGCAAACAGAGCAAATGGCAATTTCTTATGCTAGTCTTTATAACTCTTACTAATATTTTCTATAAGCCTCTTGATGTTCTTATTAGTTCCCTCCACTGCCCATTCATCTTTGGGTAGTAAGTAGTGGTATTATGATGCTTCATCTTGAATTGCTCACAGACTAATTTCATCATTTTATTGTTCAAGTTCAAGGAATTATCGGATATGATTCTCTTTAGTAAGCCATATCGACAGATGATCTCATTTTTTTAAGAACTTGCAAACTATTGATTGAGTGATATTTGTATAAAAAGCCACTTCTACCCATTTAGTGAAGTAATCTATTGCCACCAAGATGAAACAATGGCCATTTGAAGCCTTTGGCAAGATTTATCCAATAACATCCATGCCCCACATAGAGAAGACCACATGTAGTCATCACATGTAATAGATGAGGAGGGATATGGATTCTGACTCTATAAATCTGGCACTTGTGACATTTTCTAGCATAATTGATGCAATCGGTCTCCATTGTTGACCAATAATACCCAAATCTCATTATTTGTCTAGTTATTGCATGTCCATTGGTATGGGTACCACACACTCCTTCATGTACATCCACGACGATTGTTTTGGCCTCTTTGGTATCCACTCATCTTAATAGAACCTGATTTGGACTTTTCTTATACAAGATCTCACCATCAAGCACATGCCCTGTAACTATCCTTGTAATAGTCCTTTTGTCATTCTGAGTTACCTACTCAGGATAACTTTAATATATGATGTATTGCAAGATATCATAGTACCATGGATTTCCATCTTCCTCTTCTTCAATGTTATATTAATGGATCGGATACTCGTAAGCATGCATCTCGATGGGCATCATGTTTGAGTGTTCATTTACTCTAAATGTTGCTACCAAAGTAGCCAAGGCATCTTTCATTTGATTTTCTTCCCTAAGGAGGTAGTTGAATGTCACTTCTTCAAATTCTTGGATAAGATCCATGACCAATTTACGATATTCCACTAGTTTGAGATCTTTTATCTCCCACTCTCCCTTGAGTTGATAAATTACTATGGCTGAATCCCTTTATACTTTAAGTAGTTTTACTTTGCGCTCAATGGAAGCTCTAAGACCCAAAACACAAGCTTCATACTCAACCATGTTGTTTGTGCAATCAAAATTCAATCGACTGGTGAAAGGATAATGTTCTCCACTAGGTGAGACCAGAATTACCCCAATTTCATAACCCCAATACATTTGAAGAACATCAAAGTTCAACTCCAATGTTCACTACTGGAAGTAATCATTTTTTATACCAAAATAGCTATTAAGTCTTCATCTGAGTAGTAGAAACTAAGTGGCTCATATTCTTCAGAAGCCCTGCTTGTAATAAAATCTACTATAGCACTCCCCTTAACTTCTTTCTGGCTCAAATATTGGATGTCAAATTCTAAAAATCAAATATTCTAGTGAGCCAATCTTCTGGAAAGAGAAGGTACACCCATAAGATATTTCAAAGTCATGTTTGGAGATCAACCAAGTGGTGTCTGAATCTCCGAGTAGCCCAAACCAAAGAACAACACAACTTTTCAATCGATGAGTACCTTAGCTCGCACTCAATAATTTTTTACTGAGATAGTAAATTGCTCTCTCTTTCTTCTCAGTTTGGTCGTGCTGTCCTAGTACACACCCCATTGAGTTCTCAAAGGCTGACAAGTAGAGAATTAATGGTTTTCTTAAGATGGATTGCACTAAGATTCAGGTATTTGACAAATATCGCTTAACTACTTCAAAAGGTTCTTGGCAATCATCACTTCATACCTCTGAGTTATTTTTGCGGAGAATGATATTTCTGAGTCAATTGTAAGATAAACTAAGCGATGTAATTTGATCTCCCTAGAAATCCTTGAACTTCCTTTTGTGTTATGGGGGTGAAATTTTTTGAATAGCTTTGACTTTATCTGGGTCTATTGAGATCCCCCTTTTTACTCACTAAAAACCCCAATAGTTTCCCAGATGCTATCCGAATGTACAATTATTTGGGTTGAGTTTCAGCTGTTAATTCTTTAACCTATGGAAGAGTTTCATAAAATTTTCAACGTGTTCTTCTTCTAACTTAGCCTTGACAATCATATCATCAACATAAACTTCTATTTCTTTATACATTATGTTGTGAAATAATGTTGTCATGGCTCTCTAGTAGGTTGCCCCTGAATTATTTAGCCCAAACGGTGACAAACATAGTTTTATCCCTATGTTCAGGGTGCATCTTTATATGATTGTAGTCAAAGAATCCATCCATAAATGAAAACAGAGAATTTCCAACAGTATTGCCAACCAAGCTGTCTATGTGTGGAAAAGGGAAATTATCCTTCATACTAGTTCTATTGAGATCTTTATATTCAATGCACATATGAACTTTCCCATCATTCTTTAGGACTAAGACGATATTTTCCACCCATTCAGGATACTTGGTTATTTTGAGGAATCCAACATCAAATTGTTTCTTGACCTCTTCTTTAATTTTTAACAACATCTCGGATCTCATCCTTTTAATCTTTTATTGCATATGTCTACATTCTAGCTTTATCGACAATTTGTGTACCACCAATTCTGTGTCAAAACCAGGAAAGTCTTCATATGACCAAGAAAAACAACTTTATATTCTTGGAGTAGTTTAATCAAACTCTATCATACCTCGGCAGATATGGTGGTGCCAATTTTTACTTCTTTCCTATCTTCATCTGATCCTAGATTCAATATTTCAGTGGGCTCTTCTTGAGGCAAAATGTTAGCTTAAGTTATATTCTGGTACAGTTAGATAGTCTGGGCTTGGGTATCTTCTTTCCTTTAGCCAGGAATTTGGAATTGATAAATTCCAAAGATCTGAAGGAACATTCAACGGTATCCTCATCTACATCCACATAAGAAACAATAGTGGAAAAAGAAACAATAATGTCTTCTTCAGCGTTGATACATATCATCTTCCCATTGATCATAAATATAAGCTTTTGGTGCAGTGTAGATGGAACTGCCCATGTTGAATCCAAGGTCTTCCCAACAAACAATTGTAAGTAGGCATGATATGCATTACAAGGAACTCGACCTCGTAGACAGATGGGCTGATGGTTAGGGGGATGTCAATCTTCCCTAGCACTTCTCTCTTCGTTCCATCAAACGCTCAAACGACACTCTGGCAATTTTTCATATGTGTATTGTTGATATGTAACTTCTTTAGGGTTATTAATGGCATTACATTCAGCGCAGAGTCATTATCAACTAGCACTCATGATAGAACATGTTCCTTGCATTTGATAGTGATATATAGAGCTTTATGGTTGCCCATCATCATAGACATGATCTCATCATCAGAAAAAGAATTGAAATTGTCATCTTGGATGTTTGCAACCAACCTATCCAACTTGTCTACATGTAGATCTCTAGGAACAAAAGTATGATTCAAAACCTTTATCAGGGCGTCTCGCTATGCCTTAGAGATCAATATAAGAGAAAGTACCAAGATGCGAGCATGTAGCTTGTGAACCTATTCAACAACGTTATATTAGTTGTTTTAAAATTTTTCAGAAATTCCACAGCGTCACTCCCAAATACTGGTTCATTGATGGAGGGTTCATCATCTTTCAACTGCAGGTCAATTTTCTTTTCTTTGTCAATAGTATATCTATTCTCGGGTTCTTTGGGTTGATTGGGAGAGTAGCATCTCCCACTTCTGGTGAAATGGGTAATTTCATCCACTGCTTCATTCTCTTTATCCACGTCTTTCATCTTGTACTCATATTTCCACTGGACTTACTAATCGTCCTTATAAGGAAATGTAGATAGGGGTGTAATGACCACCTTAGGAGTTACTTTCTCTGTCACACAAGTTCTTGGTATGATGATTAGAGGGCAATTGGCATTGTAAACTCCCCTAGACGAATATTTAGATGTATAGATATTAACTTCTTCTTCAGCAGTTTCTTTATAGAACTCCATTTCTTTATCATCCATCATTCTCTGTACTAGGGCTCAAAAATCAGGGCAATATTATAGTGTGTCCTTTAAAATTGTGGTATGGGTAGACATCATTATTGTTAATTTATTCAGCTACTAGGTTAGGGACTAATAGGCCTACATTTATCATTTGATCCCATACCCAGCGCATTGTTTATTTCACTTTATTCACATGCATCTGATTCATGGTTTTGATTATCTCATGATTCACATTGACTTTCCAGTCCTCATAGTAATTGTTTGCGTTCTTCCATTGTTGTTCGGTGCTTCGGATAGTGCGCTCAAGACTAGTGATTTGCACTTGACAACTTTGTAGAGCATCATCTAACTTACGAACCTTTCTTTGTAAAGTGACATTATCCTCGAGGTTAATCATCGACCCACACTGAGTATTCTCCAAAAATAAGGAATTTTCGAGCTACAAAATATAAGTACTATACTCCTCATTCTTAGGTTGAATTCAAGCTAACTCTTCCTTGTGCCTTGCTTTTATCTCTTGTTTCTCTTAAGTGAGGACCTCTATTCGCTCATTCTTCGCCCCACACCGTTGTATCCAAAGGAAGACTACATCATGCTTGCCTTGGAGCACATGATCTAGATATTGCCTTTCTACCTTCAACTCCTAATTGCTTTGCCTCTCTTCAGTTTCGAATTCATCTATTCTTTGTCCTCTAATCTCAAGCTCGCTCGACATGTTATTCACTTCCATTTTGAACCTTTCGAGTATATTACTTTTCTCAACTTCTAACTTTTCGACTCTTTGAATTTTCTTTTTCAACCTCACTTAATCTACCTTGGTTTTTCAGCTTTGAGCTCCTCAATCTTATTTTGCAACCCTTGTACTTCAAAAGTGAGCTCCTCTTCTCGCTTCTTGCTCAGGGTGTGCCTTTGTCTCAATTCTTTGGCTTCTTTTCTTTCCCCACTCAGTGCATGAGTCCAGATCTTATTCTCTACTTCGAGCTTTTGATCCATTCTCTTCTTCTCTACTTCAAGCTCTCTAACCCTGCGTTATTTTTTAGCTTTTTTGTTTTTATTTCGACGTTCTTTTTTAGTCTTGAGTTCCAACTTCCATTGTTATAAAGTTTTTCCTAGTCTAACAACTTCCCAAGCTCCATTAATCTTTCGGTAATCTTTCTGCATGTTTATGAAATCACTTAAACTTCATCATCTTTCTTTTGAATGAGCTCAAATTGTTTGCTATTGAACCCAACATCGAGGTCCAACATGAAATTTTCTTATCTAAGGTCTTCACATTCTTTTTCTTTTCTGGAAATTTCGATTTCACGTTCACTTCTCATATTTCTAACTCAGATGGCACATATCATAATTGCTCCTGTAAAGGAATAGTATGATCACGATCAGGTAAGGGAATAATGTCATTATTCCTTAATTTCTAGTGTTAACATGACATCAGATGCTACCACATCAGTTCGAAATGTTAATTTCTAAGCATCTAACATTAAACGAGTTGTTTTCTTGTAATGTTCTCCATGATGCACAAATTCGGATTTACTTAGGCCAGAGGTGGCTAAGACAAACTGGCGTACCCCATATTGCCTTGACAACATTATTGGAGCATAACCTACTCCTCCCATAACCCTAACAGAGTTATCCAATCAAAATCCCCACACGTGTACAATATATCAACATAAGCTAACCAGGGGATACACTACACTATATCGTGATCTTGTAAATTCCTAAAAACTGAAACCAAATCTTTTCTAACAAGATGCTCTGGCTATTATTTGGTGAGGAAATCCTTTAACGGTGAGTAAGCCTTGAGAATCAATGATTGTACTCTCATTCAATCTTCCAGAAGTGGTTATGGATCCACACAGTAAGCAACTGAACACATCCAATGAAACAACTACTCTTTGCTCTTTTACAACTGTTAAGAGACCTAAATGTTTCAGCTAAGACTGCAAGAACGAGATTTACTTTCTTTTCCAATCGCTCAAATAGATCAACTACAACAGAGTCTATATGGCAAAGAACTTTCGGGAAAATCATTAAACCATAAATTCCCAAAGAGAACATTTCCATGATTTTCTCAATATTATTGTGTTTGAAAATTAATCCTTTAATACACGACCAAGGAAAACAATCGGACTCCCTTTCTTTTGAATGTGGTTAGTTACCTATTTCTCTCTGATTCTAGTAATCTTTGTGAGTTTGCTTTTGAAGAATTCAACTCTTGTCGCTCTTGAATAGATTCGATCCAAGAGAATCCATGCAAGATAAAATAACAAGGTGTACTCCTCCAATGTGGGAGTCATATCCTCTTTTTGAAAGTTAAACAACTATACACTAGATTCCAAAACTAGATCAGAGCCTTGATCAATGGCTTGTTTACCTTCACGTAAAACAATAGATCTAAAAAGGGTCCTCAAATTATCCTTTGTTGGTGCCCCCTTAGGCCTGCCAGACCCTCAATCCTTACCCATTATAGGATTAAACGGGTCGAGTTGAATTCGAGAGGATGCATTTCCCTATTTCCATTTGAGGAAAATCAATGTTTCGCTCATAGACACAAGGCATATGTACCCCAGAGGTTACTTGCTAAAGCCCATGCGGAGATATAGCACAGTTAGAAGGCTCTAAATACTCATATGGTTATAGCGCATGTGGGGGAACTCACAATCCTTTGCCTCGATCTAAAAATAATCAAACTAAAACAAAGGTAAGAAATCTGAAACACATAAATCACACATTAGTACAACTAATAAATAAAAACCTAATATTTGCTAAATATGACAGGGATCAAAATTTGAAAAAGCGCCTAAATTAAAAGGACTATAGAACAATTGCTCATTTTTATAACCCTAGTGATTAAAATACAAAAACAATGAAATCAATATGACAAATTTGAAATAAAACAAAAATAGACAAAATGATGGCGAAGATGCAAATAGGCGCTAAAGTTGCAGGGACTAAAGAGATATTCTTCATAAATTTTTTAAAAAACTATTGAACAAATAAAAAAGGTAAATTTTACAATCAAGACATAAAAGTCTGAAATAATATAAAACAAACATAAGATCAGTGACCAGAGTTAAAAATAGAAAGGTCGAACGAAATTAAACCTAATGAAGTTATATAAAAACCTAATATTTGCTAAATCTGGTAACTTTCTAACCCTAGCCATTTTCGCTTGTCTTATCTACTCTCTTATCTCTCCCCGACCAACCTCCCAAAGGCCTAAAAATGAAATGGTCGGCCACCATAAATCAGTGGCTAAACCTTACCCCCGAGGATCCCCTAAGACCCTCACTCTTCAAACTAAGCCCTTAAATTGATGACCACAACCCTAAAAAAGAGCTCTAACATCTTCTTTTAATCGAGTGGAATGCCAAACGTAACCCCATTTAGGCACTGCTTATTCAGCCGCCACCACTGGTGGCCGATCTACTCCATCTCAATCCCTAAACAAAAAACATATTTTTCCTAGACGTTAACCCCAAATATCCCTAAAAAATGAAAGAAGACCCTCAAACGGCCAAAATCATAACCTTTGGACTTTTGATGACCTAAACCCCCTAAATGTGACAACTTTACTGGCGATGACCCCTATTTCAGCAGGGAACACAACCACTAAGGTAACAAAATGAACATTTTCTTTTTATTCAGCTACGTTATTTCAAAACAAATACATGCCAAAAGGTAAAGATACATTTGAAAGTGGTTTTATTGCTTTGAATCTATTTTTTTCTATTCAAATCCTCCCTTTTGTTACATCTTTCTTTCGAGTTTATATAGTCAGTTTTACAATGGAAAAAAAGAAAACAACATAATCGTTCTTCTATTTTTGGCTTGCTTTTTTCCTTTTTTGGCCATTGATCTTATGATTTTCTTTTTGTTGCGTTGCTCTCATTTTCTTGCTTGTGAGTACGACGGGGTAAAAGGGCCTCGGTCGGTAACAGGCATCGGTAGATTCGATGCTGGTAAAGTTAGTGATTGCGGTCGAGGCATTTAATGCATGGGATCTCTTGTGATCTTGTATTGACATGGCCAACGACATGAAACTGTTACCTAGCACGGGCGCGTGAGGTATCTGGAGAGGTGCATGTGTGATGCACACTCGAATTTGAATGGTTTGATTCCTGGGTAAAGTTGGGACGTTGGACCTTTGATCAGATCCAACGGTTTCAGATACATTGACAGCAGTGGCTAATGCACATTAGGGTAAAACCCTAACTGAGTATTCAATTTGGATCGTTTGATCTCAACAGATCCAACGGTGGATAGGCGGTTGTACATGGATGTTGGTTCGGGTTTGCTTGATTGGGTTGTTATATATAGACATGCATAACTATTAATAATAACTAATAACTTATCCTTATATACTTATCCTTATATAACTATAACATATAATAACTTATATATAACTTATAATAATATATAAACCCAAACGAAACTCGAATGAAACCCCCAGGACAAAATGAGCGTCTACACATACCATATTTTACACATTTGTACATTTTTATATTTTATATATATATATATATATATATATATATATATTATTTTTCAAACTTTATTTTATTATAAGTCATAATATTTTTTATATATACAAAAGATAATTTTTGTGTGTGGGTAATATATGAAGATATCTCCCAACTACAAGAGAAGTGTGTCTTCAAAGTTTTTTCGTACAAGATTTTTTTATATTTGATTGGGTTTTTGCTTTACTTTTCTTATTTTATTATCTTGACTTTTTTATCTTCCAAGTTATTTTTGTTTTATCTTATCCTATTTTTATTTTATTTTATCTTAGTTTTGATATTAAAAAATGTAAGGCAATGTATTTTTGTGAAGGGAAACAATGGAAAAGTCTCCTAACTATAAAATAAGTGCATTTTTTAGGATTGTTCGTACAAAAAGTATTCATTTATCCAAACATTTCATTGAGAATTGATATAATACTATACTTTTTTAAATTGAATATATTATCGGTAAAATTAAAGAAGAACAATTTTGTGAGAGGAATCCGTGAAAAAACCTCCCAACTATAAGGGAATTGCATTTTCAAAGAATGTACGTACAAAATGATTTAATTTCTCTTTCTTTTTTTTAAAAAAAATAATAACAATTATAATTTATGAGGTAAATAAATGTTTTTTTTGTCCTCCAATTCCAAGGTTTAGCCCTGACTAATCTGGACCAACTAGGGTCACACACCTAGCTTTGGTGGATGAGTCTCCCAACAAGGATTTTCTGCATACACAAGGACTCGAACCTGAGACCTTGCTTAAGCGATATCAAGTTTCTTACCACTTGAACCAATCCCCGTTGGTAATGTTTTTTTAGTTATTAATTACTCTGAAAAAATATGTTTGTTCACTTTAATTGTTGCAATCATTGTATTTATCATTTGTCATCAACTTTTAAAGATGTTTATAATTTCAAAGGAAATGTACTTTTGGTTTAGGAGAATTGACGAGTTAGTGTCCTTACTCTAAAAGATGACAATCTCCGTTGATTTTCTTGAACCGAAAGGACATCCTTTTGAATATATTCGAATGAATATATTTTTATTTCTCAATCAAAACCATTTTAATAAAACTCACTCATTTCACAATAAATTTGAATGAATGAAAGGATCACAATTTAAATATGTGCTCGAGTTTGCAATTCTAGTGTTTAAAAACATATAATCGTTTGGGTACCAAGTTTGGGCTGAGTGGGGTGTTTTTATTTTCCCATACATAATCGACTCCCGAACTCTTGAAAATGAAACTTTGGTAAAACACAAACCGTTTTTGTCTTCTAATGTTTTTTTTAAATTCATTAAAAATATATTTTTAGGTATTTGACTTACCTAACCCAGAGGTCGATGATAACTCCAAAAACCAAATTGTTTTAAAACCTAAATTTCACCATCATTTCACGAATAAATTTTTAAGTCTAACCGATTCCCACTCGTTATGACACAATGTGATAAGTTATCTATCAATATTATAATAACATAAACAAAATACCAAACCAGGAACAGTACAACTTTAATTGTTGATGAACATATAATATTAGTGGCATCCTGATTACCATCTTTATTCAACCTATTTAAAACTATTACTTACTTGAAACAAAAACGTGCAGTGGACTAAATTCGATGTTATAAAGAAGAAATACAGTAAAAAAAGATGTTTTTCTTTCATGATTTAAGTTGTGAGCATTAAAGATGTATGTCCACTCACTGCATTTCTTTCACAGAGATATTTCATCGACCATGTTTAATGCATTATTAGAACCCAAAGTGCATATTTCACAATTGTTCGTCTGAAGCAAAAAGCTATTAAAGAAGTGAAAATGGTAACTTACCAAGCGAAGTAAAAGCCAAAGAATGAGTGCGGCGATGAAGCAATTTCTTTTGGAAACCTAATGTTAATGGAAAAAGGCTCCCTAATTTTACTCACAAAAATGTAAAATAATTAATCCAGAAACGCAAATAAATCCATTGATCTCTGTAAGCAAAGAACGAAACCCAATTAATGATTAAAAATGTAAATTTTTTTATAGGAATCGTTTGGGAAAATAGCTTGAGAAAGTAAAATCGCACATCTTACATTTAAAAATAAGCAACGGAGGCCGAGTAAAAGCAAACGGAAAGCAGATTTCTTCAAGTAACTATGGAGGCCGATTGTTTTTCTCCATCAATCTCAGCTTAGAACTTTGAGTGAAAGGAAAATAGAAAAGAGAAAGATTTCGAGAGAGATTTGTAAAACCTTGAAAGCAAACAGCAAACAGATTTCTTCAAGTAACTATGCTGGCCAACTACTTTTTCTCCTTCAATCACGCAACGAAAATGGTGCGGGAGGCGATGATGGCTGGGCTGACACGAAATATTATGGAGATCTTGATGGGTGTGGCGATGAAGTTCACAACAGCGTAAAACGACGTCAAACGGTGGCTTCGTGAGAGGGAGATAAAGTTTTGAGAAAAATAAAATGGAAAAATAAATGGAAAGGGATAACCAGTTCAAGTGATACATGCATCACAAGACTCACATCAAAGGAAGAAGTAATAACTCTTTCAAATGATCCACTCGTTCAAGCTTGTAAAAGAAGACCAGAACAGAAGCAGATTTTCGATGACTTTTTGAATGAGATCCTGATCTTATTTGGTCAATATGTCTTCTATAGATATGACCGTTTGTCTCTTATCTTTCCAACGGTTCTTGAATTGCATCAATCCGATATCGGGAAGTCAAGATATGGACATTTTACTGAAGACTGTGCATGCAGAAAATCCTAACCGGGATTAATACGTGATTTTGTAAATATTACGATTTTTCAATATTTATATTGATTATTTGTAATATAATTTAATATAGGATGATGAATTATCTTTTAGGATTAGATTTATTATTTTTTTAGGAATTAAGGTTGGGTTAAAACAATATTTTTAGTTATTATTATTTTATTAGGAATTAAAGTTAAGACATGTTTAGTTTGTTATTATTTTATTCTTTAGTTATTTAGGACCTTTAGAACTCAGCCCCTATATAAAGGAGGCTTCATTCAACTTTGCAAATCAGATTTCTTTGATTAATAATATAACGAGAGTTCGTTTTTGCAAGTGATGATTGACTTGTACCTTCGAAGCTTCTTTTCCTTGAGTTCTTTCAAGTTATTGTGAGGGAGATTAATCTTCACACTCCAATTCGCCTTTTCATTTCGACTAGGATGGTTGGTTAGAGCCATATTATCGTGTTTACTTTCCATTGCGACTAGAAGTGCTCGATAGGACATTATCCATCAATTTTCCACATATCCATCCACGCCATCAATCATCTTTACCGTTCACTTTCATTGGAGCCTTCAAATACATCATTCAAGTTTCATGGCAGATTCGATCTAGAATCTTGTCGAATTTCTTGAAAATGCTACAGAAGTAATTTCGTGATGAAAATTTCCAGATTAAAATCATATATTGAAGATAATTCACAAAAAAAATAGAATCTTTGGAGATCAAGAACACTTTCGAACAAAGCGATCAAGAAAAATAGATTGTTTGAGGTTTTAATGTTCAACAGAGTTTACTGGATACTACTGAAGATATTTGGTTTTGAAATTTTACAGGTGGTTTTTTGACGCATCGAAAGACATTCAAGAATTTTTCCAAAAGTTTTGGACACTGGTAACCCCTCAAAAATGTTGCTCAAGTTGATCCAACGTTTTCTAGGTTTCTGGGTTGGTTCTTTTTTTTCTTTGACTTTTAGTGCTTTAGGTTCTTTTGTTTTTCCTTTTTATTGTTCTTTTGCATTATCTAACACATTATCTTTCTTCTGTTAGTAGGACTAGAGAGTTTGCATACTTCTTCTTTCCTTTCATTCTCGTTCTCTTGGAGTCTAACTCTTGTTTGGCCTCTTAGAACTTTTAGGTTTTCTTATCGCCTTTGCTAATAATCAAACTCAGATACGAACTGTGGAAGACTACTTGGTAAAGCGAGTTTTAAAGAGTACAAGATCGGCTTACCTGCCTCTCACTGTGTTACTTTCTTGGAATGACTTATGAGGTTTATTGCTTTGTTGAATTTTCTTTCTTTTATTTTTATTTTACTTTAAAATTTTCTTTCGAGTGTCATGATTTCAGGATGAGCGACAATAACAACAAGTCACTTACGTCTATCTTAATCGCACTTGCACAACTCATGACTCAAATTGAAAGATTTGATGAACTTACCAATACCGTGAGAGAACGAAAATAACCACAACTGGATCTATCAAACCAAAATCCAAGACCAAACAATGTTGAACTTTTGGTACCCAGACAAGAACAACCACGTTTCTAACCACCCAAACTCTTTGCAAAACCAAAGTTCACGATCCCTTCTTTCAAAGGAGATAACAATCCGGACAGGTACATCGATTGGGAAGGAAAAGTTGATCTCATGTTCTCATACCATGACTGCCCCAAAGCTAAACAAGTTCCCTTCATCACTACTCAAACTTGGTGGATGCAAACAAGGAAAAAGATCCAGAACTTCCAGATTCCAACAAACACTTCTTGGACTGACCTCAAACAAACCATGAGGAAGATATTCCTACCGACATATTATACACGAGAAGTTAAACTACGACTACACCGACTTCGACAAGGTAGAAGTTCAGTTGAAGACTACTACAAGGAGATGCAGTCCTTACTCAATAGGGCTAACATAACCGAAAAAGAAGAGGTCAGCGTGTCAAGATTCATCGTCGGCTTGAACTCAAACATTACTGATCTTATTGAGCTCCATGGGTATGAAAACCTTGAAGATACACTAAAGAAAGCAATGACAATCGAAGCATAAATCCAAAGGAGATTATGATTCAGATAACATTACTATGGTACTTCATCCTCTTACCAAGGTAATCCTTCATAATCTTCTACTACATCTTCTCTGAAAAAACCAAGAGACGACAAACCTAACAAGGAGAAAGAACTGCCAGCAAAGAATGACACACTTCCAGTCCCTAAAGATCAAATGATAATTTGTGAGGAGGTAGGGAAAGTAAAAAAAGAAAAAGCAGAGAAAAAGGAAAAAGAAAAAGAGGTCATTAGTTAAAAAGCCAAAAGAATAATGACCCTTGGGAGGTGAGTGAACCTAAATGTGAGAAGAAAATAGTGGCTCAAAACCTATGTGTGAGCACAAAAGAATTGAGAGAGAACCTTGTTTACAAACATCCTTGCATCCTTGTTCGCTTTAGGGAATCAATTGTTTCGATTTCTAACATTAACAAGGATTTGCCTAGTGTATTTTTATCTTTGTTACAGGATTTTCGAGAAGTGTTAGGTGATCCACCTGACGGATTACCACTAGAAAGATGAAAACAACAACAAACCAATTTAATTCAAGGTTCTATCATACCTCATCAAACATACAATCTCGAAGAAACCAAAGAGTTTGATTTGTTACAAAAAGGCTACATCGAGGAGAGCCTTAGTCGTGACACCATCTTAATGATGAAACATGACTTGAACAACTCCACATGCTTTACAGTTCGTGCATAGGGAATTCATGTACATGATCAGAAAGTAAAAGCAACACGAGACTGGCCCACACCATCTTTCATCGCCAAGAGTTGTCGAATAGTGCTAGGTGACCCTCCTAACAGGTTACCACTTGAAAACCCTAATCACTATGCCATATCAATGAAGAGTCATGATTTATGATATTCCAAAGACCGAGGTAAGCAAAACATAGTAGACAATGCACTACCTCGAAGGTATACTCTTAAGCATACTGTTATTCCGAGAATTGAACATATCAAAGGTGTATATCACGATAACTTGGATATTTATGATATTTCTACCCATACTTTTAAAAGTGCTTTTAATGAGCTATATCTTGTATATGAGTTTCCTTGCCAACTAAACAGGTTCTACAATCCATAAATCTCCTGCCGAGAATTCTTAATTCATGAACCACACTTAGGAGACTTAAGGGATTACTTTAACAGACCAGCTGACATGGTTTTTAAACACTCATTCTCACCACACACGAATAAAACCATGGAGAAATTATCTGATGCAATCATACAGAAAGCCAATAGTGGTCGGCGCCATGTTGAATTTCAACCTAAACATCAGATTACATGACTTGTATGCGAAAGAGGATTTCAAGACTACAAGAAATCAATTCCTACAAAGAAGAAACCTCGACTAAAACACAAAAAGACACATCACATTGATCCTGGTAAATGTTTCACAAGTTTTCTTTCAACACATCTAATTCTCTTTCTCTTGGATTTTCAGATTCGAGGATGAATCCTTTTGAGGAGTGGGGGAATTATACATGCACCAAATTCCATAATACATGCTTCTTTGGACTAATGTTTCCACTCGAACCTATTAGAAGAACAAAGTCTCGAAGATTCAAAGCATATTTATGCGGTAAGTATAAAGTGAATGAATCATTAAACGATTCTAATGTTGCTCCCTTTAATGATTCAGATTCGAGGATGAATCTTTTTGAAGAAAGGGAGGATGATACATGCATCACAAGGCTCACATCAAAGGAAGAAGTAATAACTCTTCCAAATGATCCACTCGTCCAAGCCTTGGAAAAGAAGACCAGAACATCATCAAACTTGAGACGACTTTTTGAATGGTATCCTAATCTTATTTGTCAACATGTCTTCTATAGATACGACCTTCTGTCTCTTATATTTCCAACGGTTCTTGAATTGCATCAATCTCATATCAGGAAGTCAAGATATTGTCATTTTACTGAAGATTGTGCAAGTAGAAAATCCTACACGGGATTAATACGTGATTTTGTAAATATTACGAATTTTCAATATTTATATTTATTATTTGTAATATAATTTAATATAGGATGATGAATTATCTTTTAGTATTATATTTATTATTTTATTAGGAATTAAGGTTGGATTAAAACAATATTTTTAGTTATTATTATTTTATTAGGAATTAGAGTTAAGACATGTTTAGTTTGTTATTATATTATTCTTTAGTTATTTAGGACCTTTAGAACTCAGCCCCTATATAAAGGAGGCTTCATTCAACTTTATAAATCAGATTTCTTTGATTAATAATACAACGAGAGTTGCTTTTGCAAGTGTTGATTACCTTGTACCTTCGAAGCTTCTTCTGCTTCAGTTCTTTCAAGTTCTTGTGAGGGAGACTAATCTTCACACTCCAATTTGCCTTTTCATTGCGACTAGGAGGGTTGGTTAGAGCCATATTATCATGTTTACATTTTCATTACGATTAGGAGGGCTCGATAGGACATTATTCATCAATTTTCCACATATCCATCCACGCCATAAATCATCTTTACCGTTCACTTTCATAAGGGATATCTTTTGATTTCTTGGTTATTTTACTTTATTTTCAATTCCTTTATCTTTTTTTATCCTTTTTAATCTTGTTTCTTACCTTGTTTCCAGCACCAAAAAGAAACCCTAAATAACCCTAGCTATTACCGCCACCTTCCCTATTCATTCCTTATTGTTCTTCATCGAGTCTAGAGCTTTCTAGGTTTGATTCTTCAACAAGTGCAACGTTCATTAACCCGCCACCACTTCCCTATCATCAAGTTGATATAAAATTAAACAATTACGGTGTTTGTAAATAAAAATGTCGTACTAAAAATTACAGTAATTTCAAACAAAACGCCACTACAACATACGTCTATAGTGGAATTTTTGTGAAAACTCCACTAACGTACTAAAAATTGCAGCGATTTCAAACAAAATGCCACTACAATACATGTTTATAGCGGCGTTCGTGCGCAAACGCTACTATTTAACAATCTATAGCGATATTTTTACCATAAATGATGTGAATGTTGCCATTTGGTGGCGTTTTCTTTGTAAACACCGCTATATGAACAAAAATAACAACGTTTACTCATTAAATACCGCTAAAGGTGTCGTTACAAGTATGTTTTGTTGTAGTGAATACCTCTCAGCCATGATTGAAAGATGGACTCTAATTCTCCAAGATCCCCTCGACCATTCTCTCTATTTTTTCCTCCTCGTTGATTCTTCTATTCTCCCTTATGCCTTCATCCCTCTCACAGAAAAACATTGGTCAATGGCCTTCCTTGCGCTGACTATGTCTCTTTTCCCAAACCAAAAGGGATAAATAACTAACGGTCAATACAACCTATTTTCTATCATCGATAAGTGGTTTGGTAAGTGTGAACGAGCCTCACGACTGAAAGAATCAGTCCAGTTCCCCCCCAAAAAAATCAAAATAAACATCCTCATGATCCTCAAAAATTAAAACAATAATCCTCACCTCTAGCAAGTCCATTGAAGATGGAAATAGAAGCATACGATGAAGAGAAGAAAAAAAGATGGGGGATAGTGCAAGCAACACTGTATGTCCCTCTCATCAGGATCTCTCTTCCCATAGGTGTTCCAACGTGAACCCTATACACCACTACATGCCTAGAGGTTTGAGAATATGAATGTAAAGTTTGTGGTTCTACAAAGAACATCCTCCAAGAAGTGAAAAATGCCAATATCTTATCCTGTCAATGGTCAACATGAGAGAATTAGTAGTGTGTTGGAGGAAATTCCCTAAAAAGTACAAGGAGTCATAGTTCGAACGATGGCGCCTAGTTGAGGCCAACATGTAAAGCTTCTGCAATGGTCCTTTATATCATCTCACAGGCATCGACGAGCATCACTTTACAAGCAGGTAACAATAATAGTTAATGATTAACTTGTACTTTTTGCAGGGATGTGTAGACACCTGTTTTTGTCTGAGATTTATTTTTGAATATTTCATATTATATGTATTATATTATTATTATTATTATTATTATTATTATTATTATTATTATTATTATTATTATTATTATTATTATTATTATTATAGTAGTTATTATTATATTATATAATTATATAGTATATGTTATATATATATATAGTATATGTTATATATATAGTATTTGTATTTATATATAGTATATATTATATAATATTTATATTTTATATATAGTATTTATATTATATATATATAGTATTTATATATTATTAGTATATTTATATTGTATTTATTATATATTATTATTATTATTTAGTACCATTATTAATATTATTTTTATTTTATTTTTTTAGATCCAAATCCAAGTTCAATAGTCTAGGTGAAGTCTAAGATTTAATAGGGAAGCTTGACCCAGCGAACCTTGGAATTAAAAGAGTCCATATTCGGTCCAGTAAGGGTGTAATGAATGAAGCCCCAAATGGAACAAGTTTTCCTTACCTAACAAGCAAGCCCAACAATGAAGGCCTATGTGTTCAGCAGATTAAGGTTTGGAACTTTAGCATCAACGCCGCATGCCTTGTGACCATTGGATCGAGCCTTGATCTGAAGGTTCAGATTATAAAAGATTTGGGTTTCAAATCCTAGAGGTTATGCCATCATCGCGCAGCCGCAGGAGAGCCGTTGGATCTGTCTCTTTGATCCAACGATCTAAAAAGAAACCAAAGTCACTGTTTGGCCGATTAATGGCGTGTGAACACCACGCGCCTGCAAAAATAGATCACACGCGCCAGAAAAAATCCATTACAAAACCTTTCTAGAAAATTTTTCTTTCCCAAATAGCAACATAATTGAACCAAAAAGAAAAATATTTGACGTCAATTGCGAATCAAAAGAAAAATGTCACCGAAAAATGGCAACATAACCAAAAAAACATGCAACCGGATCAAATCAGAAGGGAAAAGTGAATAATCCCTTGAATCAATAATCAAATCAAAAAGGTTTTGGGATGAAGAAATCATTGGATTGAAGGAAAAGGGTCCCCTCGCCATGTTATATTAACCCTTGCAAAGATGAAAATGAGGCATCAAGTTTTCGTAACCCATCAAAATCCACAGAAATCAAAGATCGAGAAGAGAGAACTTAACCTTTTGTTTGTCCGGGAAGTGAACGGTCGCCAGTTAAAGGTAAAGTCGTGACCTTTTTTGCCAAGGGGTTGTTTGTTTTGGGTTTTGGGCACTATATTTTGGTTCAGGGTTATAAGAGGATATTTTTTGGGGCTATAGTTTAGGTCTCCAACCTCCATGGATGGTGGCCAGAGCGGCGTCGAGCTGTGGGGCTTAGTCGAGGCTCGTGGCCGATTTTAGGAGGGAGATAGAGTATTTTTAGAGAGTTGAGAGTTTTTTTAGGGTGGTAAGTAAAAATGAATTTAAAAAAAGGAAATAATCGTTATTTATAAGAGGGCATAATTGCAATTAAAAAATATTTAAATTATTTTCGCAGTCCCTGGAATTCTGATGCATAATTCATTTTGGTCACTACTAGTAATTTAATATTAAATTTCATTTTTAATTCAATTTAATCTTTTTTATTCTATTTTATTTATTCTATTTTTATAAATTGGTACCCTTACTCATTTGTTGTTTTGCAATATTTATTTATTTACTTAATATTAATTTTTTTTAAAATGAATCCTTCTAAATCCCAAAAATTCATCAAAGGTAAGTAATTTGGATCGAATATTTAAATTTTCATCTAAATTTAAAATTTCTCAATTAAGACAACTGAGTAATTGTGTTGGTACCCTGACTCATTTGTTGTTTTGCAATATTTATTTATTTACTTAATATTAATTCTATTTTTTAAAAAAAGAATCCTTTTAAATCCCAAAAATTCATCAAAGGTAAGTAATTTGGATCGAATATTTAAAATTTCATCTAAATTTTAAATTTCTCATTTAAAAGGGTAGTACGAGGGTGCTTATCCTTCCTTGATTGTAATCGACTCCTTAATCTGACTAATTTCAAGTAAGATGTAGATACGGTAAATGGTAAGTTTAAGGTTTCCTATCAACCTAACTCAAAAATATTGGTGACAACTCATTCACATCATCCAAGTCAAGACGTGAACCTAGGACCAACTGAAGAACCGTTGCGACATCTTTGCGACTCCACTGGGGACATAAGAGAGTCATGCCATATTAAAGGTAAGTTTAGGTTTTAATTTATTTTCGATCCTTTTTATTTACCTTTGATTATTTTAATTTTTTGAATAAATAGTTGGACTTACCATTTTCTAATTATATATATAAATTTTAAAAAATATAAAGAAAAACAACACTCATCTAATTATGTCTTCGTGAAAATTTATTCTTCGTACAAGCATAGGAGAATGTATCCTCTCGAGATTAAATAGATCTATACAAGCATGTGATGGGTTTAGGACCGAGGGTCTGGCAGGCCCAAGGGGGAACCAACAAGGAGAACTCAGGTCCCTTTTTAGAAGCAAATTATGTTGATGCCTGAAATTAGAGCCCACTCTGAAACTACATTCAAAACCTAAGATGATTTATTTATCTTCTTGCTTTAAATTTACTACTCAAAGCGTGTGAAATATAAATATTTATGGTTAGGATTTATTCAATAAAAAAACATGTGGGATAGAAATCATGTTCGAATAAGAACAAAAGTATGTAGGGTAATAATTATTATTTTTATCTTAATTATTATTTTTCCTTATTAACTTTTTTTTCTTTTTTTATTTCTTATCATCTGCATCATTAATGGAAAAATGGGTTGTGAGGCAAGAGGTTAAACATGCAGAGGTACATCTATGGTAAAAAAGACTCAGAAAGAAAAAGAGGATAATCTACAAGATGGATACGTATCGAATTTAGCTGGCTATATTTTAATTGGCCTTAAGCAAAACGAGGTCCAGGAATTACAGACTATCTACGAAGTTTGAAGATTGAAAAGAGACAAAAGTTCTATCAACACTATGGCAACATTGCACACCTGCTCTATGTCAAAGTAGAGAATCCTTTGATTCAAGTCATAGTTTAGTTCTAGAATCTGGGGTACAATTGCTTCACTTTCAACCAAGAAGATATGGTGCCCACAATAGAAGAATACACCACCCTGTTGCATTATGAGGGAATCCATATGGATCGAGTATTCATCAAATTCGTCAAGAGTCCACCTTTCAAAAATGAACTGGAAAAAATTATAAGGGTGGACAAAAAGTGGGTGACTAATCAAGTCTAACACAAAGTTTAAGGAGACGAAATTGCTTGGATTCACATCAAGCAACAAATGAAGAATCATACCGATGAGTGGAAAGTGACTGATATCTTTACACTAGGGATCTATGGCCTATTCATTTCCCAAAAACTTTGGGATAAATTGAAGCAACCGTGGTAGAGTTATTTGAACAGTTACCAAGAAAGGTGAACCCTACTCTGACGATCCTAGCTGAGACATTTTGATCATTGATTCACTGTCGAATGGTATGAGGAGGTCGCTTCACAAGATGCATACAATTGTTACAAGTCTGGATCCATAGCCATTTTTGGAAGACTGATAGGATCACTTATCGTTGGTTCAATATGATATATTCACCTTTGGAGGAATTCCTAACATAAAAATAGCGGGAAGGTATCCCAAGAGAAAGGTGGACAAATATGTTTACACATCTTCAAGAAAATGAGATCGTGTGGATAGCCCCTTGGTTAACACACAGTGACATCCTCTACCGTTGTGGATATTCAGATGTGGTGATATTACTTGAACTATGGGGTGGAATCTACTACACTCCACTTTTAGTCTTACGGGAATATGGGGCACGAACGTTTGTTCTAATAACACATGAGCTTTGTAGGTCCAAGTTTGCATACCATGAGGATCATTACAAGAAGAAGATCAAAAACATATCAGAGTCATGGAAGAAGGTGTTTTGAACCAACTTCATAGCATCCAAAGTCATGCTTACTCTAGATTTTGTAGAGTGGAGGAAGGTAAGGAAGAATGACAATATACCCATGTTCGATTGTGAGGGTACTCTGTCCATGGTAGAGCATCTCAGCCAATCCCATCTGAACTGGAGATAGCAAAGAAGGAATTTGAAGTAGACAAAAATGAATTGGAAGAAAAATTAGCAAAAAGGAATTTGAAGTATACAAAAAGGAATTGGAAGAAAAATTGAAGAAATTGAAAGCAAAAAGGTTTCAGTGGAAGATAGAAGCATATACTCAGAAGGATAGAGTAGACAAAATAAAGAGGAAGTGGAAGAATATATGCTACAAGTTTGAGGACCTGAGGAAAGGGTACCAAGAGTAGACCTAGAAGAATGCTAGCTTGAAAAGATATGCAATATTTTGGAAAGATGAAACGAGTATCTTGAAGACAAAAACTGAAGACCAAGTGAATAAAGACCAAGGTAATTTATTTGGAGAAGTCTTCAAAGGCAGCAGGAGAAATAAAATAGTCATTAAGAAGCGGATAGCTAAACTGGAAGGCATCGTGGAAAAATACAAGAAGCAAGTAAATTGGCTTCAGATAGTTCCCCACGGTGGAGGAAACCAATGGCGTTTCTGATGGGAACATGCTCAACAAAAAGTGAAGGTGAGAGATACAGTCATCGAAATTTCCTAGAGCAAGTACAAAAAATGGCCTGTCACTTGTATGGTCTGGAAAGGGAGTTGGGGTAGTCAAACAGTGTATTTATTCGGTGACCAACGAAGTAAGAAGATTTGTCAACTGCTACAAGTTGTCTGATGTTTAGAAGCTCTAGCTCAAGTATACCTTTAAAATGTTTTTAGTCTCATCGTAATAACAATTTTCTCCCAATAAAGTATATTTATTATGACAGACACTTTTGGATCAATGCCTCGAAATTTTCATGCATCTATCAATTTTCATTTTGCATCAATATGAATTCATTGTTAAAATAAAATTGACTAATAAATAAAATTTTGTTGAAAAAAGGAACAAGCATTAGACCCACCAGATCCTCATAACACCTTATTCAAAACAAGGAAAATGGAAGTAAAACTCGCTCACACTAAAGACAACATGTTGAAGTTGCAAAAGGAACTGGAGGAAAAGATAAATTAGAACCACCAAAACACTTTGAATACCATCACCAAGAACCAAGATATTCTATTTGACCAAATTATGGCAAGTCTGACAGGGCTAAACTTAACAAACATCCCATGAGCGGAGGCTTTTGAATGAGCGTTTGTGCAACCCATTCCAAAGTTAGTGATCACACCAGAAATCTATCGGGATACCTAGGGGATTCATCTACCAAAAAAGCATAAACTTCAATAAGAAATCCTCAAAACAATCTCGAGGATTATCGCATTCCAGACTTCGATGAATAAGACAAGGCAATGAATATGGAAGAAAAAATAAACATATGGAAGACCAGATGAGATCCGTGAAGGGAGAGGACAATCCTTTTTGGGTTGATGCCTTGGAGTTAAATTTAGTCCCGAACTTGATTCTACCCATAGATTCAAAGTTCCTGACTTTCATAAATTTGATAGGAATAACATTCCGTCAGTTTATATCACCATGTTCTGTCAGAAAATAATTGGATATGTCAGAAATGATCTGCTCTTGATTCATTTCTTTCAGGAAAATCTGACAAGGTTAGCAATTCGTTGCTATAATCGGTTGAACAAAATTCACATTAGATCATGGAAGGATCTCGCTAAATCATTCTTGGAACAATACAAGCACATGAATGATATGAGACCATATCGGTTTATGTTATAGAGTATGGAGAAGAAGCCAATATAACGTTTCAGGAGGTATGCACAGTAGATGGATGTAGTTGTGCAGGTTCATCCTCCATTAGATGAACAGGAAACAAGGAAGCTTTTCGTACATATTCTGAAGGCTGCTTTCTTTGGGCACCTAGTCGTAATTACTTTTAGGAGTTTTTCTGACATAGTCATAACCGTGAGATGGTGGAAACAACCATTAAACAAGGGAAGATATAGGGAGGTGAATAAAATAGAAGGCGCAATATGAAGAAAAATGATAGAGAAATCAATAATGTAAACACTTACAATGCGGGGGGAAATGTTACAATCTCCAAACCAAAGTCAACCTCTGTTGCACCTTCAAATACCTCAAGGCTAGATTCAAGGGAGCCAATGAGTACCAACAAAAGGGTATGGCATCAATGAGGGTATGTCACTAACCACCCCTTGATAATCACACTCAAAGTGAAAATACCAGAGAATGCACCAACAAAAATGGTGATAACGACATGAAGAACTTTTCTCTATAAGAAAGATAATCAAGTGCCTTGGAAATATGAGTACCAGGTGGAAGCTATAAGCGAGGTGGGGCACTTAACTAGAAATGGGAGGTGTTACTCTAAAAAATCCAATCCACCACAAAAGAGAACTTGAGTCATTCAAAGGAGATGAACCAGTTATTAACAAGCTTATAAAGGAAGACAAAGCTATGGAGTTCTTGAGGTTTCTAAAGCACAGTGGATATAGCATCGTGGAACAACTACACAAATTGTCAGCTCATATTTCAATGCTGACATTATTGCTGAGTTCGGAGTCACATAGAGAGACATTGCTAAAGGTCTTGAATCAGACATTTATGCCAAAATACATACCAATTAACAAGCTAGATCGATTGGTTAACAATATCCAGGCATATAATATCATCTCATTTTTTACCATGAGATTATGGTCAAGGGTAGAACCAGAGACAAGGCATTCCATATCACTACCCATTGCAAATGACATGTCTTTCCCAATGTGATAATCGATAATGGCTTCGCCCTTAACGTGATGCCCCTGGTCACTCTTAAGATGCTGCCAGTAGATACCTCACACATGAGATCATGTTAAAATATGATATGAGCATTCAATAGGATGAAAAAAGGAGGTGTTCAGCAAGATTGAGACATCATTAACTATTGGAACTACTACGTATAATATAGAATTCCTTATAATGGATACAATGCATTCATACAACTGTCTCTTAGGAAGGCATTCGATCCATTAAGTTAGAGCAGTGCCATCAATGCTGAACCAAAAGTAAAGTTTGTTATCGATAGAACTCTCGTGATTATTAATTCTGAAGAAGATACAGTGGTAAGTGTGTCCACTGATGTACTATGCATTGTCGTAGACGAATAAGCTCTGTAATGCTCATTTCATTCATTGGAATTATTCAATGCCACTTTTTTAGTTGAAAGGGGTAAGATCTCTATGCCCCTGCTATCAAATTACACCAAGATGGGGATCAAACTGACCTTGGGAAGAGGTGCCATGATAGGGAGTGGTTCAGAAGACGTCTACAAGGATGGAACAATCTCATTTTCCCTACTAACAAGCTGGATTATTTTGGACTTGGCTATCAACTGAGTCCTCAACAAACAAGGAAAAAGATCCAAAAGAGCCAATACAAAATGAGCCAAGTTTGGTTGGTGAAGAGGTAAAATGGGAACCAAGGTCTTCATTTTTTATAAAACCTTCATGTCTGGGGTTATATGTTTGTAGGTTATATGTTTGAGGGGAAGCCAGTGATGACCCTACCTATTGTGGAAGATGCTTTGAATTATTTGGATATTAATGCTATAATAGAGGATACTTCCAAAGAGATAGATAGATCTGGGATCCATCTATTACCGTCGGGGTCCGTGCTTAACAAGACTGCTGAAGAACTATATGTGGTTTTCAAATATTTTTCAGAGTAATGCTCAAACTTTCCCATTTTTTCATACTCAAGGCAATAGGTGATCCTTTGTAAGGGTAAATGAACTAAATTTATTTACTTTCAATAAAAAGATGCATTCCATGTTTTTATTTTGGCAAACATATTTTCCATTTATTTTTCTTTATGTGCATATGTGTGTGTATATATTATTTGTTTCTACTTCCTATGTGAGATGTTTCTCTCACATATATATGTATATATCTCCCCCCCCCCCGCTTTTCTTTAAGGTATATAGATACCAATGGTATGGATGACAATGACTCTAACCCGAAGATTGATTTCAAGCAATTCACGTGTATCGGGGAATCAATGAGTATGACAATACAGAAAAATGTGACTTGTCTTTTGAGTTATTAGGGGTGGTGAAAAGAGAAGACAAATAAATTATGTCCCATAAAGAAAAGATTGAAGTTTTAAATTTGGGGTCTGAGGAAGAGAAGAAAGAGATTAAGACCATCACAACACTTTCTATTGAAGCATGACAAAGCTTTGGTAGAATTGTTCCAAGAATATAAAAACGTGTTCTCATTGTCATACCAAGATATGACAAGACTGTAGACAGATATTGTAGTCCATAAATTATCAATCAAGCCAGAATACAAACTCGTGCAACATAAATTGAGGAGGATGAGATCGAAAATGCTTCTAAAGATGAAAGAGGAAGTCAAAAAATAGTTCAATGTTGATTTTCTCCAAGTGAAAAAATATCCAGAATGAGTGGCTAACATAGTGTCGGTACCAAAAAAGGAAAGGTGCATATGTGTTTCAACTACAGAGACCTTAATAGAGCAAGCCCAAAAGATAATTCCCGCTGCCACACATAAACACTTTGGTGGATAACACGGTTGAAAATTCTTTGTTCTCATTTATGAATGGCTTCTCATAATACAATTAAATAAAAAATTCATCTTGAAGACATAGAAAATACCACATTTTTTATAATGTGGGGAACATTCTGTTTCAAGGTGATGCCATTTAGGCTAAAGAATGTCGAGGCAACATACTAAAGAGCCATGGTGACCTTGTTTCATGACATGATGTATAAGGAGATTGAGGTGTATGATGGAGACTTGACTTTTAATGCTCAAACAGAAGAAGAGCACATCAAGAATCTAAGAAAACTTTTCCAAATATTAAATAAGTTTCAATTGAAACTAAATCATAGCAAATGCACTTTTGTAGTAACATCTGGAAAGTTGTTGGGCTTTGTGGTCAGCAAGAAGGGAATTGAAATTGATCCAGACAAGGTCAAAGCCATATGGAACTTACCTCCCCAACGCACAACAAAACAAGTTAGAGGTTTTCTAGGTATGTTAAACTACATTGCTCGGTTCATCTCATAATAGACTGATAAATACGACTTGATTTTTGTCTCCTCAAAAAAATAATTATGCGACATCAGACGATGATTTCCACGTATTCGAGAAGATAAAAAAGTACTTATCCCGTACTCTATCCTAATATCACTCATTCCATGCAAACCATTATTTCTCTATTTATTAATTTTTGAGAACTCAATGGGATGTGTTTTGGGACAACATGACAAATCAAGAAAGAAAAAAGAGCCACTTACCACCTTAATAAGAAGTTTATCGATTGCGAGGCTAGATATCCACCAATCGAGAAGGTATGTTGTGCTTTATTATGGGCTACTTGAAGACTCAGATAATACATGTTATACATACCACATGGAAGATTTTCAAACTAGACCTATTAAAATTCATGATGGGTGTGCCTGCTCTTTTTGGAAGATTAGCCCTATCAAATTTTGACATTCAGTATGTGAGCTAAAGGCCATAAAGAGATCATCTGTCAGTACGATTTTCAAAAAGAATCATTACTAATAATGCATCCAACTTGAACAATAAAATGATAGAAGCCACATGTGAGCAATTCAACATAAAGCACCACAACTCCACTACTTACCAACCAAAGATGAAATAAGCGGTAGAAGAAGCAAAAAAGAACATCAAGAAAATAATGGAAAAATGATCGAGATGTACAAAGATTAGCATGAGGAGCTACATTTTTCTTTGTTTGCCTATCGAACTTCAGTGTGAACTTCGACTACGGCAACAACATTTTCTTTGGGATATAGAATTAAGATCAACATCACATCACTCTGAGTATTTTCATAGGTAAAATTGGATGATACAAAACGGAAAAAAGCTTGATATGATCAATTGAACTTAATCGAAGATAACAGGTTGAAGGCCATTTACCATGATTAGATGTATCAAACACTAATGATTCAAGCACATAATAAGAAGTAAGCCAGAAAAGAGTTTTATGAGTGAGATTTTGTGTTGAAAAAAATCTTATGTATTCATAAATATTTCCGAGGGAAATGGATGTTAATTTGGGAAGGACCTTATGTAGTGAAAAAGGCATTTTTTGGGGGAGCATTAATCTTGAATGAGATATATGAACCAGCACTACCCAACCCGGTGAAATCAGATTTTGTCAAAAGATATTTTGCCTAAAGACATCCAAAAAAGAGGGAATCAGAGTTAAACCCCGAAAGGGCTCTCTAAGAAAAAATATTTGAAAGTATTAAGGGAAAACCCAAAAAAAGGCACACTGGGTACAAAAGAAGAGAGAAATAAAAAAAGGTGAGAAAAAAAGATGGTTCAAGATGAAAACCAGCAAAGAGCGTCTTGAAACTAAAGGAGGTCTCACGTTGAAAACTCGAAAGGGCGACTTGAATAATGATTCAGGATTTGCACATGGGAAGGTCCTGAGTTAAGATTGCGTCATTGGTAAAGACATTAGATTTAATTATGGCATCTAGAATCTTAGAAGACTTGATGATTTGGGATAAAATTTACACCCTTCATGCATTGTCACAACCTTTGAGGTCACATCGACAGAAGCTATACTCCAGTCATTTTGTGATATGCCAGTTCAAAGGATTCCAAATCATTGATATCTAGGGCACTTATTTGCTTTTTATTATTCTTTTTTCAAATGTTTTCTATGTACTTTTCGAAGACTCATTTCACTTATATAAAAATGATCATTTTTCTTTGGGAACTTGATTTCTTTAGCATCTTGCAATAAATTTTAATACAAATGGTTTATTCATTTTGAAAAAAGATCATTGTGAATTACTATACAATTTTTTGTTGTTGAAAAGTATAAGCACTTGGGGGCTAATCTGGGTTCTGGCACGAAATTAAAAGGAATGGATTGGACACCATTTTGAAAACCTTTTTCAACTTTCAAAAGAAAAGGAATGCATTGATTGGAGTCAATCACGAGACGTCATAGGGTCTAAAAATGGGAGAATATCAAGATTGGCAAAAGAAGATCGTGACTTATCTTTGAAATAAAAAATCCCAAAATAAAATATTTGCGTATACATTTCAGTCATACCTAATGACATCACATTCATAGCATTACACACATGTGTACAATTTGTCAAATTTTTTGGAGTCAATTTTAACTTCATAATGAAGGATATTGAACTTGAAAGATACTCGAGACCGAATTAATATAGCTTAACTCAACGACGAGGAGCTATATTCTAGCCAACTTGACCCACAGAGGGTCGACATATTATTCGAGTCATATTTCAACTATAAGAAGAAGGATATCAGGCTTAGATAACATCCAACCTTAACATAACTTCAAGACAAAGGAGTCATCCACAACATAGCTCAACTCAACAGAGAGGAACTATTTTCAAACCAAGGTCTGCAAGTCAAATTTAAACTTCACGACGAAGGATATTGAATTAGAAGAATACCCAAAATCGACTGTGATTTAGCTTAACTCAACAACGAAGAGTTATTTCCAACCTAAATTTTAAGTTAGATTTTAACTTCAGGATGAAGGATTTCAAGCTCGAGTCATCCAAGATCGAATTAAATTCATGATGAATGAGTCATCCACAACATATTTTAACTCAACAACGGACATGTATTTTCTAACCAAGGTCTTCAAGTCAAATATCAACTTCTCAAATAAGGATATCAGGTTAGAAGAAAACCCAAAATCGACTGCGATTAAGCTTACTCAACAACGAGGAGCTACTTCCCAACCCAGATTTCGAGCTAGATTTCAACTTCATAAAGAATGATATCATGCTCAAGTCATCCAAGATTGACTTAACTCGCAAGGGATGAGTCAACAACAAAGAGCTATTCACATCCATAGTAACCCGAAAAGGGATTGCTAGTCTTAGGAGTTGTTTGTTTACTGCTGAATGTTAAACCGTTCAGCATTCAATGTATTTGATTCTCACCTCTGAATGAAGATTGTGTTGAATGATTCAGCAAAACACTGCTGAATGATTCAACATTAAAATACATTCTGAATGATTCAGAACCATTATCAAACAGCGTATCACATTCAGAGCTAATTCATACAGAGCCTTTGAATCATTCAGGCCATTGAATCATTCAACGCTTAATCATTCTGATTTAATCAAACAACCCTTTAATTTCAACTCCACAACAGAGGATATTAGATGAATAAGTCATCTACAACATCGATTCAAATTTCAACTTCACAATTAAATATATCAGACTCAGAGAACATCCAACCTTAACCCATGACAATGAACAAGCATTCACTCGACATCATAGGAGCAGACTTGCTTTCAAAGTCCATTTAATTTAAATGTCAAACAAAAATTTATTTTTTATCTCTTCCCTATTTCGTTACACGATAATGGACAAAGAGGGACAACTATAGACACTCGTTTTTGTATGGGACTTGTTTTGAAAATTTCATATTATATGTATTATATTATTATTATTATTATTGTTATTATATATTATATATTTAGCATATATTATATAGTAGTAGGTGTTATTATATGTATTATTATATTATATAATATTTTATAGTATATGTTATATATATAATATTTACATTATATATTATATAGTATTTATATTTTATTAGTATATTTATATTTTATTTATTATTAGCATTATTTAAAAAATGGTTGTCCCTTTTTTCCCATATGTATGGGGGTAAGGGGGAGGTAAGATAGTAGGCTGCCCCCAACATCAGGTTGAGAGCAGCTTCCGTAGGAGACCTCCAAATTATGAAATGCCCTCCGTAGGACTTGATCCCACGACCTCAAGGTTTAGAACCTTGTGCTCTACCAACTGAGCTGGATGGTCATTTTATTATTAGCATTATTTAGTACCAATATTATTATTATTATTATTTTTTAATTTTTTAGGTCCAAATCTTATCTAATAGTCTAGATGAAGTCAAAAAAGAAGTCCAAAGGATTGATAGGCAAACCTAACCCAGCAAGCCTTAGAACTAAAAGCATCTAGATCCGATCTATCAAGGGTGTATGAATGAATCCCCAAATGGAACAAGCTTGCCTGACCCAACATGCAAGCCAGACAATTAAAGCCCTTGTGTTCAGTAGATTAGGGTTTGAAACTTTAGCATCAACACCACACGACATATGATCGTTGGATCGAGCCTTGATATGATGATTTATATTATAAAAGATTAGGGTTTTAAATCCTATAAGTTATGCCATCATTGTGCAGCCCCACGAGAGTCATTGGATATGGCTCTTTGATCCAATGGCTGAAAGAGAACCCAAACTCAACGTTTGACCGATTTATAATCTGGCGTAGTTTTAACGTACCGACAAAAATAGATCACACGTACTGGACAGAAGCAATTACAAAACCTTTCCAGATGATTTTCCTTTCCCAAACAACAATAAAATTGAACCAGAAAAGGAAAACATTTGATATTAATTGCAAATCAAAAGCAAAAGGGAAGTTAATCCCTTATCAATAACCCAAATCAGCGAAAAATGACAACAGAACCAAACAACATGCAACCGAATCAAATTAGAAGGGAAAGGGAATAATCCCCTGAATCAATAATCAAATTTCGAAGGTTTTGGGATAATAAAATCTCTGGATAAAAAGAAAATGGTCCCCTCACCATGTTATATAAACCCCTACAAATAAGAAAAAGAGGCATCAAGTTTTTGAAACCCATTCAAAAATTCACAAAAAAAGTGAGAAGAGGTAGCTTAGTTTTTTTTTCTTCGGGAAAGTGAACGGTCACCAGGAACTCGAAACGTCGCTGGTTAAAGGTAAAGCCATGACCTTTTTTGTCGATAGGTCGTTTGTTTTGGGTTTTGGGTAGTAGATTTAGTTTAAGGTTGCGATAATTCTTTTTTGAGCTAGAGTTTAGGTCTCCTACCACCATGGGAAGTGGATGGAGAAGCGTCGGACGGTGGGGCTTAGTCGAGGCTCATGGTCAGTTTTAGGAGACGGGGAGAGCGTTTTGAGAAAGTTGAGAGTTTTTTAAGGGTCGTGAATGAAAATTAATTGAAAAAGGGAGTAATGGTTATTTATAAGAGGGGCATGAGTGTAATTAATAAATATTTAAATTATTTATGCAGTCCCTATAATTATGATACGTAATTTATTTTGGTCACTACTTGTAATTTCACCCTTAAATTTAAATTTTAATTCAAGTTAATTTTTTTTTATTCTATTTTATAAATTGGTACCCTGACTCATTTGTTGTTTTGCAATTTTTATTTATTTATTTATTTAATATTAATTTTATTTTTAAAGGAATCCTTTTAAATTCCAAAAATTCATCAAAAGTAAGTAATTTGAATCGAATATTTAAATTTTCATCTAAATTTAAAATTTCGTAATTAAGACAATCGATTAATCATGTTGGTACCAAAAGGATGTACGATGGTGCTTATCCTTCTTCAATTGTAATTGGCTCCAGAATCTAATTAATTTCTGGTAAGATGTAGATACGGTAAATTATAAGTTTAAGGTGTTGATCGACTTAACTTAAAAAGATCGCTGGCAACTTCATCACATCAGCCAAGTCAATATGTGAACCTAAGACCACTCGAAGAACCATTGCGACAGAATGTCTCCGTGAGAAACCACGGAGATACTCCTAGCTCAGGTGCTTAGAAAAATCACCTGTTATGATATCTTATAATGTTTGAGCAACTAATACATGCATGTATTGGAATTTTGATACCACTGCTTCAGGGTCGAGCCCTAGGTATATTTATATTATTCACCGTTGTGTTGCCAGAATGAACATGCCTCCATTGTCTTGCCATAGTAGGGATGCCTCTTTTTTGTCCAAGAGCATTGAGTTGCCTCCGCTCTAAGTTAAGATGACTCCACTCAGTTGCCAAAAAAGTAAAGATGCCTTCAAACACGAAGAAGCTTCCGCGCACCAACTATAGAACCATTGTGTTGCCTTCGCACCTACAGAACGGTGAGTTGTATCCAAGGGCATTGATTTGCTTTTTGTAACACTCCAAAATCCGGTTTAATATTTTTTTTAAATAATATTTTCCAATATTAATTAGTTTGAAATTTTATAATTATTTTTTATCAAAATGAGATTAAATTTGAATAAGTGTTAGTTTAAAGGAATCAAGATTTAATTTTAAAAAATTAAGTTGAGAGAATTAAAAATTGGGTAGTTGGTAATCATTTTGCGAAGACAATAAAAATTAAGATTTGCAGGGTTAATAAACCAATTTTCATTAGGTGAGAGTCGACTATAGAAGTGTCACCATATTTGAATTTATGGTAATTTCTAAATAGGAAAAATGAGTGAAGTATTAGCTAACTTTGGGGGTAAACCAACGCTGAGAGAGTTGGGAGGAAAGAGATAATTAGGAAGCTTCCTTCAACCTCCTACCCCGGCTGTGAAGCTTTGTCCTTGGAAGCTTATCCATTTGTTTGACTTTTAAACATCATTAAATTGTTTTTAATCAGTGTGTAAATGAAGGTGGAACTAGGGTGCGTAAAAAAATACGACGATTAGCCTGAACCGTTGATATGGTGATCCGATTAAAATTTTTGGATAACCGATATATTTTTTTATTTTTTTGGATAATTTGAATATTTGAAAAAAATCGAAAAATCGGATCAGATATGGATCAGATAAATTTTTAATTTTGAATTATCCAAAAATTCGAAAAAAATGAGTTTTTAGATTTTAGATACCTTTAGCCCCAACAAATGAGTAATCCATTAACCCATTAAAGTCCTAACCCATTAAAGTCCTAACCCAATAAAAATTAAAATATTTAATTATTTATTGTATATGAG
This sequence comes from Hibiscus syriacus, assembly GCF_006381635.1. Classification (NCBI taxonomy): domain Eukaryota; kingdom Viridiplantae; phylum Streptophyta; class Magnoliopsida; order Malvales; family Malvaceae; genus Hibiscus; species Hibiscus syriacus. The sequence continues at coordinate 860,221 of NW_024063418.1, forward strand.
TAATTATATATATAGAGAGAGAGTAGAGGTATCCAATAAGTTACATTAAATTATAAAAATAATTTTTTTGTCAAATTAAGTTTTAGATTCAAATCTGGATATCCGATCCAAAAATTCATATATTTGATATTTCTGATCAGATATGGATTAGATCCAAATTTGCACGCCTGAGTGGAATTACAGATTGATGTAAAATAGAAGCTAAATCAGCAACATGAAGCCAATGTATACCGAATTATGGTTTAAAACGCATTGAAGCTGATAGAAACACAAAAGTATTTGCTTAAAATCACATTCAGTAATAGATTTGCAAAGGGAGTTAAAGTTAAGGCTATAAAAATGTTTCATGGAATTTAAGGTACCTTACAAACCGAAAAGGGAAATCAAATGCATATGAGAACGGTGTAGTGATTCGAGCCACACCATGAACTAAGGATTCCGGTGAGTATATTTGCATGATTAATGTTGTAATAATATTTTGGTGCATTTATATGATTACATGATGTGTATTCATGTCTTTTATTGAGCTCATTTAGAGCAATGGAAAACATATTTCAATATTAAAGTAAGTTATTTTGAACTATGATTCATTTATGTTATGTGATATGCTAAAGTCCAAGTAATAATTTTGTAAGTTATGTTGCAATGTGAAAGTATGAAACAAGTTAAAATATGATATAAAGGCATGAATAAGTATGTTATGATATGATAAGGAGCAAAGATTCAATAATATTACTTTGAAGCCACGATAAGTTTTCTATGTGTGACAAGGTTGTCGAAGTCCTGCAAGAAAAAAATTAGTTTTTACTAAATTAACTTGTAGTAACAGTGAGATCAGATCAAATCCCAAGAAAGCTGAAATTAGAATCTCAAAGTTTAGGCAACAAAAGTAAAATGAGGGTTTTGGTTTATCAAAATAAAATTGAGAAATAGAACTAAAAATAAAAATAACAAAAATCAATTCTTACCGAACTTCCAATTCAAAGGTGTGTACTTTGTCCAACTATAATTTTGATCATAGGCTTAAAGATCGATTTTCAATATCCAAGTAATTAGTCACTAAACTCGGAGTAGTAACAATTATGGTTATCTTTTTATAATTGATTAGCTTACTCATTTGCAACAAATATTCAAATCAAATCTTACCATTAATTATAGCATTAAGAATCGTGGGAACAACTAAATCAAAATCAATTAATTTTGTACCTTTATTTCCCCGCAGACTATCATGTGCGATGCAAAGTTCAAAAAATAGACCGTAACAAACACAAATCATGAGACTTACCCCTTTATTTTTGTATCAATCGTTCATTATAATTACATATCACAAACTTACGAATAGATAGAAAACTCAATATTGAATTAAGGCATCAATTTAATCAATATCAAGAATTCATAAAAATAAGAAGAAATAAAAATTACTTGGATTAAAGGAGAAAAACTAGTTTAGCAGAAGCCTCACAAAATTAAAGCAGAATCGTTTCACGCTTGAATCGAAAATAAAAGCTTAGCCACTCTAGGTGGAATGAAAACAAAAAAGTTGTGTTGTAGAAGATATCCTAAAAGATGGCTAAGAGGCTCTTTATATAGAGAGACAAAACCAAAAAAGAAAAGTTAATATCCTTTAAATGAGTCTAAATCAAATAAGGAAAACTAGAATAAAGAAAAATCAAAATAAATAAAGTCCTAATTGAAATGAGATTGATTCTTGGTTATATACATTCAAAATAAATGAAAGCATCCATAAAGGTGAGCTTCATCCGGATTTGACTCCAAAAGTTCGAATTCTTCTTAACAGCAAACAGTTGCGTGTTAGTCACAAGGCGTGGTCACGCCTTGTCGATGATGCTCTTCTGTCCAGTTCCACATTCTTCCAAAAGACTTGATTCTCACTTAGAATTCTAAAAATATGCTTTTGAGCTGATTTTCACCATTTCACCATATTTCACCTTCTAAATCAAAATAAACATAATTTCTACAATTATGCTCAAATTCTAATAAAAATATGAAAGAATTAATCATAAAAAGATGTATATAATTACAACTTATCAATGTGACAAGTTAAAATTAATATGCACTTGGATGTTAAGTTAGTTTGGATACAATTGACATACCATAAAGTCTATTTGAGCTCATGTTAGGGTTTGGATTAGTTTGAGTTAATCGATCAAGGGAAGTAGCCAAGAGGCGGGTGAATTGGCAATAAAAAAATTGTTGGAAGCTTTTGCAAGAAGTAAGAAAATTGACACAAGAAATTTAGAGTGGTTCAATTTCCTAAATGAAGTCTGCATCCACTACTTAGCTTACACACTAAGGATTTCAACAAATGCATTAATTTGTTCTAACCTTTTAGGACAAAGTGTAACCTTACAATACACTTAGACTTATACCCCAAAGTCTCAAGTGTACAACCCTTTTCAAGAAGAAATTACAAAGAAGAAAACTTTGAATATCCTCACAAAGATAGATTTATTTCAAAATGAATCTCTCACACACCCAAGAACAATAGAATAAAAATTACAATGAATGCAGTAGTGTTAAAAGAAAAAAAATGTTGAATTGAATACAAATTTGACTCTAATAGTTCTTTGATTTTTGGAATACGTTTTTATCTTTTCTTGGCTGTTTGCAGACCTCTTTTATATGTTGTCATTGATTTCTAGCCGTTTGAGGTTGTTAGAGGGAGTTTGGAGCTATTTGAAGCATTAAATTCGTGTATTAAAGGCTACCTACAGAGGAAGTTTCGAAGCCTTGAGGAAAGTTTTAAAACCCTTAAAAATAGGAAAAAAATGTTTTTGTCACACCCCAATTTAGGGCCTAAGTTTTAGAAATTATAAGTATCGAAATAAAGTGGTATTTTGGAAGAAATTGAGGATTAAAGTGTAAAATCGCAAAGCTAGCAGACTATTTTTGGAAGTGAAGGAAAATTCAGGGACTTGATCTTGAATTTTCCCATTTTCTAGACTCGGCGAAAAATATATTACCCAATTGGGTAAACTCAAATTATTTTTCCCCCAAATTTAACCAAATCCCTCTCCCCGTCGACCTCCCTTCGTAGCCTCGATCCACCGCCATCCGACCACCGTTCGCCACTCTGACGCCACATATAGACATGTCGTCGACCGAACGAACAAAGCCCAACCCCAAATTCACCATAAAACGACATTTAACACAGTGAAATCCGAAATAAAGCTTCAAATTTTCCTGATGCGCCTCGATTTATTTGGCGATTCTGCTCGAACCGACGAGCGTCTAGTCTCACCGTCCTTTCCCTTGTGTTCTCCGATCAGTTTTGCTCAAAACCCGACCGGTGGGTCGAAGCATTGCCTCCATTTTCACCGACCACTGGCGAGGGTAAGTATTTCGAATCTTTTCTTCTAATTACATTGGTTTTGGTTGATGTTTAAGGTTGTTTTGGATTGATTATGGTAAATATTGAACCAGGGAGTAATCGATAGCCCAGAACAGCATTGCCGCCGTCTTACGCGCCACCACGCGTCGTCGCGAGCACGTGGGGCTTGTCACGCTCTAGGGAAGTCTCCAAGACCAGCCCGAACCGAGTCAACTCGTATGCCCAATTCGTCTACCCGACCCAAACTGTTGACATGAACCGAATCGTTAACTTTGACCTAACCTGTTGACTTTGGTCAGAGTTGACCATTGACCGGTCAGACCGTTGACTTTGACCGTTCAGACCATTGACTGTTGACTTTGATCGAAGAGTTAAAATTTCTAAAAAGCCCTATTTTATGTTTTTCAACGTCCTGAATCCGAATCTGAAGTCTGTTTTACCAAATTCGCATCCGGTAAGCCATTTTCAATGTTTTTTATTCAGATTCAATATGGTTTCTCAATTAAATTTAGTTTCTGACGTAAATTTGGTTGCTATGTATTCGAGGAATTATTGGATGTTGAATTCAAGTTCGAGGGTGATCTAATGGAGTTTAAATGGTAGATCGATATGTCACGAAAATCGAGGTAATACAAAACTACATGTTTCATTCTTTTGGAACATGTTAGTATTGATTCCTACATGGATAAGTATAATTGGTCATATGTATGTAGTGATTATTTCCTAACTCGATCCAAATACTATAAAATGTCGGTAACCAGATAATGCTTTAATGGCTCGCTTAAGAAAGTGAAAAATCAATCGGAAATAATAATAAGCTCGGTGATTCAATAATGAATAAATTTACTTCAAGATCTATAAATTTTGATTAATTTCTTTTAAGGTTAAATACCGGAAATATCTAGATAATATGTTACCTTAAAGAGCCCTAAGGGATAAAATTATGAAAATACCCTTGTACTGAAAAAGGATCAAGACTTTCCTTAGTGGTGAAATTAACCTCTAGTGAGCAAATGAGCAAAGTAGTCTGAACTTTAATGGCACTGGAATACTTTAAAGTTGAAGTTATCTGAAGTAATGCCAATGACAGAATTGAATGAAATTACGATAACACTCTTAAAGAGTAAAAAGCAATAAATGGCTATTGATAATGGAGGCGACCTGAGAGCTCATGTCTTGATTCACTTGAACCTTAGAATCATCGATTGAAATTTCAGATCTATATTGGATTTATAAAAATGTCATAAAGTGTAAAATGACCAAAATGCCGCTAAAGTGTAAAATGACCTAAAGTATTTCCAAGACCTGGAATGACTATGCCCTTAAGCTCTGAAATGAATAAATCAACCTCGAATACCTATATGACTATATTATTTGACCAAGTTAAATGGAATGGAAGTATTGTGTGTATTCAAATTTACGGAAACGACCGAATTACTCAGGAAACTCATAAGCGATCAGGATAGCTTTAAATACTAATTGAATTAAGTACCTCGATGACCTTGAATTAAGTGAATAACTTGGATAAGTCTAGAAACACTATCGATCTTACATGATGTATTGTCCCTATGGGTTATGAACCACGACTTATAGTACTTTGACAATTCCTGATATTGTTGCAATATGAAAATGAGATAAAGACCATTAGAACATATGTTCCTCTCCTTAAGATATATTCAACTATGATTCTAAAGGTGATCAATGGACAAGAATTCTTGGTATTAAAGAGTGAATACCATTGAAGGGCAACGAATGGACCAGTCGACATGCATTAGTTCCGGGAGTTGTTAACCTTTAGTTATTTCGATAATCTGACAGATCGACATAGATTTTAAATGTCTTGAACCTTCATTTCTCCCTTATTAGCTAAAACCACTCAGGTCATATATGAACACTCAAGAGTAATGCAGATGCAAAGGATACTAAATACCCATTTGGTTAAATTGGACTTAAAAATCCTGATAATTCAATGCATAATCTCGAATATCCCTGATTGTTTGGATAATGAAATCACTCTCAGTAAATCTGAATATAGAATTATTATGTATAAAGGTCTCTAAACACCTTCCTAATTCACCTGAATCCTAGCTGAATTCTAAAGTATCAACTTTAAATGTCTGATTAGTTCCATTAATAATAAATTCCTTTCAATAAGACCTCATCCCTGGAATCCGATTAAAGTATATAAGTTTCACATTTTCCTAATAACTATTCAATGCTTTGAAAAAAAAATACTTGGATCCTCTAGTGTGTTCCATATGTACTGCATGCCGGTTTTATATGCTTTGAAATGAGTTTTAACAAAATTATTGATTTACTAGTTTATGAACCATGGCAACATGGTATGTGTTCTCCGATTTCGATTTTCACCGAAAAATATGAATTGTTTCTGATTTATGGAATCATGAAATTTACTGAGTTATGAACTATGGTTTCCTATTTCATTGGTTATTACTTGAATAGTTTTATTGGGACATTATCTTGGTAGACTAGAGTATGGAGGTATAGCTCTGATCAAGCTGGCAAATCCTTACGGACTAAGGTGATTCTTGGGTAGGCTCTCAGGCCCCAAGGTACTCCCTTGGGTTAATCATGGGACTACTTATGGTGTACAAGTGGAGATCAATTATATAGTTTATTTCATTATTACGGTTATGAGATATTACTGGATCACAATCCAGATATTACAGGTTATGGTTAAAACTGGTTTCTACTGGATTTTTATATGGGTAGGATTCTGGAGTATGGAGGTACAACCCTGATCCAATTAGTAAATCCTTACGGACCTAAGGATACCCTTGGGTAGGCCCCAAGGCATACCCTTAGGTTGGCTCCCTTTGATGTGTGCTTAGGGTAAGCCCTTATGGATGCAGTTCTGGGGAACTGCATAATGGAGTTTGGTTGGAGGGTTCCATTATGGTTTTAAAAGATTTATATCTTTTCACTGGTTTTGATTGAAACACACTAGAAATCCTATTCGATCTTTTAAAAATTTGATACTATAAATGTTTCCTATGAACTGAGATCTTCATGGCTTCTATTCGATGAACTACCAGTGAAACACATGTTTATCCCGAAAACCTATATATGTATGTTAAATAAGAAAATTTTATGGTTTTTCATTTATCTGTATGCCATGTAGCATCAATAGGTAGTTATTTATTACTGAGCTTCCTAAAGCTCACTCTGTTAATCACCATTTCAGGTTAAAAGAATCGTACCAATAAAGCTTTCGACATCAGTAAGGGAGTTCCACTGGCGTTGCTTGCGGAGTACGGTGCATGTGATTAGGGGGTATGTAGGTTATAATTTGTTTTACATATGAGTCTGAAATTTGTTTTACTTTTGAATACTGTAAAATTTTACTTTCGTATTTATAAATAATTTTATGATTATACATGTTTAAATAAAAATAATAATAATTTTTTTGAGATTTACTACAGTGGGTCGCTTCGGTGGCCCTAATGTGATACCCTAGATCGGATCGAGCGACCCGTATCGGTCTGAAGGGGTTACATTTAGTGGTATCAGAGCCTAGGTTGAGTCAAATATTTCTAGATAGACCGACCGGTCGAATGTCAAAAGATGTCTGGTCAGTACATGCCCCTAGACTATAACCGTACTTCTCTAAGGCGGAAATCCAAGGTCGAGTCCCTCTTTGTAACTAGCCAACCTAAGTTTTCTATCCGTTAGAGCTCAACCTATGCATATATGAACACCAGTAACGTTTGTCGAAATTCTGTAAAGTGTCTCATGAGTAATGTGAGAGTTACTCATTCGAGAAATTCTGACCCGACTCTAGAAGTGAATTGGGTTATGTTACCACTCTATGAACCTAACCCCATTACTAAGGTCAAATTGATTCCACAAGGATAATTTCGTTTGATTCTTTTAATAGAATGAAGAAGAGTCTTGACGAGAAGGTATACTCAGTTGATTAAATATTAGTAGAGGATTCGTACTTCTGTAAAAGCTATTGGAAGATATGGAAGAACTGATGGAAGCCTCATTTCTATATTTTTGTGACTTGAATAAATTTCGAGGATGAAATTCTTTTAAGGATGGGATAATTGCCATACCCTAATTTAGGGGCTAAGTTTTAGAAATGATAAGTATCGAATTAAAGTGGTATTTTGAAATAAATGGAGGATTAAAGTGTAAAATTACAAAGCTAGCAGACCATTTTTGGAAGTAAAGGAAAATTCAGGGACTTGAACCCAAATTTGCCCATTTTCTAGACTCTGTGAAAGAATATATTACCCGATTGGGTAAACTCAAATTATTTCCCCCCAAATTTAACCATATACGTCTCCACGTCGATCGACGAACAAAGCCCAACCCCTAATTCGTTATGAAACGACATCTAACACTGCGAAATCGCATCGTAAAGCTTCAAAATTTTCCCCGGTGTACCTAGATTTTTCGACGATTTTGGCCGAACCGACGTGCGTCGAGTCTCACCGCCCTTCACCTTGTGTTCTCCGGTTGGTTCCACTCAAAACCCGACTGGTGGGTCGAAGCATTGCCGCCGTTTTCACCGACCGCCAAAGAGGGTAAGTGTTTTGAATCTTTCATTATAATTTTGTTGGTTTTGGTTGATGTTTAAGGTGGTTTAGATTGATTATGGTAATTATTGAACCAGGGAGTAATCGGCCGCCTGGAACAGCCCTTGTCGCCATCTCAGGTGCCACTACGTGCCACCGCGTACGCGTAGTTCTTGTCCACGCTCCAGGGAAGTCTCCAGAACCAGTCCAGCCGGTCTGGATCGGCCCGAATCGGTCAACCTGATTTGAACCGAACCGAGTCAACCCACCTGCCGACCCGTCTACCCGACCCAAACTGTTGACCTAACCCGAACCGTTAACTTTGACCCAACCCGTTGACTTTGGTCAGAGTTTACCGTTGACCGGTCAGACCGTTGACTTTGACCAGTCAGACCGTTGATCGTTAACTTTGACCAAAAAAGTCAAAATTTCCAAAAAAAAGGTTCTATTTTATGTTTATCGATGTCCCGAGTCCGAATCCAAAGTCTGTTGTTCCAAATTCACACCTGGTAAGCCATTTTTCAATGTTTTATCTTAAGATTTAATATGGTTTCTCAATTAAGTTCAGTTTTTCACGTAAATTTGATTGTTATGTATTCGAGGAATTATTGGACGTTGAATTCGAGTTCGAGGCTGATCGAATGGAGTTTAAATAGTTGATCGGTATGGCACAGAAATCGAGGTGATACAATACTACTTGTTTCATGCTTTATAGAACATATTAGTATTGATTCCTGAATGGATAACTATAATTGGTCACATGTATGTAGTGATTATTTCCTAACTCGATCCAAATACTATAAAATATTGGTAACCGAATATGACTTATATGGCTCGCTTAAGAAAATGGCAAAATTAATCAAAAATAATAATAAGCTCGGTGATTCAATAATGAATAAATTGACTTTAAGAATTTTTAATTTTGATTAATTTCGTTTAAGATTAAATAACGAAAAATATATGGATAATACGTTACCAAAAATAGCCCTAAGCGGTAAAATTACGAAAATGACATTGTACTGAAAAATGATCAATACTTTCCTTAGTAACATCAAGTGAGAAAATGAGAAGAGTACTCTGAACTTTAATGGAACTGGAATACTTTCAAGCTTAAGTTATCCAAAGTAATGCCAATGACGCAATTGAATGAAATTACGATAATACCCTTAAAGAGTAAAAAGCATTTGATGGCTATTGATAATGGAGGCGACCTGAGAGCGCATGTTTTAATTTACTTGAACCTTAGAATCATCAATTTAAATTATGGATCTATATTGGATTTATAAAAACGTCCTAAAATGTAAAATGACAAAAATGCCCCTAAAGTGTAAAATGACCTAAAGTATTTCCAAGACCTGGAATGAGTAATGCCCTCAAGCTCTGAAATGAATAAATCAACCTTGAATACCTACATGACTATATTATTTGACCAAGTTAAACGGAATGGAAGTATTGTATGTATTCAAATTTACAGAAACGACCGAATTACTCAGGAAACTCCTAAGGGATCAAGATAGCTTTAAATACTAATTGAATTAAGTACCTCGATGACCTTTAATTAAGTGAATAACTTGAATAATTCTGGAAACATCGCTAATCTTACATGATGTATTGTCGCTATGGGTTATGAACCACAAATTATAGTACTTTGATAATTCCTGATATTGTTACAATGTGGAAATGAGATAAATACCATTGGAATATATGTTCCTCTTCTTAAGATATATTCAACTATGATTATGAAGTGATCAATGGATAAGAATTCTTGGTATTAAAAAGTGAATACCCTGTAAGGGCAACAAATGGACCAGTCGACATGCATTAGTTCCTAGAGTTGTTCAGCTTGAGTTATTTCAATAATTTGATAGATCGACACAGATTGTAAATGTCTTGAACCTTTATTTCTCCCTTATTAGCTCAAATCACTCCGTTCATATATGAACACTCAAGAGTAACTCAGATGCAAAGCAACCTGAATACCCATTTGGTTTAATTACACTTAAAAATCCTGATAATTCAACGCATAATCCCAAATATCCCTGATTGTTTGGAATCACTCTCAGTAAATTCGAATATAGAATTTTTCTATATAAAAGTCCCTGAACACCTTCCTGATTCTCTTGAATCCTAGCTGGATTCTAAAGTTTCAACTTTAAATGTCTGATTAGTTCTATTAATAATCAATTCCTTTTAATATGACCTCGTTCCTGGAATCCGATTAAAGTATATAAGTTTCACGTTTTCTTAATAACTATTCAGTGCTTCTGAAAAATACTTGGATCCTCTAATATGTTCTACATGTACTACATGACAGTTTTATATGTTTTGAAATGAGTTTTAACGAAATTATTGATTTACTAGTTTATGAACCATGGCAACATGGTATGTGTTCTCCGGTTTTGAATTTCACCAAAAAATATGAATTGTTCCTGATTTATGGAATCATGAATTTTATTGAGATATGAACTATGGTTTCTTGTTTCATTGGTTATTACTTGAACTGTTTTATTGGGAAATTATCTGGGTAGATTAGAGTATGGAGGTACAGCTCTGATCAAGCTAGTAAATCCTTTCGACCTAAGGTGGTCCTTGGGTAGGCTCTGAGGCTCCAAGGCACTCCCTTGGGTTATTCATGAGACTACTTATGGTGTACAAGTAGACATCAGTTATATGGTTTATTTCATTATTACGGTTATGAGATATTACTAGATCACGATTCATATATTATGGGTTACGGTTAAAACTAATTTCTACTGGATTTTTATATGGTAGGATTTTAGAGTATGGAGGTACAGTCTTGATCCAGCTAGTAAATCCTTACGGACCTAAGGATACCCTTGGGTAGGCCTATAGGCCCCAAGGCATACCCTTAGGTTAGCTCCCTTTGTTGTGTGCTTAGTGTAAGCCCTTATGGATGCAGTTATGGGGAACTGCATAATGGAGTTTGGTTGGAGAGTTCCATTATGGTTTTAAAAGATTTATATCTTTTCACTGGTTTTTATTCAAACACACTAGACATCCTATTCGATCTTCTGAAAATTTTATACTATGAATGTTTCCTATGTACTAAGATCTTCATGGCTTCTATTCGATGAACTACCAGTGAAACACCTGTTTATCCCGAAAGTCTATATATGTCTGTTTAAATAGAGAAATTTTATGGCTTTTCATTTATCTGTATTTTCTATAGCATTAATAGGTAGTTCTGTATTACTGAGTTTCCCAAAGCTCACTCTGTTACTCACCATTTCAGGTTAAAAGAATCGTACCAGTGAAGATTTCTATATCAGTAAGGGAGTTCCACCGGCGTCGCTTGCGGTGTATGGTGCATGTGATTAGGGGCCATGTAGGTTGTAATTTGTTTTACATATGAGTCTGAAATTTGTTTTACTTTTGAATACTGTAAAATTTTACCTTTTTATTTATAAATGATTTTATGATTTTACATGTTTTAATAAAATTTTTAATTTTATGAGATTTTCTACGGTGGGTCACTCCAGTAGTCCTAATGTGACACCCCGGATCGGATCAGGCCACCCGCATCGCTCTGATGGGGTTACAGTTTTGACCGTTGCAACCCAAAGTTTCAAAGTTTTAGGGAGAGTTTTAAAACTTCTGAGATAGTTTTAAAACTATTGAAAAGTATTAAAACTTTAAAGGATTATTTTTTGCAAGTTTCGAAACTTTTGATATTTAAAAAAAATCTAACTTTGAAAATTGTTCTAAATAGTTTGAATGTTATTTTTGACACAATTTGAACTTAGAAAACTTATTTTAGGGATCGGATAAATTTTAGGGACTTAAAATGAATTTTATAAAAACTATATGTAAAAATATATATTAAGTTATATAAAAATAAATAACTTTTTTGTAAAAATTTCATAATTTAAAAACTTATCATTAATTTATCAAATTATATATCATTCAAAATTAATGAAAATGAGGTTTCAATTGGCTCCCCTTTCAAAAAAAGATTTTAAGGCTAAAAAATTAATCAAAAATTATATAAAAAACAAAGGTTTAACCAAAAGTGTTTTTGATATTTTTCTCCCCCTTTTTGTTACGTCAAAATCATTTAGCTACAAGAGAGAATAAAAGATTATAGCATAAAAAATAATAAAGCTAATATATAATTCGACATAATATAAAGCAATGTAGTCAAAGTAAATATCCAAAATAAGCATCCAACATCAATAAAACAAAAAAGAGAAACATCCAAAGTATAATAATATCCCAAAAGAAAGTCTAATTATGCCAAATGTATCACGAAATACTAAATGATATGAGATAATCAATCCTTATCATCCAGATGAAAAGAGGGACTCAGTGGAGGATAAAGATCTGTAAAACGAGACCCCAAGGAATTAAAAAAGTTAATAACATTATGAAGAACCTCATCAAAGCGAGTCACGTGTAGTCATAGAGAGAATCCAAAGTGACAGGAGGAGGAGAAGAAACATCTTCATGAGTACTATGCTTGGCATCACCTCCAGGAACTTCTCTGAATTGACCTTGGAGGGTACAAATCCATTCACAGTTGATGAATTCATATTCGGACTTGTGATAATAGGTAAGGTCGATAGTGCTCGTGAGGGGTACGGAGGTGTCATGAGCAAGGGTGATCCTATACTTGGTGAAGATGTAGATAAGCACACAAGCATACGGTAAGGAACGTGTTAGATTATTGCCTTTGGTCTTGAAATTGACAAGCTCGGTGAAGATAATGTGAGCGAGGTGAGGAAAATTTCAAGATCGAAAATAATAAATCAACCAATAATCAATGTCCCACATATGAGTGGTTTTTCAACCCTGAAGGGCGGAGAAACCAAGTAAAAAGAAGATCCAGCTTCTCAAAAGGTTTAAGACAGTATCCATAAGGGATACCTAAATCATTTGCAATGGATTCTATGGTAATATTTAAGACAATATCCATAAGGTACAATTGAATATCTATGACTTTTTTGTTGTATCATAAAGTAATACGACAATGTAAAAGAAAGCTCAGACAAGATTAGGATATATTTTATCGGGAATGCACAAAATATTAAGTCATCTCCAAGTGGTAAAGAGCTCAAGAAAACTAAATTTGTAAATGGCAGAGAGAATGAAATTAATATCAAATTTCCTTTTCAATCGAATGACTCTATTATGGTAATGGTTACGGAACCTACAACGATCATCGTCATATTCAAAACAAAAGGACTCAAAGGGATTTGAAGTGGTGGTTAATTTGTTGACTGTATGACGTTTGTTGGATGTTTTAGGAGCCATTTAGGTGACAAAAATAGTGTCTAAAGAGGGTGAATTTTTTTGGGTAATTTTTTTATCGAATAGTTTGTGGGAAACCTAAAAAAAGGTTACGAGTGAATTTAACAAATGGTAAAACCTTATACAACAAGAAAAAATATATTTGGCATAATAAACCAACCCAATTTTAGCAATTTCATTCAAATTTTTGCACAAACTAAAGAAAATTTTAAACCCTAGTGGCAAACTTTTTAAATATTTTTTTAGTAAAACCTTAAGATTTAATGATTATAAAGAGTGAAATAAAGTTTCGATACATTTTAGCAAAGAAATCATTCCTAAACTGGATTCAAAACTTGCTTTTAAAAGAGAAATTATATGATGTGGGGTTTTAGCGTTCATCAAAAATACCTTAAAATGACTAAAGAGAAAGCAAAGAGGATGGAAGGTGGTCAGTGACGAGACGATGCCCGGAGAGCGAGGCTAGCCTCCTTGGATCAACAAAAGGAAGATTTGGTCGAATGATTATGGTAAGGGTCGAACAGTGCAAGAATAAAATAAGAAATGGTTTTTGAAAAAAAATAGAGTTTAAAACCCATTTGAAACGGTTGCTGCACAACGAGTTTCAAAACTTTACAAGGAGTTTCGAAACTTTGGCAAAGTATGGAAACTCTTGGAAAAGTATTGAAACTCCAAAACACATTGTTTTTGGAAGTTTTGAAACTATTATGAGAGTATCAAAACTATGGGTGCAGAAAAGGCAATTGTGCTGATTTTGAGTCCTAAATGCATTCAACATATTATTCTAAAATGTATGAATGTATTGCAAGGTAGAAATCCTATAAAAATAAGATTGAAATTACATGGAACTGAATTAAACACATTTTCTATATATATGAACATAGAAAGTCACATTTAAGCATACTTGACAATTTTAAAGGTTCAAAACTAGTCTAAAATGGCATGAAATTACATATATATCTCCCCTCACTTTTGCAATGGAAAACCATATAGAACTATTTAAGCATGCATATCAATCAAATTTAAGCTAGCAAATAATTCAAAAGCATAAAAGTTCAAAATTTTGGACTAAGGCTTAGGGAATGCTAGAAAGTCCTAACTCTCTCCTAAGTGTCCAAAACCTTTCTTTGTCTAAAGGCTTAGTAAAGATATTAGTTATTTGATGCAAAGTATCAACATATTCTAGAACTACATCTTTCTTAAGGATATTATATTTAATGAAATGTTGCCTAATTTTAATGTGTTTAGTCCAAGAGTGTTGGATTGGATTCTTAGTGAGACAAATTGCACTTGTGTTGTCACACTTAATTGGAATGGCACCAACATCAATTCCATAATCTAAAATATTTTGTTTCATCCATAAAACTTGTGCACAACAACTATCGACCGAATTATATTCCACTTCGGTGGTAGATAATGTGACACCATTTTTTTTGAAAAACATTAAATTAGCATATCTCCTAGAAATTGACATGTACCAGAGCTGCTTTTTCCATCTAATTTGCAACCTCCAAAATCTGCATCCAAGAAAGTATGCAAGCTAAAGTTTGAGTCTCTAGAATACCAAAGGCCTAAACAAGGAGTGTCTCTAAGGTATATAAAGATCCTTTTAATGACATGTAAATGAGATTCCTCAGGACAAGATTGATATCTAGCACAAAATCAAACACTAAACATAATATACGGTCAACTTGCGGTAAGATAAAGCAAAGAAACAATAATTGACCTATATAATTTAACATATACACATTTTCCTTCCTCATATTTTTTCAAGCTTTGTTGAAGTTCTCATATAACTTAAGGTTTGACGTTCTCTAAGCCAAACATCTTGGGCATGTCCTTTATGTATTTAGGTTAATTGATGAAGATGTCATCCTTCCTTTGGTTGATTTGGAGTCCCAAAAAGAATGAGACATCCCCCATCATGCTCATCTCAAATTCACCTTACATCAACTTAGAAAATTCTTGGCAAAGAACATCATTACTAGTACTAATTATAATATAATCAACATAAATTTGTACTACTAACATGTCATTTTCTTTTCTTTTAATGAAAAGTGCAATGTCTACCTTCTCTTTAGAAAAAGCTTTTTCAATTAAAAAAGTTGACAATATTTCATACCAAGCTCTAGGAGCTTGTATAAGACCATACAAAGCTTTTGAATGTTTGAAAACATGGTTTAGAAATTTTGAATCTTCAAAATAGAGATGTTGTACAACATACACTTCTTCATTAATAAAGCCATTTAGAAAATAACTTTTAACATCCATTTAATAAAGCTTATAATTATTAAAACATGCAAAAGTAAGTAATAACGTAATGGTTTCCATCCTAGCTATGAATCATATGTCTCATCAAAATCAATTCCTTCTTCTTTAGTGTAACCTTGAGCAACTAATCTAGCATTATTTCTCACTATGTTATCACTCTCATCTAGTTTGTTTTGATAAACACATTTAGTACCCATAATAGACTTATTACTAGGCCTTTCAACTAATATCCACACTTGACCTCTGTCAAATTGATTTAAATATTCTCGCATAGTCATAATGTTCATCATTTAATTATTTCTTGATATTCTTAGGCTCTATGCACGAGATAAATACAATATAATTACAAATATTTTTAAGAGAAGAACTAGTGGTTACCCCTTTGGATGGATCACCCAAAATTTCATCATCCTTGACATAGTTATACTCCTTGGGTATGAGACCTCCATTTCCTCTAGAGTTAGATTATTGAATGCATCTTGAGTTTCCTCATCCTTTATTTCTTTCAATGATAATTCACAAGATTCATTTGGATTTATGATACCTACGTCATCATCAACACAATAATCCTTCGTCGAAAGGGGAATATCATCGAAAACAACATGACTCTTCTACCATTAGATTTATTTATTAAAGACATGATAAGCTTTAGAATTTAAAGAGTAACCAAGAAAAATCCCTTCATAACTTTTGCATCAAATTTGTCAAGATTGTCTTTTTCATTATTTAAAACAAAACACTTGCATCTGAAGGATGAAAATAACTTATGTTAGCCTTTTATTTTTGAAAAGTTCATATGGAGTTTTTTTTTTAAATATGCCTAATAATTTCTTGTAAAGTTCTATTTTTTCTCCCAACAACTCCATTTTGTTGAGGGGTTATAGGGGATAAAAAATTATGGTTAATTCTATTAGAGTTACAAATTTTTCAAAAACCTAAGATTTTCAAATTTGGTTCTATGGTCACTCCTAACACTTCAAATTGAATAACTTTTTTCATTTTGGTTTATTTTAGAGAAAGTGATGAAATTTTCTAAAGCTTCATATTTTGTACTTAAGAAAAAAACCCAAGTAAATCTAGAGTAGTCATCTACCAATACAAACACATATTGTTTTCCACCCAAGCTTGTAGTTCTAATAGGCCTAAAATGATCTATATAGATTGCTCAAGTTTTTGTAAAACACTCATGCTAACATGTCTAACTTTCCTATACGACAACCAATAATCATTCTCATCTATAGCAACCAAACATACATTAGATGCACCATATAAATATTTCCTATCTTATGACCAACAAGAATAATATATCATATTAGATGCAATGTCAACAATTTTGTAACCATTAGACTCAAATAAGGCATTGTATCCCTTATCACATATTAATTGATACTAAGAAGATTATGATTCAAACCATTAAAATATTAAACATTTTCAATAAGAATGGAAGAGTTGTTACCAGTAGAATCATTTCCTTCAATGTGACCTTTTGAGTTGTCACCAAAGGTTACTGCTCCACCACATTTAACTTTAAGCTCCAAGAACTGGCTCTTATCATTGGTCGTGTGTCTTGAGCATCCACTATCAAAGTACCATGGATTTGAACTTTTTTTATGCATTTTAGTAATGCTCCTCCACCTACAAACATAGATCAAGTTTTGATTTTTAGTACCTAAATTCTTTTGGGTCCATAATCTTGTCACCTTTGGTAGTAGTAAGTCTTTTGAAGACCCATATCCTTCTAATGACCTTTCTATTTGAGGTTATTTGGGGACCTCCATGTTTTTAATATAAAGTTATTTTGAACATAGTTAGGTTTTGAATGATCACCTTTTTCAAATCTTTTTTGTCCCAACATGGTTAAAATAAGCTTTAAGATCATCATGCTTCTTTTGATGATCATCATGAAGCCTTGAGAGTAAGTTATGTAAATTTTGAATTATCTTTTCAAATTCCTCAAGTTTGACTTGCATATCCTTGACTTGACTTTCAAGTTCATGATTGGTATTGAAAGGAGATGTAACACCCCCAACCCGTACCCGACCCGGATACGAATCTGAGATGTTATATTGACTTTTCAAAACCAGTACTTGTACAAACTAGTGAATAATTTTAAAACTTTTATTAAAAAACTGACTAAATTACATAAAAGATATTCATATGATTTTATAAAAACTAATTAGAGCATATCAAATTCAAATCTTTACTTACATGCCATTAACCATCCGTATTATAAAATACATATTATACAATGTTTTTCTGATCTGATCTTTGGAAAGGAGGAACTGACTGTCTTGCTTAACTTTTATCATTCTTCCTCTTCTTGGTACCTACGTGTGAAACAATCACACACTAAGTCATTGACTTAGTGAGGCATATAAAACATATAATAGAAATCATAGTACATTTCATATATCAAAATACATACATGTACATATACCATCATTATCGAAATATCTATTTATCATATGATCTTGTATTTATCATTTCTATATATCATATACATTTATCATTTCACAACTAAACATACATAATATCATATAATTCATGGAACATATTCCATATCACCAAAAGCATATGCATCATATGTATTAAATTTGTTATTGTCTTTTTATTAGCCCATATACACCTGTGAGAACTTAAGGTATGTGCGTACATTGAGGTTGTGCACTAATATTGTCACCACAGCTCGTATAAATTCCCTCATGGGGCACCGAACATTTGTTCAATATTCGTCCCAAAGGACCACTATGTCCCGAAGGATCACTAGATACGTCCCGAAGGACCACTGGATACATCCTGAAGGACTAATATACCCTCGACTCTTGGCATGCCAACTATACCACTAGCTCTCATATCATATAACATGGGCATTATCATTTATACTTTTCATATCACTTGTTCTTGCTCTTCTGTCACATACCATATGTATGTGTAACCATATATTTCATATCATATCACATGTATCACAAGTGCATATATTCACGTAGATCATTTCATATGACTTATATCATTCCTCATTTGTTCATGTAAACTCGCATGTCATATCTTGTTCACATATGTTCATATATACATCACGTAGCATATAGTATAACATATAAACTTATACAGGTATCCCATATACATACTGTCATATACTTCGAATAACAATGCCCTATAACTTCTAACAGTTTTACCTAATCACTTATTTCACATTAATTATATTCTAGTTTCATATATTACTTAATTAAATTTCACGTAGCTTGTTACCTATATAAATATTTTCTCATAACTTATCATCACATAGTTCCCATAACATTTTCCTATAGCTTCATAAATCTTTACCATATGACTCGTATATTATATATTCAGTTCAGCTCATAAATCATCTTCGTATAACTTATTTTACATGTTCATATAATCACTTCTGTCAATGTCTCCTAATTTATATATTATTCTTATATTGTCCTATAAATCAATATTATTTAACTTATCTCACTTTTCATCTAATCTCATAAGTTGGTTATACAAATTCCTATATATATATATATATATCTAACTCGTGTAATTTATATCCTTTCTCTTGTTATCACATAAATCATTGCTATTTTACATAGTTCATGATCCTATAGTCACTTATAATAGCATGTGTCTATTTTATCTCATATCATATAGTTCTTTAACTTATGTCTTAAATCACATATTTATATTACATAACGTATATAATTACATCCACTACTTAAACCAGTTCACATAACTCATCACACTAACATTTATTCACTCAATTCATGTAACAGATGCAATACATATAACATATGTACCCATTTTCATGTACTCATGCAAACATAAGAATCACAATTCAAATAACATTTTAGAAGTCCCTTCTTACTATAGTAACTCCATCACTGGCTCATCGCAAGCCAATCTTTATTTGATACATAAGTACAATTTAAATTGCACTCACCTTAGCATTACTTTGATTCGATTCTAATCCTTCGATTGTTCTGGAATGAGATTACGCTCTAAATCTACATAGTAATACATTGATACTTATCAGCATACGAATTGATATATTTCAAACTATAAATCCTTAGGCTAAAAGAAAGCTATTTCCATCTCTTATTGAAGGTATGCATCGATGCACTACACCATGTATCGATGCATCCCTTGACGGGTACATCGATGCACTTGCATCGGTGCATAAATCTTATTCGATGTTTGTATTTTAAGCAGGTTCATCGATGCACTCTTTATGCATCGATGCATAAATGGAATTCGATGTTAATTTAATTTAAATGAGTGCATCGATGCACTCCTTATGCATCGATGCACCTTCAACAAATTCTGGGATTTAATCTTGATGCATCGATACACATTGAATGTGCATCGATGCATTCTGCCTAGAATCCTCTTTTTTAATCCGAAAGTTCATCCATTTTTGCTTAAATCCTTCATGTTTCATCCCTTTTTTCATTCTTAACTCCAGTACACATACTTAAACCAATCTATACTCATTTATTTCATCTTAAACCTTAAAATCCTATCCTTCATATGAAATTCAAGAATTACCTTAATTGTACAACATGTGTTAATTCCACTTCTAACACTTCGTATGTCTTAACTAGATTGATGACAAGTCAAATTTAACTTTCAATTCTTATTATAAACTCTATTCCAAAATTTCACTCAAGAACTCCAAATATTTAATCTTCTCTAACTCCTTTATCTTTTTATTTTTAAGATAACTTAAGTTTTACTTAAACTTAGTTATCCTCTAATGATCAAAACCCATACTTAAAATCAACAAATAATCAACTAATCAGAAAACTTACCTTTGCTATGGAGACACGGGAGGAAATAAAGAAGAAGAAGAAAAGAGAGTTTCTAGAGAAATCTCGCAAGCTTATCTCATATAAATCATTATCTTATCCTTTTCAATTCAAATGACCACTTTTCCCTCTAATTCATCTAATAATTACTAACAAATTTTAGGATTTATTTCCAAATAAATCATTGAACTGATCCATTATTCTTCTTTAGTTACCAAATTCTGAAACTTTACAATTTGATCACTAACCAGTATTGAGGATGTTACAGGAGAAGATTTTCATTTTTCAATTTTGAAATATTTTACTTGTTTTTAGAAATCATATTCTCAAATTCTGAGTCTAATTCATCAAAAAAAATAATCATTTGAAATAGATGAATTAGAGGTTACCATAGGATCATCTTATATGTCCATGAGACACATGTTGGCTACATCTTCCTCATCTTCATTTGAGTACTCATCATCACTCCATGTAGCTACATGTGCCTTGTTTTTCTTCTTGGAGGATCCATTTTTTTATTTGTGTTCATTCGATTTTGACATGCCGATTTTTTGCACTCATAGCAAATTATAGGATTTTTCTGATTGAATTCATTCTTGAAGCCTTGTTTTCTTCGGAATCTTCTTCCTTTGTTGGATTCATGAATCTCTTGAATCTTTTGGCAAATATTGACATTTCTTTATCTTCATCTTTATCTTCATCTTTATCTTCATTATTTGAGTCACTCTCTTCTTTGGTAGACTTGAGAGCAACACCAATCTTTTTTCTTTTTCTTCTTCTCTATTTCCTTATTTTCTTCATCTTTCTTCTTTTTTTCTTCTTCTTCCTTTACCATCATCTCAAGAATAAGAAAAAAACCCAATGAGCTCATCTAGGGTGAGGTTATTTAGATTATTTGCTTCAACTATGGTGGTCTTCTTAGATTTCCATGACTAGGGAAAACTATAGATCATCTTACTAATAATCCTCTCATTAGGAATGAATTCTCCAAAGACTTTGAGACCATTAACAATAATCGAAAATAAATCGGTCATGACCTTAATGACTTAATTCGGTCTCATCTTAAAGTTTCCATAGTTATAATTGAGAAGACTAATTTTGGTTTCTCTTACCTCATTTGTTCCTTCATGAGTAACTTCAAGTTTATCTTACATCTCCTTTTCTTTTTATCAAGGTGATACTCTCACATATTCATCTAGGCCAAGTGTACAAAATAGAATGTGTATTACATTTGTATTGATCTAGAACAATCTCTTTTCTTCTTTACTACACTTCTCCATTTATCTAGTTGGAGTAGAATGACCTTTCATCATGATGTTTCATGCTTCCAAATTACTTTCTTGAATAAAGAGTTTCATCATATTATTTCAATAGGAACAGTTGGCTCCATTGAAGTATAAAGTCTTGTTGATGGATTGGGAATCACTAATAATGTCAAAACTTGATGTAGAGGCCATGGAAGACTTAAATGATGATTAACCTCTTCTAGGATCTTCTCAAGAGGTGTTTAAACCTTCCAATGAGTCTCACTCTGATACCTATTATTGAGTTAATTGATTGATGAAAGTGGCCAGTAGGGGTGAATTGGCAATAAAAAAATTACTGTAAGGTTTTACAAGAAGTAGGAAAAATGACACAAGAAATTCAGAGTGGTTTAACTTCCTAAATAAAGTCTACATCCACTACCTTAGCTTCCACACTAAGGATCTCAACAAACTCCTTAATTGTTTTTAACATTTTAGGACAAGGTGTAACCTTACAATACACTTAGACTTATACCTCAAAGTCTCAAGTGTACAACCATTCCCAAGAAGAAATTACAAATAAGAAAACTTTGAATATCCTCACAAAGATAGATTGTTTTCAAAATGAAGCTCTCATACACCCAAGAACACTAGAATAAAAACTAAGATGAATGCAATAGTATTCAACGAAAGAAAGGTTGAATTTAAAACAAATTTGATTCTAATTTCTCTTTGATTGTTGGAATAGTTTTCTTGTCTTTTCTTGGTTGTTTGAAGACACCTTTTATATTATCTCATTGATTTTTAGCTGTTTGAATAATTAAATTCACGCATTAAAGACTACCTGCATATGAAGTTTCAAAACTTTCAGTAAAGTTTTGGAACTCTTCGAAAGAGGAAATAAAATTTTTTGACTGTTGCAACCAAAAGTTTCGAAACTATAGGGGAAGTTTTGAAACTATTGAAAAGTATCGGAACTTTAAAGTATTTTGTTTTTACAATTTTCGAAACTCTTAGTCAAAATTTGATTATTTTTATATTTTTTTAAAATTATAATTTTGAAAATAATTCTAAATAGTTTAAATGATATTTGACATAATTTGAATTTAGAAAACTTATTTAAAGATCGCATAAATTTTAAGAACTTAAAATTAACTTTACAAAAAAAATATTAAGTTATATCAAAATCATTTATGTTTGTCACATTACGATTCTTATTTGGCAAAGTTAGAGGTATGTTTATGTTTGGTCATTGAAGATGTTAGAGGGTGCGACCATCTATGTTATGAAATTTGGCGACATTTTGATTGGAGATTCGTGTACCCATAGCTACTTAGATTTCAATGGACTAAGAAAATGAATAATTAAGTTAAAGTTAATGTGGAAATAAAAGTTCATACATGTTTTGATATGATTACTTGGTATACTTAATTATGTAAGTAAAATTTATGGTTATAAGCCTTTGGCCATTATAGTATCAAATTCGTGCATATTTCATCTTAATGGCATATCATTCTTAATAAGTATAATGTTTAACTACCTCACTAAATTTTATGCTTACTTTGTGTATTAAATGACTTTGTAGGTGGTGGCATTGATATATCGACCAAGATTGTATTATGGATGTTGCAAGTCACATCTAAAGTAATTCAATGTAATTTTATATTTGTCTAAACTCTTAGATGGTGACATATGTTTTGTTTTATAATTAATAAGTAACAAAATTTGTATATTAATTAGTTTAAGTTCAAAAGTCTTCTATTAGTTGTATATATGTTGGTTACGATAAAGTACTTTAAATGTTTTTTGTTAAATGATAAGTTTTTTCAAGTATTCCTTGATGCCATAAGGTATGTCCAATGATTTCATATTCCATGATTTATGTCATTTTGATAAGTTAAGTTGCATGAAAGATTGATAGCATGGGAAATGTTTGAATATGATAAATGATATGGTTGTTTAGAAGTACAAGGTTTTATAAGCTATATGTTAAGTGTTTCCATGTTTTTTAATGATTAAT
Organism: Hibiscus syriacus; assembly: GCF_006381635.1. Lineage (NCBI taxonomy): Eukaryota > Viridiplantae > Streptophyta > Magnoliopsida > Malvales > Malvaceae > Hibiscus > Hibiscus syriacus. The sequence continues at coordinate 883,725 of NW_024063418.1, forward strand.
ATAATGAAAGTTAAGTGAGAATCATAAGTGTATCATGTAAATTTGGTTCTTTGGTATGAAACCATGTTATTGTTTGTATGTTGGTGATCAAGTTGATATGAACATGTAAAGGCATGCATTTAATTGTATGTTCATTGATAAATACATATTAATTATGATTTTTATGTGATTTTAATGATCCATAAGGTTTCTTGTGGATTAGGTCATTAAATAAGGGATTTATTGTGTTAAAAGTAAGCTTTTTGCATATTTCAGGGCAAGAGTTTCAAAATTTTGCATTTCATAAACTTTTGTAGTATGGTTACTTTATGAAAGTTTCAAAAATTTAGGGGTGAATTTCGAAACTTTCACTCCCTAGTTTTGAAGCTCCATGTTTGGAAGGTGAAAAATTGCCTTTTTAGCCCCTATATTGATGGTACTTTGTTATTGGTTCATGTTAACAACTATTAAGCAATAAGAGTGAACTTTAAAGTCTTATATGATATAAATACATGTGAAATTTATGAATTATTCATTTGAAAAAGATAATAAGAAGTGTACAGTTAGTTTCAGGATAAATTCTCAATCTTTGAATAATTATAATTTTAGTCCCCAAATTTTTATAACATTATAAACTAGCCCTTAATCAAGATTTAGGGTTAATAAAGTATTAATAATATGGAATGTTTTAAGAATATTATTTTTAAGTATTATTTTAGATTAGAAGTTCTAATTTTAAGTTAATTTATGATTAAGTCCCAAATAATTCACAATCATAAGTTATGAAAGTGTAAATTACAAGTTTTAAGTTTATCTTGGACTAATTTTTAATATTAAAAGGTATTTGATATGTTTAATATGATAAGTTTATTAAAATATGAATAATTACATTTAGGTCTCTAAACTTTTGAAAAGTTTCAATTTGATCTTTAAGAAAGATAACATTTTCAAAATTATTAAGAATTGTGATAATAAACGTGAGAGTAATTAATGGATTCTTATGTTAATTTTTGTTCTAGGAATGATCTTTGTATTTTACAATAATTTCATATAGATATATGAATTCAGATAAATTCAATTGGTCTTTCTTATAAAGCTAAGTTATGAATTAATAGTATTTGAAGAGTAATAATATAATTTTATATTGGTGTTAATCATACTCTTATGTGAATCAGTTAAGTTAAAGTTAGTAAGTTTATAAATTTATGAATTTATATATTTACATTTAAGTCCCCTAAATTTTAGAAATGTGAAAATAGCCCCTAAATATGAATTAATTTATAATGTGTTAGTGATTGGCTATTAAATGATCAATCCAATTATGTGATTTAAATTGTGATGATTTTAATTTGTTTTTATGATTGTAAGTTAATATTATGCTCGTTTGGTGACTATTTTATTTTGGTTTAAGTTCTTAACACCCTCGATCTAGTTTTCATCTAAATCGGGTTGAAGATGTTACACTTTTACCCTATCTAACGAACATGGATTTACTTGACGGGTGGAGATGCCTCCGCTTTAGTGTTGATATATTTCTTCATTGTTTTAGCATAGAGTCCATTTGAGCTCATGTTAGGATTTAAATTATGATCCATAGATTATGAACCTTATTTGGCAATGTTAGAGGTATATTTATAGGTGGCCATTGGCAATGTTGGAAGGTACAAACATTTATGTTAAGATATTGACGACAATTTGGTTGGGGATTCATGTATCTATATAGCTACTTAGATTTCAATAGGCTAATAAAGAAATAATTATTTTAAAATTAATGTGCAAAGCAAAGTTCATACATGTTTTGATATGATTAATTGATATACTTAGTTATGTAAGAAAGCAAAGTATGTCGTTATAAGCCTTTGGCTAATATAGTATCAAGTTCATGCATATTTCATCTTAATGACATATCATTCTTAATGTGTATCATGTTTAACTACCTCACTAAGTTTTATTCTTACTTTTTGTATTCAATAACTTTGTAGGTGGTGGTATTCATAGATTGATCAAGATTGTAATTAGGACATTGTAAGTCACATCAGAAATAATTCAGTGTCATTTCATGTTTGTCTAAACTCCTAAATGGTGACATATGACTTGTTGTGTAATTAATAAGTATCTAAGGTTGTATGTTAATTAATTTAAGTTTGAAAGTCTTGTATTGGTTGTATATGTGGTGTTGGTTATGATGGAGTCCTTTAAATGCTTGTTGTTTAAGAATAAGTTCTTTTAAGCTTGCCATGAATCCCTAAGGTATGCCCAATGGTTTCATATTGCATGATTTATGACATTTTGATAAGTTAAGTTGCATGAAAGATTGATAGCATGAGATATGTTTGAATATGATAAATTATATGGTTGTTTAGAAGTAAAAAGTCTTATAAGTTTATAATGTAAAATAGGTTCTTTCGTATAGAACCATGTTCTTGTTTGTATGTTGGTGATCAAGTTTATATGAACATGTCGAGGCATGCATTTTATTGTATGTTGGTTGATAAATATATTTTAATTATGATTTTTATGATTTGAATGGTTCATAAGATTTTTTTGTGGTTTAGGTCATTAAATAATGGATTTATGTGTTAAAAGTAAGCTTTGTGAAGATTTCAGGGTATGAGGTTCTAAACTTTTGGACTAGTTTCAAAACTTTGCATTCTATTAACTTTTAGAGTATGAAAACTTTATGAAAGTTTCAAAAATTTAGGGGTGAATTTTGAAACTTTCATCCCTAGTTTTGAAACTCCACATTTGGAAGGTAAAAATTACTCTTTTAGCCCCTAGATTGGTCGTACCTTGCTTATTGGTCCCCATTCATGACTATTAAGCAAGAAAAGTGAACTTTAAGGCCTTATATGATAGAAATAACATGTGTAACTTTTTCATTATCCATTTTATAAATAGAATCAGAAGTCTACAATGACTTGAAGGAAAAATCATTAACTTTTGAATAATTACCAATTTAGTCCTTAAAGTTTTATAATACTAAAAATTAGCCCCTACTCAAAAATTAGGGTTAATTAAGTATTAATAAGATTGAATGTGTTAATAGTATTATGTTTTATCTATGTTTGAATTATTTTTAGGCTTAAGTTTTGATTTTAAGTTAATTTATAATTAAGTCCATAATAGATCCATAATAAGTATCATAAAAAAACTTTGCGATAAACATCAAGACTCCCTTCTACCAAAATAATGCCATACAATCTTTTGAAAATATTTCAGGGAGTATTAAAAAATGTATCTACTTCAAACAATTGAAACACATTCGCATCTAGCGTCGATGACTTACTCTTAATCTTTGGTAAGCACTGAAATAATTTTGCTCTAGTGTATAGAGGGGTGTAGAAATAATTTCACTCGCATTTAAAATCTAAAATACAGTAGGATGTGTTAACCTTTCTCATTACTCCTACCACGAAAAAGAATCCCATGCCCATCACTCGAATCTAACTCAAGGTGTTGAGTTGACTCCTCTTCAACCAAGGATCTTGAAAATCTCAACCCCATCTTTTGATATAACGACTCTACCACTGCCACATGTGTTTGGTTAAAAAAGTTGAGGTACCTCCGTAGCAATGAGAACTGAATGTCCTCTCTTTTTTCCTATGCATGAGATGCTATCGTTTGTGAAAGAAGTTATCTTCCACATAAAATGTTATTCTTTGCTAGACACGTCAACCTATGCATAAGTATTTACCTTTTGGGTGAACTTATGCCTCCTGAGACGTCTTTCGAGATATCTTATATCTTTTGGAAAAGTCATAACTCCTCTACTAAATAAGGACTTCCTTCACTGTCAAAAGCATTAAGAGGTTCTTACTTTTTTATTCCCATAAAGATGCCCTCGCTCATTGTCTGAGCTTCTTTTTAGAAATCCTCCGTTAAGATACAAGCATATCATTTATCATTTCACTCAATGTTAAGATGCCTTTGTCGATGCCAAGACGATATCGCCTACCGACTAGGTCCATCTAAAAAGGGAAATGAGTTTTTCTTCTGATGAGAATAAAAGTGTCTAAATGCCTATGCTATTGAACAAAATTGAGAGATGGACATTATACTTTCCATAATAAGTATTGTATAAAGCCACATTATGGCATTAACTGAGGGGGAATAACATATTATACCATTAGAGATACCTTAAAAAATGTTAGCTCTCAATCAGCCAAGACCTTCAGATAAGATTTCTTATATCAACAGAGCTTATAAGAAATAAATATCATCTGGGCACAAGATTGTCATAGCCTTTGGGCCAGCTACAATGCACAGAAAAGACATTAGACAGGTCCACGTGACCTAAAAAAGAAAAATCCAAGAATCTGACTACTAAACTTATCTAGCTAGTTGACTTACAAGTAGTACCCATAATAACTCTATTTTTGATACCATTAGTAAGAGTCACTATTAAATACCTCTCAGTTATCAATGAGAGGGGGCTACTTCTCCAATATCTCCTCGACCATCCTATCCATTTTTCTTCTTTTTACACCTATGTTTCCTCTTATTCTTTCATCCCTCTAATAGAAAAATACTAACCAACGGTCATTTTTATGTCAACTGCAACTCTATCCAAATAAAAATGATGAACCATTAACAGTTAACGAAACATGTTTGTTCTCATCAACAAGTTTTTTATACCTCTAGAGATGACCTTTGAAAGTTGTTAGCTCTTCGCCAGCCAAGACCTCTGAATAACACTCCTTTTATCACTAGAACTTCTAAGGAATACATAACCTTTAGACATAGGAGTATCATAGCTTTCAAGCCAGCTACAGTATATAGACAAGACCTTTGACAGGTTCACGTGATCTACCAAAGCGAAATTCAAGAATTTGACTATCAGATCTATCTAGTTGGTTAACTTATGAGCAGTAGCCATAGTAATTCTATGTAGAACACCACTATCTATAGTCACTGTATATACTTCTTAGCCATGAACGGGAGGGGGACTCTCTTTCTCTAAGATCCCCTCGACAATCCTTTCCATTTTTCCTTCTCCTTTACACCCATGTTCACGCTTATGCCTTCATCCTTCTTACATAAAAAAAAAACAGACCAACGATCGTCCTTGTGGTGTTCCAGCTCTCCATCCAAATCCAAATGGATGAATTGTCAATGACTGGAGTAACCTATTTGTTTTCATCAGCCTGATTTACATATTGTTTGGTTAAACAGATTTGGTTGAAGCTGTCGACTCCTTAGGAAACCAAGTTCAAGATTTTGCAACTAATAAAATAAGATCATTCGTCTAGTGCACGTTTTTATTTAAATTTTGGTTTTGAGGTATAAAAAGTTATCAATTTTTCTGGAAAAATAGTTTATTTCTTTTTTCTTAATTGAGCCATTGAACTAATAATTTTTTAATTGAATCTTTTTTATCAAAGATTTTTATCGTTGATCGTTATTGTATTAATATGTCTATTAATCTTGATGACATGATTAATAACCTTATAAATGTGATAGCCAATGTGTGAATGATGTAGGAGAGAGATTTGATTGATTTTTTTAAAGTTCTAGGGTTTATTTAACTCTTAGAAAATATTAAAAATATATATGATAATTTTAAATAAATTAAAATATTAAAAAATTAAAAAAATATAAATATTTTTATAATTTATTAAAAATTATAAAATAATTGAAAATTTTATTAAAAAATATAAAATATTCAAAAATATTTCAAAAATTTCAATAAAATATTAGAATATAAAAAATCATAAGAAATAAAAATGAGTTTTTTACAAGACAAGTCTTTGCTCCTGCTAACTTGAGTCTATTATCATTTATTGAACAATATTTTAATGGAATCAACCTTACATTTGAGCAAGTATATCTTATGAGGTCCTCTCAAATGATTTAAAATTGATGAGATAAAGACTTTAACTAAATGGTACTCATGACTTAAGCCAATGTGGTCGTGCTAGGTTAGTTGCTATTGAACAATTAAAATTTGAGATCCTAAGTAAGACTCGTAAGCACTAATTTATTATTGTAACTCCCAACACCCTGTCAAAAAGATTCAATTAAATGTTGTCCCACATCGATCATCAGAGAGATTTAAGTAAATGGATCTTGAAAAAGTGTTTTCCGTATAAAACATGCTATTGAATTAAATTACCACATTATAGTCTTTAAAAATGATTTAATTAATTATCGTGAAAATTTATGATTTATAAAGGTATCAATTAAAATCAAATGCGTACATAAAAAAAGTAAAACCGCAATTTTAAAAATGAATTATGAAGAATCTCCAAAGTTATAATAGTAAAAATTACCCAATATCATAGTTCAAAAACATAATTAGCAAAAAGTAAATACTTTAGAAATAGGGTAAACTAAACCATTCTTCACTGAACTTTATTATCTCTCCTATTTCTCTCATTGTATTTTCAATTTTATCAATTTACTCATTGAACTTTTGAATTGCTCTTATTTTTGTCACTATAAATTACTTTATTATTATTATTAAAATAAATAATAAAATAATATTTTAAGTTCTCCACCATCTGCAACATCACCACTGCCCTTTCTCATCACCATCGACCATTGTTGGCCTTCGAAACTGATAATCGTTTGATCCCAAATTGTACCGAGTGACTTGCTTTGACACGCTGAGTCAAAATCTGGTGTTGTTTCACCGGAAAATATCCCAAAACCCGTGAAACTCGAATAAAACATTTTGATTTTCTCACTTTCGATCGCCTATTCGTGGTTTTCGGAGCATATTCTGACAAAATGGAGGTCATATTCAGACTTAACGGGTCGAGGTCAAGCGATCCATAAAATCTGAGATGAACAACCACCATCTAAGGTGGTCGACGACGACCGATATTCCAATTTTCCCACTTTTGATTGAATTTGGAGCATGTTCTGACAAAATAGAGGTCAAGTTCGACCTCAGGGGTCGAGACGAAGCGTCCAATGATATCTGGGACCAAACAGCCACAACTACGACCGTCAACGATAGCATCCAACGCCGGTAAACAGTGAAAGGTCACCATATGTTTTTATGTTATATTTTAAATTATTATTATATTAAATAATAATAATAATTGTCACGTCATATCTAAAAAATAATTCATAATGACTAAAATGGAAGCAATTCGAAAGTTCAGTAAGTAAATTGGAAAAATTAAAATATAATGAATAAAATAAGAGAGAGAGTAAAGTTCAATGAGAAATGGTGTAGTTTATCCTTAGAAATATTATAAGGGAATTCTAGACTTAAATCCTTTAGTATCGATCTGATCCTAACGCCTTGAGAGGTTTAAAAAGGAAGACATAAATGAGGTAAGCTACAACATCCTAAATGTTGGAGTATGACCATTCCCTCAGGAAGGGACAGATGCATAATTTTAAGTTATGGGGCGAATTTCTAAAATTTTAAGAGGTGACGAACTTATAAAATTGTATGGGATAAAAACATACTTTCAATAAAACTTACAGAAAATTTTAAAATATATGATAATTTTAAATTTTCAGGGTCTTTCCTCACCCGCCCCTCGATCCATCTCTGCTCTCAGTGTTGGGAGCCCTTATCCCTTTCCATTGAGCCAATAGAAACCCCCATAAGAAAAGAACCTTTGAGTTATTTTTAGAAAGCTTGTCTGGTTTGAGTCATTGACTTTGACCAGGACCCATTTTGACTAATTTGACTAAAATCTCAAATTGATTAACTCGGTAAATTCTTCATCTTGTCATTATTCTAATTAATTAATGATAATTATAAAGGAAATGATGTTTTATAATATGTCATTGTGAGGTTCTAATCATGTCAATCTCAACTCATCCTTTGTTAGAGGAAAAGCCTCGATGCAATGATTCTAGCAATGTATTATAACACCTTCGGACCGATATCGGTGACCCGATCAGACCCAAGGTGTCACATTAAGGCCACTGGAGTGACCCATACTGAAAATTCAAGAAATTTAAAATTTTTGGTAAACCATTTAAAATCGTAAAACAATTTATAAATAAAAATATAAGTTTAGAAAATCATTCATATATTAAAAACAGAATTCAATCATATACAATATTTAAAACAAATTTCAGATTCAAATATAAAAACAAAATTTAACCTATATGCCCTCTAATTACATGCACCGTACTCCGCAAGCAATGTTGGTGGAACCCCTTTACTGATGTCAATAAAAGAACCAGATCAAATCCTTTAACCTGAAAATGATAAGTAACAGAGTGAGATTTGGGAAACTCAGTAATATATAACTACCAGAATTATGCAATATGTCATCATGTATATGGTAAAATATAAATTTCCTTACTGATATAGGCATCGTCATACTCTATTGGTGAGTTCAGATTTCATTAATTAGTTTTTTAGGTAACAGTCGGAAAACTTATAGTTCGAAAGAAACTTCTGAGAGACAGATTCAGGAGGTTAAGTAGATGAGTCTAGTGTGTTCCAACAAACCAGAGAAAAAAATGTACAGATCTTTAAAAATAGTAGTAGTTTTAAAAACATGTTTTAAAATAATAGTAATACCCTCAAACCAATCATCAATATGTAGTTCTCCAAAAATGCATCTATAAGGACTTACCCTAGGCTCATTGGGCTTAAGAGCCAACCTAAGGGAGCATCTTGGGTCCACATGGTCTTACCCTAGCTGAAGCATAGGAGCCCACCTGTTAGGGGTGCCCTCATGCCCATAAGGACTTACCCAATGCACACAAATAAGGAGCCACCCTTAAGGTCCATAAAGTCTTTCCACTAGGACCATTGGGCCTAAGAGCCCACCCAAAGGTCGCCTTAGGTCCATAAGGAATTACCATCTTAATCAAAGTTGAACTTGTCGATAAAGAACTACTAGCTTAATCTAAGTTGAACTTGCCGATAAGGATGACCAGTTTGATTGGAGTTGAACCTACAGAGACTTCATACTAGATCCCAGATAAACCCAGTAAACAGTAATATCAAAAATTAGGAATCATATATATTTTTGTATCAGAGCATAAATTAGAGATCATATTATTATTTCATATAATATAATCATACTTTTAAAATCAGAGAAAAATATCCATGTGTTTAGGAAACACGCTAGAGGATCCAGTTATTTTCCAGGGGTATTTATAATTTATCAAGTAGGGAACACAAAACTTTTGTAAATCGATAGAATTTCATAAATAATATTCCTATTAAAGGGGTTCAATAGCTAACGAATTAATCAGACTCTCAGAAAGTGTTACATCAGGATCATTTAGTATTCAGATATATCAAAAGGGTATTAAAGAACTATTGCATCAGAATTATTTAAGATTTGGATAATTCCTGGGATGATTTCATAAATCACAAGGGCATTTTAGTCATTTTAATTCATGAGAATTTTTTGGTACATATCCTAGTTCTAGCGAGACTTACCAGATATGCAAGAAGATAAGTTTTACAAATATTCATCTCTTTATACTGACTACACTATATAGTCGAACTAATTATTTTAAAACCATCATTTGACAAATCTTGAGGATACTAACAAGTACTGAAGTGGTATTTATTTCCTTCATGAACTGTAATAATATCAGAGTTGGTAGACATATTTAGCTTGTGTTTTGCAACCTTTAAGGGTGGTACAACATTTAGGGTTATTTGTATTTCCATAATGAATCCAAAAACATAATGAATCCAAAAACATTCATTTATTCTAGGTTATAAGGGTATTTAGGTCAGTTTATAGGGTTTAGGGGTATTTTTGTAATTTTCAATTCAGGGATATTTCAGTCATTTTGGTTTCAAACATATAAGGCACTTTCGATGTTTAGTCCTCACGTATTTGCTCAGAATTAGGTAATTTTGAGTATAGTGCCTTCTCGGAGGTGTTTTCTCATAATTAGGTGTTTTACCAAATTCAGATTGAGTTTAGAATTAGTTAACTATGTACATGTGGCCTAACACAATCATTCATACATTAGTCAATACCAACGTGTACCATAAAACATGCAAAAGGTAGTAATGTATTAACTCGATTTTTAAGTCATAACAATTGACCATTTAAACTCTATTCAATCTCTCTTGAACTTGAATCCAACGTCCAATAATATCTCATGTACAAAGCAAAACAAATTGCGTTAGGAACTGAGTTTAAACGCGAAAATTGTATCGGATAGGAAAGTAAATCAGTGAAAAATAGCTTCTTGGGTTCGACTTTGGCAAAATAGACTTCGGATTCAAACTCAGGATGTTGAAAAACATAAAATATGACTTTTCAAAAAATTTGACTTTTCAAAAAATTTGACTTTTTGGTCAAAGTCAACGGTCAACGAGCATGTGAATGGGCAAGTTAACGGTTCGGGTCAAAGTCAACGGTTCAAACCAGTTTGGGTTGACTCAGGCTGGTTTGAGTTTATTCAACCAATTTGAGTTGACTCGGACCATTTCTAGGGTATTCTAAGGCTAACATATAAGTCTATCGCGCGCTGTCGGTGCATGACAATGCGCGACGGGGCCAGCGCGACGGTTGAGTACTCTGAGATCACTAAAACATCATTTCCAACATATATCATACCCAAATCAAGCAAAAACTACAACAACAACTAAGAAAAATAATACCGGGACGTACCCAACGACAGACAAACAGATGAGCATCATCGGACGACCACCCCGGTTGGGTTTTGGTTGGAGATGGCCGAGGAACATAGTGCTAGGGGCGGTGAGGAAAACTGACATCGGGTTCAACCGAAATCGAGGAATATAAGAGCGGTGACATTTTGGGTTTCGACGAACCCACAATCAATCCTCCACGACGGACGACTGAGAAACACGATGAGTTGCCATCTGGATTATGATCAGAACAACCAGGCAGACCGAATGGGAGTAGCGGTGATGCTTCCTGATGCACGATGGCAGAGAATCGTGATTGGGGGTTCGAACAACTTTCTCCTTCTTCACGATGATCGATTGTCGATCTGGGTAAATCAGGGGTCGGGATTGGTTCGCAGGATGGCTTTGGTTCTGTTGGTGGCGGGGGTGACCAATATAGATGGTCGGAGGACAGTGGTAGGCGGTGGGGTGATTATTTGAGGAAATGGATTTTGGGGGATTGTGGTTGGTTCATAAACATGGAGGGGGTTGGAAAAGAGGTTGGGTTTGGGGGGCTTGGGTTTGGTTCACGAACAGGGGGTTGGAAAAGATGCTAACACCATTTTTATTTTTAGTTTAATAGATATTTTAATTAAATTAATCACGAATAGTGACTTAGCCTAATTGGTAAAGCTAATAGGGTTAGGGGCAGTTGATATTTTTAGCTGTAAGAAGGGAAAATTAGGGGGCTAGTCCCTAAATCATCCTTAGTTACAAATTTAACCATTATTTATTAATAAATTCTAATTTAGATCCTCAAAATTATCATAATAAAATATTAATATTTTTATCCCAAAATTTTGGGGCGTGACATATATTGTATAGGTGCGTATCTCACCATGTTACAATTATTTTGATACTTTTTAATAAATTTTAATTATTTAGTCTATTGAGTCTGAAGTTGATTAAACATTAATCAGTTTCAATATAATATATATAAATCTTTGTGTCTACTTGCGTTACTATGATTTGTGTTATGTATTGTATGATTTATTGGTTGGTTATAAAATGTCTTTGAATTATCTATTAGACGTTTGAATAACATGTTTCCTATACTTCTGCATGTACTTGTGTATTCTCTTGAAAGTAATCTGATTTTTGTATCACATGTCTTGTGTTGTTCGGTAATATGTATAAATATGGAACACATGTCTTGTTGCATGGGTTGGAATGTGAAGGAAAAAATTAAGTGGTCCACCGCTCATATTTTAATAGTTTACTACTCCTGGTGATGTGTTCGTGATGTGGTTATATCATATTGTTTTTTCATAACTTAGCGATTACCACTCTTATTTTTGTGATTCGTCTCATCATATTTAACGTTCGATTAACTACAATTTTTTTTTAAAAAAACTCATCCTGTGGAGCTTAGTAGATGGTAAGGTAATTAAGAGCTTAATAGCTCATGTATGCATTCTTGGTGGTCTGTGTCTTTAAATTTTATGTGTATGCTTATTTGAATTTTTTAAATATTTTATTTATCCACACATTTTAATTGCCCTAAGTGCTATAGCTCATCCTTATTTTGTGTCTTCTTTAAAAATTCCTTGATATCAGGACCGAATCAACATTTAGAGGATCAGATTCTATTTTTATAAATTTATCAATTTTAGATTCTCAAATATAATTATATTATTATAAATTTTTCTATTCTTATTTTATTGTAAATTGTGACATTGGTCGATATAAATTATTATTTTTCGAGATGATTTATTTTTATTATGTTAATTGATATTTTTTTAATAATATAATATTTATAAATTATTTAAATGTTCATTAGATTATTTTCTGAAAATTAATAATAAACGAATATTATCTAAATTTATGTTTACATATTGGTTTGATTCGAGCGGATGGCGTTAAATGATCATGTGAGCTGTTAATGGTGAAGTTGATTATTCAGATGCATAAAAAATAAATAATATATTTTCTCCATATAATATCAACTTTATTTTTCATATACATCTAAAGGAAATAATACAAATAAACTGTAAACATAAAAATAATTATCATTTAATCTTTATATAAATATTAAATTCAATGATATAGAAGATAAATTATTCACTCAATTTGTATGGGATCAGAAACTAACCCAACCAATCTTATTAAATTGATTTAAATAATTTTATGGGTAAAGTACACAAATGGTCCACCGACTATAGGATATTATTTTGTTGAGTCCTCCGACAATTAAAAGTTACAAAATAGTCTTCTAACTGTAGAGAGTTGCTTTGTTGAGTCTCTCTACTATTACAAGTTACAAAATGATCACCCAACTATTCATTATATTTCAAACTCGTCATTTTCCGTTAAAAAATAACGATCGTCTAAGTTGGACGTTAGCATGATGGTTGAGATATGATAGTCGTTTGAGATCATGAGATCAAATTTTTATCATATCTAAGTCAGTAGGTTAACGTCCAACTCAAATTACCGTTAATTTTTTAATGGAAAAGAACCAATTTTATACATAATAAATAATCGGTTGACCATTTTGTAGTTTTCAAATGTCGAGGGATTCAACAAAATAATATTGTATAGTCAATTGATCATTTTGTAACTTTTAATAATTGGGAAACTCAATAAAATAATATCCAATAGTCAAGGGACCATTTATGTACTTTACCCTAATTTTATTTACCTCCCATCAAACTCAAACGTCATAAAATAAACATAATCTAATAGAATTTGGAATTGAGCTCATTTGTCTGACTTAAATTCGACCTGACAACAACTAGGCCACAATTAATTTGTAATAATCCTTTCTCGGGAAAGAAGAAAAATAAGTAAAAGAAAAGGTTTCAATCTATCCAGGCAAGTTGAGTTTGCCTTATTTACAATGTGCAACTGTAACATACACATGCATAGTTGTTGGGAATTTTATTGCATTAAATCTTTGAAATAATCATTTTAATAAAACAAGGGTAAAGTGCACAAATGGTCCTTCCACTATAGGATAATGCTTTATTGAGTTTCATGAAGTTACAAAATGATCCCCTAATTATAAGATATTTGTTGGTTGAGTCCCTCAATTATTAAAAGTTAGAAAATAATTATCTGACTACTCATATTCCAAACTCGTCATTTTTCATTAAAAAATGATGGTCGTCTAAGTTGGACGTTAACATACTAACTAGAATATGATAGTCATTTAAGGTTATGAGATTAAAAATTTAATCATATCCTAGTAAATTAAAATTTTAATCATATCCTAGTAAGCATATTAACATTTAGCTCAGACTATTGTCATATTTAACGAAAAATGACGAGTTTGGAATATATGAATAGTCAGGTGACCATTTTGTAACTTTTAATAGTCGGGGAAATCAACAACGCAATGTCCTATAGTTAGAGGATCATTTTGTAATTTTTAATAATCATGAGACTCAATAAAACATCACCCAATAATCAGGGAACATTTGTTTACTTTACCCTAAAAAACAAAACTTTCAATATATTGTTATTTTTTGGTATAAACTTAAGAAGTATTAATATAAATAGCGCTAGCGATGCATGAATGTTTTACACATCCAAAGCTCACCACTTCTCTAAATCAATGGAGTTCCTCACAACAATATGTTTTTCACTTGTTTTCTTCATCATTTCCTACTTTTACAAAAGGGTTTATCAGACGACAAGCCATTGTTGTTACATGTTAGCTTACGAGTGTTTCAAAGCAACCGACGACAGGAAACTCGACACTGAATCTAGTGTAAGAGTTGTTACGAGAAACAGGAATCTTGGTCTGGATCAATACAGGTTTCTGTTGCAAACAATGGTGAATTCTGGTATCGGGGAAGAAACTTATGGCCCAAGAAATGTGCTCGCAGGCCGAGAAGAAACTCCTACTTTAAAGGATGCATACGAGAAATAGATGAAATCATGTTCGAAACTCTCGACAGGCTGTTCCTGAAGACTGGTGTTTCGCCATCCGACATCGATATACTCGTGGTCGATGTCTCGTTGTTTTCTCCGGCACCGTCGTTGACAGCTCGAATAGTTAACCGATATAAGATGAGGGACAACATTAAGACATTCAGCTTGTCTGGTATGGGGTGCAGTGCGAGCATGGTTGCGGTCGATCTCGTCCAACAATTATTTAAGAGTTATAAGAACGCGTTCGCGGTCGTTGTGAGCACGGAAACGATCGATCCCCATTGGTACTGCGGCAAGGAAAACTCGATGATGTTGTCGAATTGTTTGTTCCGATCGGGTGGATGTTCGGTTCTTTTAACGAACAAATCGTGTTTGAAACATCGAGCATTGATGAAGCTAAACCATTCGGTTCGAACCAACATCGGATCGAACGACGAAGCGTACGGATGTTGCATTCAAGTTGAAGACAAGCAAGGTTACAACGGTTTTCTTCTTACAAGAAACCTAACAAAAGCTGCCGCAAAAGCTTTCACTATGAACCTCAAAGTCTTAGTCCCCAAAATCTTACCGATTCGAGAACTTCTCCGATTCGCCGTCGTTTCGTTCTACAAAACCAACAAAAAAACCGCTAAACCCGAATCATCATCCCCGTCAAAAACAAGCTTGAATTTGAAAACCGGCATAGACCATTTCTGCATTCACCCTGGTGGAAAAGCCGTGGTCGATGGGCTGGGAAAGAGCTTAGGACTGACTGAATACGACATGGAACCGGCTCGAATGGCGCTCCATCGATTCGGAAACACATCGGCGGGCGGGCTGTGGTACGTTCTAGGGTACATGGAGGCCAAAAAGAGGCTTAAGAAAGGTGACAAGATTCTAATGATAAGCTTGGGAGCTGGTTTCATGTGCAACAACTGTGTTTGGGAAGTGATGAAAGACATGGAAAATGGAAATGTATGGGAAGATTGTATAGATAGTTATCCAGTTTCAAGGAAGAAGATGATGAACCCTTATGCGGAGAAGTACAGTTGGATCAATGACGAGTGTCTCAACTTTGTTAGAATGGATTTTCAAACCTCATTACTTCCTGATTTTAAGTAATTTGTTGCAATAGTTTTAATATTTAAGGTTTGTTTTATTCTTCATCAAGTTGCCTTTGTTTGGTTGTTGTTCGTTGAATGGAGTCGATGTTCTTTATATAAAATTGGTTTAAGCTTAATGGTTAAGGTAATCGTTATTTTTCTTAGAGGTCATGGGTTCGAGCACCAATAGGACTATGAGTCTTTGAACATATATTTTCTTGTACATATATTTTATTGTATTTACCCAGATGTATCAAAAATATATATATATATATATATATATATATATATATATATATATATATATATATATAACCTAATTATATTATGAGGTTACAGTTTGTTAATTTTTCGATCTACTTGTAATTCATTAATCCAACATAATTCATGAAACATATTTATATATAAATATATTTTTATAAATATTTAGATTTTATGTTAAACTTTTTAAAATTAAAAATTATAATTTATGAAAACAATTAAGAATTTAGAATTTTCGAGATCCAAAAATTAAATTATCAAAAAATATAATTATTTTTTTATAATTATAATTAGAAAAATTAATTTTTTAAAAAATATATGAAAACAATTTATTTTAAAAAATTAAAAAATTATATTAATATTTTTTAAATTTTTTCATTCATCAAATTATTTTGTAACTAACTATTTATTAATCGTGATTGTATTTGTAAAATTAAAAATTTATCATTTTTGAGATCTCCAAAAATTAAATTATCAAACAATGTAATTATTTTAATTAAACGATATGATTTAAGCATCTGATTTCTGTTTAAGAAGTTTAAACACAATTTTAAAAAATACATCCAAAAAATTAATGTATCAAATAATTTACATGGTATAAATTTAATATTTATAATATGACACTAAAAATAATATTTAATTTATTTATATCTATTTTTTTTTCAATTTAAGAAACATAATAAAAAATATTTTAATTAAATTAATAGAAAAATGAAATTTTAGTTACAAGTAAAGGGTTTTCTATTAATTTAGCATGTTGCATCACCTCTTTAATGATAGATAATTGTATTGTACCCATTTTATAACAAAATCTAAAGTTTAATGCTTATTATATAACTTTTGAAAGTTTGGTGTCTAAAATGATTATCTTTATATAGTTTAATGTCCATTTATAAAATTTACCTTATAAAATTAGTGATGAATACCAACGTTTAACATTCATTCTAGAATTTTCCTTTTTTAAGATATATAATGTCTCATCTTGTTAGATACATTTTTAATTGATTATATTTAAACTTTAAAAATAAATGATAAATAAATTTAATATTTTTTATTTATGTGATTATTCTCAATAAAAAAAATTTGAACAATATTCTCCATAAAACTTAAATTATATGGATAATTACATAACAGAAATTTCATTCAATAACATAACATATGTGTGTGTATATATTTCAAACTTTTGTTTAAACTATCTTTTGCAAAAAGTAGTTGTTGAACTTGAAAAAAAAAATTAAATTTAATATTTTTTATGATTTGTACCAACGTATTAAAAGTTTTTTTTCTTTAACGAAAAAGTTGAATATTGATTTTTCTGTCCATTTAATAAATTTTTAAATTATTTGAGGTAATTATAAGGTTGTATCAATTAAATTTTTTAATTATTGACAATACATATATACCTATAAATATAGTTGTTCGAATAATGAAATTATCTAATAAACATAATACTCTCTTCTATCACTAAGATCACTTAATTAATTATGTTCGTTCAATAAGTTATGATAATATATAGGAATGATCGAGTTTTACCCTTTTTGATCATAGGTTACATAAGAAAGAGCAGTTTCATCAACACTGGACGTGAACTTCTTTTTAAACTTCTATTTTTTCAACAAATCTGGCGATGAAATAAACATATTTGGACAACTATGATCGGTCGATCTGTATTTGGGTTGATTCGAAAATAAATAAAAAAAAAAAAGAAAAAAAATAGCAAGATAGGGAAAATAGAGAAAACTCTAACATATATGGGTAAATTACACTATTTCTCATTGAACTATATTCTCTCTCTTATTTTACTCATTGTATTTTTCAATTTTTCTAATTTACTCACTGAACTTTCCAATTGCTCATGTTTTGATCACTCTGAATTATTTTATTATTATTTTTGTATGACGTGAAATTTTTTTATTATTATTTCATATAAAATAATTGAAAAAAATAGAAGGTAGCCAGACGCCACCGTCGACCGCCGTAGATGGTGGCTATTCAACCCCAAATTTCATGAGTCATTTCGTCTCAACACCTTGAGTTTGAATATGCCCTCAATTTAGTTGAAACTTTCTCTAAAGTCCACGAATTAGAGATCAAAAGTGAGGAAGCCGAGACGTTTCAATCGAGATTTATGGGTTTTAGGACATTTTCTAGTGAACAACCACCAGATTCAGACTCAAGGGGTCGAGATGAACCGACCCATGAAATTTGGGATCGAACGGTCACCATCTACGGTGGTGGATAGTGGCGTCTGACCGCCTTCTATTTTTATTTTATATTAAATAATAATAAAAAAAGGTCACGTCATACAAAAAATAATAATAAAATAATTCAGAGTGATCAAAACAAAAACAATTTGAAAGTTCGACGAGTAAATTAGAAAAAAATGAAAGTACGGTGAATAAAATAAGAAGAGAGTATAGTTCAGTGAGGAATGATGTATTTTACCCTACATATATTATATAAAAATTGTTTTGTAACTGTAATAGAGCAAATCGATTTGAGTATACTTAAAATCTAGTTCTATTTTAATCTCGTTCAGGCCTGTCCATGTACAAGTGTGGCATGCGATACATTATAGACCACAAAATTTATGACTCTCCACATATGAATATCATTCAGATCTATCCACATGCAATATTTGTGCCTTAATGATATTTTCGTTCAACAAGAAAATAAATTTTCTGTTTGGCTATCGAAAAATTTGTAGAGAAAGTTGTAAATGAAGAGTTTGATAGTATCTTTAGTCGTTTTCTATGATGAATTTTGATAAAAAAACATCGTAATTTTTTTATAATTTTAAATTTAACAAATTAATATTTATTACAAAATATTTTAAGGGTGTCACTTTTAAAAAATAACATAAGCCTACAACTTTTTTGAGACGGGTTTATTTCAGTTCTTTCTCTCTCTTTTTTTGTAAATATATTTCGAATATAAAATTTATTGAAAAAAAATTGTAAATTTCGAATTTTTTCTATCTCTAATCGATAAAACTTTCCTCATCCTATCAAATGAAGAAACAAAGATACATGAAAAGGAAGTTTGAAAATTGAAAGAAGCATTAAATAACTATGATTTGGTGACAGTAAAGAGACAAGGAAATCTTGACCCATGTTGCCCACTTCATCATAATATTATGAGTAAATTATATTATTTTTCACTTAATTTTATTATCCTCATATTTTATTTATTGTACTTTTAATTTTTTTAATTTATTTATTGAATCTTTGAATTGCTACTGTTTTGGTAACTCTGAATTATTTTATTATTATTTTAGTATATCATGAAATTTTATTATTATTAAAATATAAAATTAATTTAAAATAAATAATAAAATAATATTTTATTATTATTAAATTGAAAAATATTTAAAATAATCATTGACGATCATTCAGTCCCAAATTTTATGGGTTGCTTCTTTTCAACCCCTATAGTCTGAATCTGGTGGTTGTTTCACCAAAAATGTCCCAAAACTCGTGAATCTCGACTAAAATATTTTTATTTCTCACATTCGATCTCCTATTTGTGGACATAGAAGTATGTTATGACAAAATAGAAGTCGGATTCAGAATCAGGGGGTCAAGGCGAAGTAACCCATGAAATCTGGGACTAAACGACACTCATCTATGGCGATCGATGGCGATTGGTGTTTCAATTTTCTCATTTTTAGTCATGTTAAGAGCATGTTCCGACAAAATAGAGGGCACATTCATACTCAAAGGGTCGAGACGAGTGGATCGATGAAATCTGAGACTGAACAACCACTATCTATGGCCATCGACAGTGGCGTCAAACGTCAGCGAACAGGGATGACCACCTTTTGTTTTTATTTATATTTAAATTTTTTAATATTACATAATAATAAAAATGCCACATCATACAAAAATAATAATAAAATAATTCAGAGTGACCAAAATATGAGTAATTCAAAAGTTTAGTGAGTAAATTGGAAAATGTAAAAGTACAATGAGTGAAATAAGAGAGAGGATAAAGTTCATTGAGAAATAGTGTATTTTACCCTAATATTATTTAAGTATCTAATTATAGAGTCCACATTGACTTTTTCTTTATATAAGTTTAAATACATTTAAATATAATTGTTTTTAATTTTGAAATTTTGAAAGTTATTTATAATTTAAATATTTATATAAGAACTTAGACCAGATTAAATTATTTAAATTTCTCTATCTACAGTATAAAACCTTTATAAATTAACAATGTTTGGACCATCTAATTTTATTAATTTAAAGAAGTATTAATTAATCAATAAATTTATAATTTATTAATTTAAAGAGATTTTTTTCGATTCAACGAACTTACATTATTCTTCATGAATAAAATAAATACATTGTAATGACTAATTGAATGATGTTCATGTACAATGGATGTCAATCACCTTTTGGATTATCCGAGTGAAAATGATACATGTTCATATGTTCAAAGTTTAGAAGAAATTATAACTAGTGTTATTGAAAATCCTATTAAGGATGAAATTGAAGATG
Source organism: Hibiscus syriacus (assembly GCF_006381635.1). Taxonomy (NCBI): domain Eukaryota; kingdom Viridiplantae; phylum Streptophyta; class Magnoliopsida; order Malvales; family Malvaceae; genus Hibiscus; species Hibiscus syriacus. The sequence goes on from NW_024063418.1 coordinate 904,010, forward strand.
ATACAATACCTTTGCAACAAATTAGGTGGAATGAAGTACTCATAGCGACAACAACTCTTCACAATTTTTTGTTGCAGTATGAGAACGCAACACCAAAACTTTTGAATGCAATAAAGAAAGTTAGAGATGAATTACAACTAGATTTAAATTTTAAGACTAAGCAAACAACAATAGAATCATATTTTACTAAGTTGTCCTAGTTATATTTGTAATTTTATAGAATTATTAATTTATAGTATTGAAGGGACCATAAATTTAATATAAAGGTCTTCCGAAAAATTATTATCATATTAATTTATCAAAATTATTAATTTAGACATTGGGCCCAAGTTGGGACTGAAAAGAAATTATTATTTTAGAGAGATTATTAATTTATCGAATATTAGTTTATAGAGGTTCTACTATATAAATCTTAAGATAATACGTATTTAAACATGCTTATGTTCACATATTCTTCTATATTACAATAGCAACGGTACTAATTGAACCAGCGATGAATCGAAGGGGATGGGTGAGAGAGTCGCCCTTGAAATTTAAAAATTATTATATATATTTTAGATTTTTTCTATATATTTTCTATTGAAAATATATTTTCGTTTCCTAAGATTTTATAAGTTCTTTTCCTCCTAAAATTTTCGAAGTTTCCTTCAACATAAAATTCTAATTTCGTACCTAAATTTAACCAATTTGCAAACTGATTTTATCGATCTAAAATTAAGTCATATTTCAACATGTTTTAAACACAAATATAAAAAATAAATATTTAATAAAAATACGTATTAAAAAGAATTGGTGTAATATAAATGGATCCCATCCACTAAAACAAAATTCATTTACTCATGAGTACTTCTGATGCACAATAAATCTTCAACATTAAAGTGAAGCAGCTACCCCCTACTTTGTTTTAATTTGCTATGCCAAATTGCCAACAGGCTTCAATCACCGAACCGTAGCTAGCCTTTACCTAATATCATATACCTATATATATACTGACAAAGAATTAACATGAATTAAATATTTGTCTGAATTAACCCTGGAGTCCATGTCTTAATCAAAGGAGAAAACTGAATTATTGCAATAATTCCCTTCTAATAATTCTCTTTTGGACGCGGTTTGCATATGGGTACAATTTACCATATATATATATTACAAAAATGAACTCTTTATTTTTCGGATAAAATATATAAATAGTCTCTCGATTATAAGTTATTATTTTTTAGTGTCCCTCTAATATTAAAAGTTACAAAATGATTCATGATTATAAGATATTACTATGTTGAATTTCTTGATTATTAAAAGTTACAAAATGAGCACCCGACTATTCTTATGTTCCAAATTCATCATTTTGTTAAAAAATTGACATTCGTCTGAGCTGGACATTAATCTGTTGATTGAGATATGATAAAATATGATCACAAAACCATTTGAATTGTATAGTCGTTTGAGATTCTGAGATCATATTTTATCATATCTTAGTCAGCAGGTTAACGTTCAACTTAGACAATCATTAATTTTTTAACAAAAAAATGACTTGTTTGAAACATATTAATAGTTAAGTGATCATTCTGTAACTTTTAATATATGGGGGACTCAACAAAGCATCACCCTATAGTTGGAGGATCATTTTGTAATTTTTAATAGTAAATGAATTCAACAAAACAATATCTTATAGTCGAGGGATTAGATGTGTCTACAAGGTATATGTGTCGAGGGATCGGCTGTGTCTACAAGGTATGTGTGTTGTCAATGACTAAAAAAAATTATGAACAAATATTATCTTATAATCACCTTATACTATTAAAAAGTATTTTCATTCCCAAAAATGAAATAAATGAATATTTTGATTTTGATGGTCTTATGATTCAAGTTTTTAAATTCTAAAATAATTTTACAAACATAATTTATTTTTCTGTTAATACTAAAATTTTAAAGATGTAATAGTTATCAAATAATCAAATTTATATGTAATTAATTGTACTTTTCAATTCTTAGAGGACACTGACAATTAAAGTAATTATGTGTGTATTTAATCGTAATGATTTGTAATTTTTTTATTAATTAGATCTATTAAATATATATAATTATACTTAATCAATCAAAAATGGAAATAATTATAATCATTTATAATTTTAAGAGGATATGCCTTGTAATTATATTTATTTTATATTTATTTTGAATACGTGTTTAACGAATAAATTGAACTTCATGCGATTTCACTCATTTTCGTCCGTTCGTTGTGTTCCCATTCAAAATTTGTGAATTTTTTTATTTTATTTTAATATTTTCTTTTAATTAGATCCAATATTAATTATGATTTACATTTTAAATTAAGAGAAAATAACCTCAGTGACCAAAATACCTTATAATATACGATTTTAACCAATTTTTTTTGGATTTGTCAAAATGACCAACTAAATCGCAATGCGATCGATAATTCGCAACACGATCTCTGGTATCGCAAATTAGTTTCCAGATTCGCAACGCGATTCTGACTATCGCATTGCGATTTTCCAAATTCGCATTGCGATTTTCCAAATTCGCAATGCGATAGTCCAAAATCGCATTGCGATAGCACTGTTCACCGTTGCGATATCATTGTTCACCGTTGCGATAGCACTGTTTACGTTGCGATAGCACTGTTCACGATGCGATAGTACTGTTCACCATTACGATAGCACTGTTCACCATTGCGATAGCACTGTTCACCATTGCGATAGTGATCAAAATAAGAAGAAAAATAATCAATAATGATCTTGAAGGTAGTTTACCTGAAAATAAATATAGTTGAAGGATCAAATCGTGAATGAAACCGATTGTTATCTATGAGCATTGTTTATCATTCTATCTTAAAGATTTTTAATTATTGAGTAATGTTTTGTTTGTGATGATTATGATGATAGTGAGCATTGTTTGCGATTTTCCGAATTCACAATGCGATAGTTCAAAATCGCATTGCGATAGCACTGTTCACCATTACGATAGCACTGCAATTTTGGACTATCGCTTTGCGAATCTAGAAACTGATTTGCGATACCGAAAATCACGTTGCGAATTATCGATCGCATTACGATTTAGTTAGTCATTTTGACAAATCTAAAAAAAAATGGTTAAAATCGTATATTATAAGCAAGGTATTTTTAGTCACAGAAATTATTTTCTCTTAAATTAACTATTAAATAAAGCGAGTTTACCAATTAAATTAATTATAATTATATATTATATAGATATAAGATAAATAACTAAGTTTTTTTATTTTATTTTCAGATTACAAATCCCCACGCAATACAAATCAGGCCTAAATTGCATGTCCAAAACTTAGTTGGCCCAAAAGGTTACACCTAAAAGGTTCCCTTTCATGGCCGCCAGGGATCAAAGGAGTGGCCGCCGCCAGAGCCTTCATCGTTCGACGAGGCAGCCATGACGATCACCAGAGTTCCATATCGACGGCCACAACAGCAGGTCACTAGAAACCACGCGTGTGTTTTCACATGGAGATCTCTGTCCACACACCAAAGCACTGTTCATCGCCGCCTCGGATTGTGAACACTGGTCCCTTTCCCGTCTGCAAAAACTGAGAACAGCAGGTAATGTACGAGAAAGAAGACAAATTTCTTGTTCTCCATATAACCTGCGAAATCAAGAGAAGATGGAGGATTTTTTAGCAACCATTATCATCAACCAAAAAGAGAACAGAGAAGAACAACGTTTTTTTCAAAAAAAGAAAGAAAAATCGAGAGAAAACAGGTGAGAATTTTGTAAAAAGAAAACAAAGTGAGAATCCCTCTAGGGAAACCGAGGCCTTCTTTTAAAAATCGACAACTCTATAATCGCCTCCGGCAAAGATTTCGAAAAGAAATACAATTTTTTTAATTAGATCTACTCTATTTGGAGCCCCTTTTGCGAAAACGAAGCTCGGATTCGAGTTTAGGAGAAAAAGGAGTCGAAAAGTTACAGTTACCTTTTCCGTCATCGAAGAACGGCGGACGCAGTCGAGGCGCGACGGTTGACGCGACGGAGGAGCGCCGGTTTCTGGGTTATTGAATGAACACCAAGAACACGTTGAATATCTTCAGAGGATTTTAGGAGAGTTCATTTGAACCTTGTTTCGAGTATCTTAACTAAATTTTCAAGTAGATAAATTTTTAATGTTCTTCTGAAGGTTTTTTATTACTTTTTTTTTCCTGAATTTTCATACTTTATTTTTATTTTGTTCTTTAATTATAAACTTATGGTGTTGTATCCGTTTGTTAAACATTTTTTTAACAGCATCTACAATATTATAATAAAAATTTAAAAGACACTCCTTATATCTTATTTTATTCAATCAAAAGTATTTATTATTTTTATGAAAAAAAAAATCATCTTGATTGATGAAAATATTATATTTTGAATTATGTATTTTGTTAACATAAATTTTGAAGGTTTTTTAGAACATATAATTATACTAGTTTTAATTATTAAATTTTAAAACTGAAAGATTATGTATATGAAAAATATTATATAAACTTTTTATTATATTTATGTTGGTCTAGTTAATAATATTTTTCTAGATTTGCAATTGTATTTTCGGTCAATATGGAGAGCCCATAGATCCACACTTTCTCCTTGGGTATGTTATATTTCTCTCCACAATCCTTCGCTGTTTATAGAAGTTTTATTTTAGTCCTATATGCTTTTTATTTCAAATTTTGTTGCTATTTATATTTCATGCATGATTCTAATAATTTTTAACTTGGTCACGTATAACAATTTTAGTACCTACGTTGTGTGATATTTGTATTTCTTCCATGATTCCATGTTCTTATCTTAATCCTTAATGACCTATATACGTATATAGGTGTATGTTTTTGATATATTGCTTATAATTTAGTTTGTTCCATATGTATACATATTAAATATATTCTATACTTTAGTTATAATAGATTGTGATTGTGTGTATTAACATATATATATATATATATATATATGTTTGTGTGTGTGTGTGTGTTTTTACCATTTTTTACTAAGCATAATATATTGAGCATTTCCCATTAATCATCACATGAATTAATATTAAGTGTATTTGTTACGTTTTTTTAATATTTGTGTATACATATATTTTTAGTCAAAATTAAAATATTATTAATTATTTTAACATGCATATAAATCATATTTGTGCATATAAATATTAATAATAGTATTATTAATTATTAATTATTTTTTAATATTAAGTGTGTTAAGGCATAACTTTACTTGATCAAATAATTGGATTAAGGGTAATATCTTTTCACTTTACGATTGTTGTGAAGTGATTGTCTTAAGACATAAGAAAATTATTTCCAATAATTTTAAAATGAAAGGATGTCTTGCTAAGTGAAACCTTAAAAAATGATTTCACCTAAAATTGGGGAACGAGAGAAAAGAAAATATTCGTCAATTTAAATTCACCAAGAAGGACCGTTAGAACGCATAAAAGGTTTGATCTCAATGTCTTTAAATAGTCGAACATCCTTATTCTTTCTAAAAGAATTGATGATAAATAATTAATTTGTTTTACTTATTTATTTTATTTTCTTTTATGCATATATTTGAAATATGAATAAATAACGATTTTTGAATGGAATATTGACATTTCTCCATTTCAATTGGAAAATGAACTGGCTACTTTAAGGCATGGAAGACCTTTTATTTTCGATGAGAAATAATTAAATATCACTATTTTTCCTTTCCAAGTTCAAAAAGCATTTTTTATGTGCTTAAAAAGGATCTTAAATTAAACTGAATTTGAATTCTTAAGTTTTATTGCAAAGACATCTAATTAATCAAGTAGGTATCGATTTAGGACGCTATGAGAATGTTAACCCTTCCTCGTGCGTAATTGACTCTTGAACTTAATTTTTGGTATGCAAGCTTTAAAATGTTGTTTTAATAATTTTAAATTAAATTTTATTAAAATGAGAAAACAATTTGGGTGCTCAATCACACTCTAATCAAAGATTGGTGGTGACTCATTGAACCATTTTTATATTTTGAAAAGAAAACCCCAAATTAGTCGAGACAAGCTCTTAATTTCTCTAAAATTTTAGATCGTTCTGACGGCTTGGCGACTCCAGTAGGATATTTAGAGATTTAGGCCGTTAGTCAATTAGTTAGTTGTCTTTGCAATGAAAATTAAGAATTTGTCCTAATTTAATTTTTGATTCATTGTGTGATTAAATAAATTTGTGCATACAGTTTGATTAACCATTAAATAGTTGGACTAATTTGTTTGCTAATGTTTTTAGATTAAATAATTTTAAGGGAATTGAGAACTCATATTTGTGTTGGTTGATTGTGTGTTTTTTCTCGGTTTTCCTAACACAATATGCACTTGCATCACCATGAAGTTGAGCTAAAATCTCTCCATCCCATTTAAGTGGGAGAGAGAAGCTACTCCATCGTTTTAAAGCTTGATTTTTATGTTATTAAGGTTTTAGATTAATTTTCAAGCTTATGTGATGAGTAAAATTTATTGAAATTGCATATATAAGTTTCGGCCAAGCTAAGATTCATGGAGATTGGTTGAATTTTGATTGAATTTGGTGTTTGGATGATTGAAATTGCATGAATTTAATCATAGGAGCTTGAATTCATGCTTGAAATTGAATGAAAAGTATATTATACCCTAAATTCTTAATTAGGTTCGGCTATGGGGAAGTTATTAGGAAAAAATGTTCAAAAATTTTCTATGGTCTATAATTGATACTAGACGAGTTCTACATGCTTTGGAAGTATCAATTTGGAACGTTGAGATTGTAAAAGGACTATTTTGCAAGTTTTGGGAATTATGAGACATTAAAGTGAAAATTTCCAACTATAATTATTCAATGTTGAAATTTAATATTTGGGTGCTGAATTTTAAGTTAAAATGTTGATATAGTATCCAATTGCAAATTTGGTAAAGTGTGATGGTTGAATTCGAATGGATTAGGAAATAAGGGATTGAATTGCAATTATGCAAATGTGAAGGTATTGAATTGAATATACTTTACAATGATAGAATTTTTGGGATTTACTTGAATAAGTAAAAATGATGAAGGATCAAGATGCAAGTTGTAAGAAGTGTTGAAGAAATTAAGGATGCAAAATAAAGAAAACTGTTTAGATTTTTGAATTTGGCAGTAAGTTTGAAAAATCATCAGAAAATCTATAAAAATGATTAGGAGATGATTTTATACCATTGTGTTTGTATGTTAATATAGTTTTGTTTAAACAATCATGGATCGGTTTCGAATCATATAATGAAATATATGGATTTTTTTATTGATGATAAGTCATAAAACAGGGCAACAGATTCTGCTCAAAACAAATTCTGGAAATTAGATTAGAAAAGTCACTGTAAATTGTACAAGTCAAATAAGAAGGATGGTTATATTCTTATTTGAATCTAGTTTCAAATGAAACAAACTGAATTAAATTCCAGTGTGTAGATTATTATAGAATAATGATTCTTTAAGAGTAGTGCAAGTTGTTAGAATATGAAAATTTAGAATTGAAGTGGAAATGAATTAGAAGTTGAATAGTAATGTTTAAATGTATTATTATAATTCTTGATTATGTTTTTGGATGATTGAAATTAAATTTAAATGGCAAGGAACCATTTTGAATAAATTGGAAATGTTGAGAAGAATTCTAAAAGAATTCATTTTAATGGTTGGATGGTGGAATTTGAAATGATTAATTGAGTTATGAGTTGACATGAATGATAAGAGGATTGAAGTTATATTTTAAGTGTTATTGTTAGCATTGACATTTTGAAATGGATTTAGTATTGAATAGTATCGATAGAATTTTTATGAATTTATTACTAGATTGTGCCTATGTTAGTAAGATATTAATATATGCTTTGGAATGTATGTGATGTATAAATGATGAACACAAAGATTGAGATCAAAGAAAGCTTAAAGCTAAAGAAAAAGTTCAAGAGTGAAGCTAGAATCGCTAAGTAGGTTACTAGTGAGGCATTTCCAGGTGAGTGCATTTTACTTATTCTATATAAGTATGACATGAGGAAGACTTACTATGAGTCAACCTCGAATGACTTGAAAAAAATTGATTTCAATTTGTTTTAATATATTTCATATTATTTTGATTAATGATTTCTTATGAATGATTTTGGGTATGAATTGCCCAATGCATTTTAATATTATATTTTTTATATATTCGTATTTATGAATACTTTGATATTTAAATGATATATGATTTTATTGGAGAAGCCTATTGTATGTGCATTGAGAAATATATTATATGATACTTTATTTAGTTGATATTTAAATATATCATGATAAATGAATGGTATATGATACTTGATAGTAATGATGCTTGAAAAGATTTTGATAAGAGAATGATAAACGACTTAAAGAAAATGCCCATTGTAAATGCATTGAGAGTCATAGGTATAATTGGCATGCCATAGAGTTGGAGCATTATATTTAGCACGTGTCTGATGTCACTTATGTGAAGGTGGTGTTACTAACAGTTGTGTTATACTTAGCACGTGTCTGACGTCTGTGTGACAGTGGTGCTACTAGTAGCTGCATTATACTTATAGCACGTGTCTGACATCTGTGTGACGGTGGTGCTACTGTATGATACTTAGCACGTGTATGTCGTCTGTGACAGTGGTGCTACTATATGGTACTTAGCACATGTCTGACATTTGTGTGATAGTAATGCTTAAGTACTAGGAATACATTTTATGGCACGCATATGAAAATGATGTCTACACATATGTGATGATGGTGCAATGTAAGTATTATTATTGGCACATTGAAATTGTGTTCTACAGTACTTGTGCAAAATATGTAAATGCTCATCTGACTCACATACCTTGCATTCTCAGTCGTTTACATTGGGCTACGAAATGAAAAAGTGAATAGTATATGATATGAAATGAAAGTGAATGATACATGCTATGAAATGAATTAAATGAATGATACATGCTATGAAATAAATGAAATGAATGGAAGATGCTATGAAATGAACAAAGTGAAAGGTACATGTTTGATATGAAATAAAAATGTACTAGTTGATTGATTTGATTGAAAATGAGTTATATGACACTAAAAATGCAAATTGTTTACAAGGCAGATAAACTACATATGATACTTACATATGATCCATGTGTTATGTATTCTCATTTATCATACATTGGATTGTGATATGAAATGATATGTGAACATACAAGTTTAATATTGAATATCTTATTTATGGATTGATGAATTACAAATAAATAAATTTATGTAATGCTTTCATATTTTGATATTTATGCTTTGTTTTGCTATACACATGTTTTACTTTTATTATTATTAGAATTATAATGCCTTACTAAGTGTATACTTAGCGTGTGATGATTTTCACACGTAGGAAAAGAAGAGTGTTCAGAGTAAGGAGCTAGGCACAACATCAACTTTGAAGATCATATCCGCTTCAGAATCAATATGGCATCCTTTTGAATATTGATAGTACTAGTTGACATGTATACTATGTGGTTATGATATCTTAAATAAATGTTGTTGAAACATTTTAATATTTCGATATAACAAATTAAGTTAAATGAATTTTAAGATTTTCCAAATGATTTTCTAAGTATATTCGATATAACTATTCGAATATCAAAACATTACTCCAAATATTTCAAAAATCATTTTTGATCCTTACTTAAGTGTAAAATTAAGTTTTAATCATAAAACAATTTCAAAATATTTTACAAAGTATTTCGAACCAATTCAAAGCCAAAAATTCCAGAATACTCAGAGGGAACCGATTCCCCCCCATAGGAGGAACCGATTCCCCCCTGAATGGTTTGGCTCCGAGATTTCCAGAATGCTCGAGGGAACCGATTCCCCCCAAGGGGGTACCGATTCCCCTTGTTCAACGGTCGAAATATTTGAATTTTACACTTAGGGAACCGATTCCCTATGAGAGGGAACCGATTCCCCCCACTGTCCAAGCTGTTTTATTAAATGTTTTCACACTAAAACGGCTATAATATCTTCTCTAATTATCCCCAACGTTCAGAAGTGATCCAAGGTGTATTTAAGCAAGCTTAGAAGCCATTGATCAACAACAAGAAACATCAAACAACTAGAATCAAGAGAGAATCAAAGAGAAAGCATCAAACCTCAAGTTTGAGCATTTCAAGCCCATTTTCATTCAATATTCATTTTGCTTTCAAGAACACTTTTTGTGCTCAGTTGTATTCATCTTTGAGTGTTCTTTTCTTTGTTCTAGAATTGTGCAAACATCTTACCTTGTGAGGTTTTCTTGTAAGTTTGCAAATTTGTAATCTTCTCTTTGAGAAAAGAGTGTTCTCAAGAGTTGGGGTATACTCTTGAGGGAATTGTAAGGTTATCTCTTTGGCCTCAAAAGAAAGAACAAATTAGTGAATTTGTTGGAAAATCCTTAGTGTGGATAGCTAAGGTAGTGGACGTAGACTTTGTTTGAGAAAGTCGAACCACTGTAATCGCTGTGCAATTACTTTCAATTTTCTGCAAAAGCTTCCACAAAATTTTTATTGCCAATTCACCCCCCTCTTGGCCAATTTCGTCATTCGATTAACTCAACAATTGGTATCAGAGCCTAACTCATTTGAAGGTTTAATCGCCTCTTGAGTCGATCCGGGAAGAGTTACATCGATTACAAAGTCATCAATGGCCTCCACTTCAAACTTCGACTCCGGTCTCGATTCGATGCCCGTCAACAAGCCTCCTTTCTTCAATGGAGCTAACTATGCCTATTGGAAGAATAGAATGATGTACTTCATTCAAGCAAGTGACATGGGAGCATGGAATGCTGTAGAAGAAGGATACATCAAACCTCTCACTCATCCAAGGTTGTGGAGTGAAGGAGAGACAAGAATGTTCCAGCTCAACTCCAAAGCCATCCATATTATTTTTGTGCTCTTGGACCAGATGAATACGGAAGAGTTTCATCGTGTACAACCGCCAAAGAAATATGGGACAAACTTCAAGTCACACATGAAGGTACAGATGAGGTAAAGAAATCAAAAATTAGTATTCTAACGCATAGCTATGAAAATTTCAGGATGAAACCAAATGAAGACATCAAAGCTATGACAGATAGATTTTCAACGATTGTCAATGGTCTCAAATCATATGGAGAGATCATCTCAAATGAAAAGCTTGTGAGGAAGTTAGTCTACTCCTCCCAAAATCATGGCAATCAAAGAAGACGGCAATCATCGAGTCTAAGGACCTATCGTCCTTAACTCTTGAAGAACTTATCGGTTCACTCCTCACTCATGAGATGATGCTTGAAGATGAGGTGGACCTTGATAAAGTTGAAGAGACACCAAAGGAGAAGGAAAAGAAGAAAAACATTGGAGTTGCTCTCAAATCCACAAAAGATGAGAGTGATTCTAATGATGATGATGACGAGGAAATGGCATTGTTTGCCAAACGGTTCAGAAAATGATGAGACCTTACCAAGGAAGAAAATTCAAACGAAACGAAGGCCTAAAAATGAACCAAAAGAGAAGGACCCAATCATTTGCTATGAATGCAAAAAGCCGGGGCATGTCAAATATGATTGCCCACAATTGAAGAAAAAGGGTCAATCAAAGAATAAGCACAAGGCTCATGTGGCTACATGGAGCGATGAAGAAGGTTCCGATGAAGAGGAACAAGAAGTAGCAAACTTGTGCTTGATGGCATTCGGGGAAGATTCTAAGGTAACCTCTAACTCATCTGATTTTGATGATTTATCTTATGATGAGTTATTTGAGGAGTACAATGGGTTGGCTTCGGATTATGAGAAATTGTTTTTTAAAATATAAAAATGATGTTTCAAAATTGAAAAATGAAAACAAACTCATATCCAAAACCAACAACGATCTTGAAAGTAAAATCAAAAATTTGCAAATCAAACTAGAAGAGTTTGAAAAGAAAAATTTAGATTTGCAAAATTTACTTTCAAAGATCAATGATGATCATCAAAAGAAAATTGATGATCTTAAAACTTCTTTTGATAAAGTTGGAACAAAACATTTTGAAAAAAGGTGAAAATTCAAAATCCAACTTTGTTAGAAAAAGTTTAGAAACTACAATCATAGAGGTCCCCAAAGAACCTCTAATGGAAAAATCATTAGAAGTGTGTGGGTTCCTAAAGAACTCATTACTACTAAAGATAAAAATATGCTACACAAATGGATACCTAAAGGGACTAGGATTTTGGAAACTAATGAATATGGACCCAAAAGAATTTGGGTACCAAAAATCAAAAATTAATCTATGTTTGTAGGGAAAGGAGCATTGCTACAAGGCACGGGAAACAAATTCAAACTCATGGTACCTTGATAGTGGATGCTCAAGACATATGACCGGAGACAAAAGCCGGTTCATTGAGCTTAACGCCAAAAATGGAGGAGAAGTGACTTTTGGAGACAATTCAAAAGGTCACATTGAAGGTATTGGTACAATAGGTAATACCTCTTCCATACAAATTAAGAATGTTTTATATGTGAATGGATTAAAGCATAATCTATTGAGTATTAGTCAATTATGCGATAAAGGATTCAATGTCTTATTTGAAATTAATGGTTGTAAAGTCATTGACATTGCATCTAATCGGATTATGCTTGTTGGTCATAGAATAGGAAACATTTACATGGTGCATTTAGATTCTATGATATGACTAATTTATGCCTAGTTGCTAAGGATGAGCATGATAGTGGTTATGGCATAGGAGACTAGGTCATGCTAGTATGAGTGTTTTGCAACGGCTAATTCAAGGTGATTTAGTTCGAGGGTTGCCTAAGCTTAAATTTGATAATGATAAAATCTGTGATGCTTGTGCTAAAGGAAAACAAAAACGAGTTTCTTTTAAATCTATTAATGATGTATCAACTAGTAGAGTATTACAATTGATCCATTTAGATCTTTTTGGGCCAACTAGAACTACTAGCTTGGGAGGAAAACAATATGCATTTGTCTTGGTAGATGACTATTCTAGATACACTTGGGTTCTATTCTTAAGTACTAAAGATGAAGCATTAGAAAATTTCATCACATTTTCAAAAATAATCCAAAATGAAAAAGGATACTCTATCACTAGTGTTAGAAGTGATCATGGAACTGAATTTGAAAATCTTGGATTTATTGAGTTTTGTAATTCTAATGGTATTAGCCACAATTTTTCAGCACCTAGAACCCCTCAACAAAATGGAGTTGTTGAGAGGAAAAATCGAACTTTAGAAGAAATGGCTAGAACCATGCTTTGTGAAAATAATTTGCCAAAATATTTTTGGGCGGAAGCCACAAATACCGCTTGTTATGTTATAAATCGAGTAATGATTAGGCCAATTTTAAAGAAAACTCCATATGAAATTCTCAAAAATAAAAAGCCTAACATTAGCTATTTTCATCCTTTTGGATGTAAATGTTTTGTTTTAAACAACGGTAAAGAAAATCTTGGTAAATTTGATGCTAAAAGTGATGAAGGAATTTTTCTGGGTATTCCTTAAATTCTAAAGCTTATCGTGTATTTAATAAAAGAACTTTAGTTGTAGAAGAGTCTATACATGTTGTTTTCGATGATAATCCCCTTCCGAGGAAGGATTCTTCTGTTAATGATGATGTAGGTATTGTACAAGCAAATGACGTTAGATATGACGTTGGATAATCATCATCAAAGGAAGAAACAAAAGATGAGGAAACTCATGATCCCCTCGAGAATCCAACCATTGAAGAAAGGGAAGTATCTTTTCCAAGAGAGTACAACTATGTCAAAGATGGTGAAATTATAGGTGATCCATCAAAAGGGGTAACTACTCGATCTTCTCTTAGAAATATCTGTAATTATGTTGCATTTATTTCATGCATAGAGCCTAAGAACATCAAAGAAGCATTAAAAGATGAACATTGGATTATGGCTATGCAAGAAGAATTAAATCAATTGAGAGAAGTAAAGTATGGACATTAGTTGAAAGGCCTAGTAATAAATCTACTGTAGGTACTAGATGGGTTTTTAGAAATAAACTTGATGAAAGTGGTAATATAGTGAGGAACAAGGCTAGACTTGTTGCTCAAGGCTATACTCAAGAAGAAGGCATAGACTATGATGAAACATACGCTCCCGTAGCTAGGATGGAAGCAATTAGAATGTTATTAGCATTTGCATGTTTCAATGAATTTAAATTATATCAAATGGATGTTAAAAGTGCATTTTTAAATGGTTTTATAAAAGAAGAAGTGTACGTGGAACAACCTCCAGGTTTTGAAGATTCAAATTTTCCGGATCATGTTTTAAAATTGACAAAAGCTCTTTATGGTTTAAAACAAGCTCCTAGAGCTTGGTATGAAAGATTGTCAAATTTTTAATTGAAAAAGGTTTTTAAAAGGAAAGGTTGACACTACATTGTTTTAAAGAGAAAAGGTAAAGATTTATTAGTAGTTCAAATTTATGTTGATGATATAATATTTGGTTCTACTAATGATGTTCTTTGTCAAGAATTTTCTAAGCTAATGCAAAGTGAGTTTGAGATGAGCATGATGGGGGAGCTCTCATTTTTCTTGGGACTCCAAATCAAGCAAAGAAAAGATGGCATCTTCATTAATCAAGCTAAGTACGTCAAAGATATGCTCAAGAAGTTTGGACTGGAAAATGGGAAACCTCATAACACTCCAATGAGCTCTTCAACAAAGCTTGACTTAGATGAAGGAGGTAAATGTGTAGATGTTAATTATATAGGTCAATGATTGGCTCTTTGCTTTATCTAACTGCAAGTAGACCGGACATTATGTTTAGTGTTTGCTTATGTGCTAGGTTTCAATCATGTCCTAAGGAATCACATTTACTAGCTGTTAAGAGAATCTTTAGATACCTTAAGGACACTCCTAGTTTAGGACTTTGGTATCCTAGAGACTCTAGCTTTAGCTTGCATGCTTTTTCTGATGCGGATTATGGAGGATGCAAATTAGATAGGAAAAGCACCTCCGGTACTTGTCAATTCCTTGGAAATATGTTGATTTCTTGGTTTTCAAAGAAACAAAATTGTGTTGCATATCTACCACTGAAGCAGAATACATTTCAGCCGGTAGTTGCTGTGCACAAGTTTTATGGATGAAACAACAACTTTTTGATTATGGAATTGAAGTAGTACCATTCCTATCAAGTGTGACAATACTAGTGCTATTTGTCTCACTAAAAATCCCATCCAACACTCTAGAACTAAGCACATTGAAATAAGACATCACTTCATTAGAGACCATGTCACTAAGGAAGATGTAGTTCTAGAATTTGTTGATACTTTGCACCAATTAGCAGATATCTTTACAAAACCCTTAGACAAGGAAAGATTTTGGACACTTAGGAGAGAATTAGGTTTGACCAACCTATCTTCACTTAGTGTTTAAAATAATTTTAGCACTTTTAATAAAGCTTGAAAAATGCTTATAATATAATATTTGATTGCATTCTTGCTATTAGTTAGGGGGAGTTTGTGATTCTTAATGAAAATTAATTTTATGTTCAAAAATCAATTAAAGATTAATTTAATTATTTGAACATAATTAATGTTTGATATATGAGTTGCCAATACCACTAGAAAAGATTAATTTAGCATTTTGTGCTTAAAAATTCGGATTTAGCATTTGGTGCAGAGGAATCGATCCCCCCATGAGGGAACCGATTCCCCCTTTGAAGGGGAACCGATTCCCCCCACAGGGGAATCGATACCCCCTGGGGTTCTGCTAAAATCGGGCAGAATAACCCCAAACTCTCCAAAAACCCTCTTCCTCTCTCTCTTCGCCGTTCTCACCCTCTAAACCCTCAAATCTCCATTTTTGCCTCAAATCAACCATATTAATCGGAATTTGCTTCATAAATCATCTTCCAAACCTGTTGGAATCATTAAAATCGTGCAAACAACATCTAAATCCCCTCAATCTTCATATTTCAAGGTAAATTTTTTCTAAACTCTTTTTTTCATTATTTTGAACATAGGATTAGTTTCAATTAGTTCTAGGTTGAAATAGTGATCGGGCATTGATTATTTAGTGATTAGAAATAGATGTTACAACTAATTTCATCAAAGACACAAGAATTTTTCAAATTTTTTTTTTTAAAAAAATTTTTCGAAATAATAAAAAAAATTGTTATTTTTCAAATTATTGTGTTTTGATCAAAATTATATTGTTGTTATGAAAAACCATACATATATTGTTTCTCAAAACCATATTTTTCAAAAGTTTTTCAAAAACTTTGCCCATTAGGATTGATTTAGAGAATCTTGAAATATTGAGGACTCATTTGAGTTTTGGGATTAATTGAATTGCATCACTTGTTTTAAAATTGCAGGTTATTATATCTATTCCGATTTCCTTCACCATGTCAAATCCTAAACGTCCTAGGTCTTTATCTAGTCGTTCCGTCGTCAACCAAATCCACCTCCAAATCCTCATTCTATTCCAATTTCTAATCCCAATCCCACTGATCCTAACTTGACTATCCAAAATTCGTGTTTCAATCATCCTGGGTCTAGAAATCACCGATATTGGTATTATCAGTATTTCGATTCTTACAAAATCTGGGAAGAACGTATTCCTTCTCGTCAAGCTATGTTAGCTATCAATTTTAAATATCTTCCCATTTTACAAGAATGGAAATTTGATAAATATTTGATCTTGAACCCATCGTTTACCATCAACTTGTTCGTATATTCTACTCTAATGCCGTATGTGTTAAAAACCAAGCTGAAACCGAAACCATAGGAATTCGTTCCTACCTTCTAGGACAATTCTTATATTGACCCGGCATATATAGCCAATACTTTTGGATTAGATAATGATGGTATTTCGAATGAAAAACAAATCTTAGGTTCTCGTTATAAAAGAAGAGATAGTGCGAGTGTCTTAGACCTACATGAGCGTTTTCTTCATCTAATGATTTCTTGGTGGTTTCGACCATCCGGAGGTCGTTATTCTACTCTTAGAGCTTTGGATCTTTGGTGGTTACATTGTTTCGAAAACCGTATTAAAATTAACCTACCTCAGATTATTTTTGCTGAAATTGTTGAAACCGTAAATCTTGTTCCTAACAAGAAACACTGTTCATCTCTAGTTTACGGTTGCTTTTTGAGTAATCTGTTTTCCAAAGCTGGGCTTAGAGTCGGTCTAGATGCCGTTTTCCTCTTAAGAAACAAATAAATCTTCTTTCCTTAACGAGAGCGGGATGGTAAAGGACAAAGAACCGGTGAATGGGTTCGTTCTTCTACTCCGGAGCTAGCTCTTCACAAGCTCCACCCGAAGCTGACGAAGATCCCGAGTTTGACCAATTAATGAGGATATTGATGAAGCTGAAGAAGAACCTGAACTACCCGAAGAGCAGCCCGAGGAGCAAGCACAACAAACGCATCAAATGCCTCCATATTTTCAATCCTTTATGGAGACATTCGATTTCCGATACGCTACCATGGACTCGCGTTTTTCCTCTATAGAGTCTCATTTATCCACAATGGGAGCTCAACAATTAGAGATTCTTCGGGAGATGCGTGCAAACATGAATCAACCAACGCTCGTATAAATGAACTCACACACGAGATGGCCGCTATGCGAGCCTGTTTTCCTCCTACCGATCCGGATGCTTGATTTTATGTTTAGCTTTAAAACTTTGAACAAAATGAATATTGTTTCAACATTTGATTTGTTGATTTTGTGGATTTTGGATATATGAATGGTGTGAACTTATATGTTTGGTGTGTTTTATACATTTCTGCATTATTTACATTATCATTAGCAATATGACCAATTTTGCCATATCACATATTTATGAATATTGATTTATGAAACTAATGGCTAACCTCTCTTTTGATTGTGATCTTAGCAGCTTAAGCTTATAATTAATAAATCAATTGGCTAAATGATTTTCAAAACCTTGTTTTACAATGTCTTTTTGATTTAACAAAAAGGGGGAGAAGAATAAGTGTTTAATGTTTTACATGATAAATTGAAGAAGTGTTTAATGTTTTACATGATAAATTGAAGAAGTGTTAAAGTAAGGGGGAGTAATTTCAAAACTTGATTTCAAAAATCTTAAAATGTTTTGTTATATCAAAAAGGGGGAGATTGTTGAAACATTTTAATATTTCGATATAAAAAATTAAGTTAAATGAATTTTAAGATTTTCCAAATGATTTTTAAGTATATTCGATATAACTATTCGAATATCAAAACATTACTCCAAATATTTCAAAAATCATTTTTTGATCCTTACTTAAGTGTAAAATAATCCTTACTTAAGTGTAAAATTAAGTTTTAATCATAAAAACAATTTCAAAATTTTACAAAGTATTTCGAACCAATTCAAAGCCAAAAATTCCAGAATACTCAGAGGGAACCGATTCCCCCCCATAGGAGGAACCGATTCCCCCCTGAATGGTTTGGCTCCGAGATTTCCAGAATGCTCGGAGGGAACCGATTCCCCCAAGGGGGTACCGATTCCCCCTTGTTAAACGGTCGAATATTTGAATTTTACACTTAGGGAACCGATTCCCTATGAGAGGGAACCGATTCCCCCCACTGTCCAAGCTGTTTTATTAAATGTTTTCACACTAAAACGGCTATAATATCTTCTCTAATTATCCCCAAACGTTCAGAAGTGATCCAAGGTGTATTTAAGCAAGCTTAGAAGCCATTGATCAACAACAGAAACATCAAGCAACTAGAATCAAGAGAGAATCAAGAAAGCATCAAACTCAAGTTTGAGCATTTCAAGCCCATTTCATTCAATATTCATTTTGCTTTCAGAACACTTTTTGTGCTCAGTTGTATTCATCTTTGAGTTTCTTTTCTTTTGTTCTAGAATTGTGCAAACATCTTACCTTGTGAGGTTTTCTTGTAAGTTTGCAAATTTGTAATCTTCTCTTTGAGAAAAAGTGTTCTCAAGAGTTGGGGTATACTCTTGAGGGAATTGTAAGGTTATCTCTTTGGCTCAAAGAAAGAACAAATTAGTGAATTTGTTGGAAAATCCTTAGTGTGGATAGCTAAGGTAGTGGACGTAGACTTTGTTTGAGAAAGTCGAACCACTGTAAATCGCTGTGCAATTACTTTCAATTTTCTGCAAAAGCTTCCACAAAATTTTATTGCCAATTCACCCCCCTCTTGGCCAATTTCGTCATCGATTAACTCAACAAATGTGTTTGAATCTGGTTTAATAGATGATACTTATTAT